>NC_138292.1:50217500-50665000 GCF_965601325.2 Salmo salar | reverse complement strand
CTCAGTTGAATGCCCAGTCTTGAAACCTGACTGATTAGGATCAAGAAGGTCATTCTGAGAGAGATAGCAGGAGAGCTGGCCAAGGACGGCACGTTCAAGAGTTTTGGAGAGAAAAGAAAGAAGGGATACTGGTCTGTAGTTGTTGACATCGGAGGGATCGAGTGTAGGTTTTTTTCAGAAGGGGTGCACCTCTCGCTCTCTTGAAGACGGAAGGGACGTAGCCAGCGGTCAAGGATGAGTTGATGAGCGAGGTGAGGTAGGGGAGAAGGTCTACGGAAATGGTCTGGAGAAGAGAGGAGGGGATAGGGTCAAGTGGGCAGGTTGTTGGGCGGCCGGCCGTCACAAGACGCGAGATTTCATCTGGAGAGAGAGGGGAGAAAGAGGTCAAAGCACAAGGTAGGGCAGTGTGAGCAGGACCAGCGGTGTCGTTTGACTTAGCAAACAAGGATCGGATATCGTCAACCTTCTTTTCAAAATGGTTGACGAAGTCATCCGCAGAGAGGGAGGAGGGGGGGGGGAGGGGGAGGAGGATTCAGGAGGGAGGAGAAGGTAGCAAAGAGCTTCCTAGGGTTAGAGGCAGATGCTTGGAATTTAGAGTGGTAGAAAGTTGCTTTAGCAGCAGAGACAGAAGAGGAGAATGTAGAGAGGAGGGAGTGAAAGGATGCCAGGTCCGCAGGGAGGCGAGTTTTCCTCCATTTCCGCTCGGCTGCCCGGAGCCCTGTTCTGTGAGCTCGTAGTGAGTCGTCGAGCCACGGAGCAGGAGGGGAGGACCGAGCCGGCCTGGAGGATAGGGGACAGAGAAAATCAAAGGATGCAGAAAGGGAGGAGAGGAGGGTTGAGGAGGCAGAATCAGGAGATAGGTTGGAGAAGGTTTGAGCAGAGGGAAGAGATGATAGGATGGAAGAGGAGAGAGTAGCGGGAGAGAGAGAGCGAAGGTTGGGACGGCGCAATACCATCCGAGTAGGGGCAGAGTGAGAAGTGTTGGATGAGAGCAAGAGGGAAAAGGATACAAGGTAGTGGTCGGAGATTTGGAGGGGAGTTGCAATGAGATTAGTGGAAGAACAGCATCTAGTAAAGATGAGGTCAAGCGTATTGCCTGCCTTGTGAGTAGGGGGGAAGGTGAGAGGGTGAGGTCAAAAGAGGAGAGGAGTGGAAAGAAGGAGGCAGAGAGGAATGAGTCAAAGGTAGACGTGGGGAGGTTAAAGTCACCCAGAACTGTGAGAGGTGAGCCATCTTCAGGAAAGGAACTTATCAAGGCGTCAAGCTCATTGATGAACTGTCCAAGGGAACCTGGAGGGCGATAAATGATAAGGATGTTAAGCTTGAAAGGGCTGGTAACTGTGACAGCATGGAATTCAAATGAGGAGATAGACAGATGGGTCAGGGGAGAAAGAGAGAATGTCCACTTGGGAGAGATGAGGATTCCAGTGCCACCACCCCGCTGGCTCGATGCTCTAGGGGTATGCGAGAACACGTGGGCAGACGAAGAGAGAGCAGTAGGAGTAGCAGTGTTATCTGTGGTAATCCATGTTTCCGTCAGCGCCAGGAAGTCTAGGGACTGGAGGGTAGCATAGGCTGAGATGAACTCAGCCTTGTTGGCTGCAGACCGGCAGTTCCAGAGGCTGCCGGAGACCTGGAACTCCACGTGGGTCGTGCGCGCTGGGACCACCAGGTTAGAGTGGCAGCGGCCACGCGGTGTGAAGCGTTTGTATGGCCTGTGCAGAGGGGAGAGAACAGGGATAGACAGACACATAGTTGACAAGCTACAGAAGTGTTGTTTCTTGTATTATTGTCTCTTGTGTCTTTAGAGAACTGTTTCACTTTGATATCCTTTTTCTTCTGTCCTGATTTTCTCTTTCTTTTCTTCTGTTAACTAGATATTCTTTGTTGTTCTTCGTTAGCTAGCTAGCTTCTTCCAAAAGAGTCCCTAGCAACTGCTTAGCAACTGGTAAACAATTCAGCTAGCTAAGATAACTACAATTTTCAGAAAAATAGGCTTTTGAAAAATAACTATCTTCTTTGTTTGTTGCTTGTTTTTTCTCCTCTTCAGTCTTGCAGTTTTCTTTTGCTTTTTCCGATGTACTTCACTCTAAAAACCATGTAAATTTCAATATTTGTAGGAGCTCATTTTTCAGCTGCTGCTGCTCAAATTGGAGTTCCGGAACATAGTTTACACAGTTCTGCTAAGACTCTTGAGAAAAGGGCTATGGGCAAGGGTTGGGGACCAGAATTGAGCTGAGAATTGGCCGGAATTGAGCTGAGATTGAGGGAGAAGCACCTGGGTACACCGGCTTGGTTGTCATTGGCAACCTCTGGGACAAGAGTGACACAGGATCATGTCAAGCGGTCATGTGGGGCTAGGGCTCACAAGGCCACCTTGCACATCTGAAGTCAATTCATTTGAGCTTGAATTATCAACAAACTTGATTCACATGATCAGCAGCTTACTCTGGATTTGAGACTCCCATACTACCTTCAAGAACGACACTCAATCCACTCAACTTGGGGTTGGAGGGTGACCTTGGATTTGAAACCAAGGGTTCAATTATACTCTTTACTTGACGTTATGTATCAGAGGACCACACTGCTCTACTACACATGTCTGGATGTGAGGACACAGAAAGGCTGGAAGAACATTTAAAGCATACAATACATTCTGAGTTGAAGTCCACCTTCGGCATTGTTTCTGTGGGGGAGCATTGAGTTGCCCCCCCCCCCCCCCCAATTTTCAGTTGGACGATGAGCCTTTCTTCCAATTTTTCTGGCAGCTTCCCATAAACCTATCCTCCATATATTATCTTGTGTGTCCAGATTTTATTTGCAACTCATTTATTCAGATTATTATTACCCTATTATAATGGGTTTGAATACTTTTCACTTTCTAGTTTATTTCTCATTTGCATTACAAGGAGGCAGAGCAAAGGAAGAAGACTAAAACGGTCTAAAGAATTGTAGCATGCAATGTATTCCAGCATACAGGTCCTCTGACAAGAAAGCTCTGCTTGTAATCTCCCTGTTTTTTTTTTTCCCCCATCGGCAATCATGACGTAGCCTAACATGAGCCTTGTGTCAGGCTAGGCTACATCTTCTACATTATCTCAGGACCTCATGTTAGACCTTGATCGTTCCCCACTCAAAACACACTTCTGAAAGCACCTACGTATACGCCCACGACAGATGAGTACCTCTGCATTCAGACGCGAAGGTGAGAAAGGTAGGTAGGTGTGTGTCAGTGGTCATTGCAGTTTGAGATATGGGAGGATTATCTTTTTTTATGAGCGTTGTCTTTCTGTTACAGCATATCGGATGATTCATTCATGTTCCATTCACCCAGCCAATGTAACATCAATAGTTTTAGGCTACTACATGATACTCACATTTTCCCTGTACCCGTCATGAGGATGCTACAACCCAGCCTATGAATGAAACGTAGGTGCACCGGTAGAGAGAATTTTGAGTAATCAAGGTGAGAGACAGTGACGCGTTCAGTACCACCTTGCACACTCTTGCCTGCATGTAGCTGATCTAGTGTTATAATCATTAGTCCAACAGCTATAAATGAGTTTCTATTGTACAAATTCAGGTATGTTTATCCCGGTTTTGTTTTCCGTTTCAAGAAACCTTTTTCAACAGAATCTGCAGGATGAATACACCCCTGATCACACGCAGACACAGTTCACCTTCATAGCAGCCACATACAAAACAGTATGCTCACTTTGCTCGTTGTGTATATAATTCCTTCTCGCAACTATCTGCGCGCTTTCCTCCTATTACCTTTCCCGTCGATTGTGGACTTCTTCAGTGCACAACACATCAGCTGTCTGACCAGGCAAAATAATCTTTCCAAGCCAAACCTTCATATCATGACCGCTGGCCGCTAAACACAGTCTACATCGTTGTCCCGTCATAGTCAATATAGCTACTAGAACTACCGTGTTAATAAACCAGCTGCAATAATGCAGTACAGTGTACGGTCAGAAAGCAGTTTAGCATTTACACTGGTGGGACCCGGTGGCAATAAATTAATAAAACCAAAAGCTTACCTTGACTTGGAAGAGTTCCAGTGTTGGATAGCCAGCTAGCTAACATGGCATCCCTCTCTGTTCGAGTAGGCTAAACTAGCTAGCTGCATTCAAAAGCTAAGTGAAAGTAAAAAAACATACAACCATATATATCTCACTCTCGCTTCTCCTTAATTTTGGAAGAAATGAATGTTAAACTGTTCAACTGTCTTTCTCGCTCTGAGTCAACTACTCACCACATTTTATGCACTGCAGTGCTAGCTAGCTGTAGCTTATGCTTTCAGTACTAGAGTCATTCTCTGATTCTTTCTTTGGGTGGATAACCATGCAGTTCATGCTGCAAGAGCTCTGATGGGTTGGAGGACGCCCTCAGGAAGTTGTCATAATTACTGTGTAAGTAAGTTACTGTACTAAAGTCAATGTACCCAGAAGAGGACAAACGCTAGCTGTCCTCTGGCTACACCATGGTGCTACCCTACAGAGTGCTGCTGAGGCTACTGTAGACCTTCATTGCAGAACAGTGTGTTTTAATCAATTATTTGGTGACAGGAATATATTTATAGTTTTATCTTGAAAGGATAACTTTTTTTAATGTTTCACCATTTCTATTAAATTAACTGAGGAGGATGGTCCTCCTTCCTCCTCTGAGTAGCCTCCACTGTGTGTGTCTCCAAAGCTCTGTCCCCACTCTGTCTCAAACTCCCTCTCTCTCTCGCTCACACTCACTCTCTCCCTTTGTAACTCTCCGTCCCTTTCTGCCTCTGAAGTGCTGCCAAGTTGAGTAGAGACCGTGCCCTCTCTAAGAGGAGGGGAGTAGAGACGCTCAGAACTTGCTTAGTCATGCTCTGATAGGATGCCTCGGCTAGCGATGCGAACTGACGAGACAGGAGTGTCAGTGCCGTGTTCTCGTCATGCTCTCGTCACTGGGCTCAGTCAGTTACCAGTGACGGCTTTAGAGGCAGTAGTCCCACTCCACGGGCTTCAACCTGAAAACGTATGCTTATTCCAACCTAAACTAAAGTAGCCTAATTCTGTACTTTTTCCCTAATTTATTTGACCCATTACCAGCCATAAAGTCAGGATTGAAGTCTTGTACCAACTCAATGGATGATGGTTAGGAGATGCAGGACCAAAATAATGTGAGCAATGTGTCTTTATGGTTATGTTCGTAGCGACTGCGATAAACCTTCATCGATGGTCATCTCTTTTTCTAGCCATGTTTGTCACTGTTTGAGTGACTGCATGAAGTGGGCACAAGTTCGGCAGTAAGTCAACACAAAATTAGTTTGGGATAACGAGCACTTAAATAGCAATTTCCTGCTTGAAATATATGAATTGACTTGGAAAATGGCTTTCATCAATTTTCATGTAGCCTACGTCTAGTGTTTGATTTAAAGCCAACCATGGGCTGTGTTCAAGGAGTTTGGGTCTATGTTATGATGGGCATGTTCTGCAATAACTCAACTTTCTATACAGTAACTTGTGACTGTTATGATTGAGTGCACTTGACTGGAATGCAGATAGGCCTATCCAGAGTAAGAATGTATTTGAGTAGGCTAGGTGCTGGTGAACACAGCACTCTGAATTTGCATTTCATCAGATAGGCCTAATACTAGTCGGCTGAATTGCTATTTGCAAATGCGTATCTAGAGTGCGTCTCTAAAGGGGAGCCACACTACAAGCCTATTTGTCTTTTTTTTCTTAACATTATATTCGACCGCATCCTATCCAACCAAAGGTATCTCTGAGAGTGTGAAGTCTAGCCTACTTTCAGTAAAAAGTTGACTGTTGTATTCTGTCTGTTTTTGAGTGGTCCAAATGAGAAATCCAACCTTTTCCTTTTTTTTTTCACGAAGGGTATTTTCTCACATAGTCCTTTTTTAACGTGAACTCGGGGTAAAAAATAAGGAAAATACCTCTGTTCTCTTTGTATTCACACTGCCCTCGCCTTTGAATGAGGACTCAACTCTTTTGCCAGTTCACTTCACCTATTTTGTGTTCCGAGTCCTCTTTGTATTTACATTTGCTATGTTTAGAAAGGATCCAAGAGCTTTTTCCAGCATTCCCTCAATGCACTCTGGGTTTTTACAAAGTGCAGGACAAGCCATTCCATCAGAATTTATCGGACAGCTAGATATACCCACTTACTGTGGTGAAAAAGTACCCAATTGTCATACTTGAGTAAAAGTAAAGATGCCTTAATAGAAAAACACTCAAGTAAACGTCAGTGACCCAGTAAAATACTACTTGAGTTCTTAAAAAATATATATACGTAAGTATCAAAAGTAAATGTAATTGCTAAAATATACTTAAGTTTTGAAAATAAAAGTATAAATAATTTCAAACTCCTTATAAAGCAAACCAGATGGCAAAAAAGTGTTTACTTACGGACAGCCAGGAGCACACTCCAACAGACATAATTTACAAACAAAGCATGTGTGTTTAGTGAGTCCGCAAGATCAGAGGCAGTAGGTAGATAGATGTTTTTGGGATCTGAAAGTCGTATTCCTATTAACTTCCAGTGTAGTGAGCGCAACTTTGTCATACTGCTGCGTCATACTGGCCGGATTCTGCCTGCTTGAACGACAATAACTCCGATACACATTAAATCACCCAGGGTATCGATAGAACATCACTCAGAGATGCACAAAAACAGTATAACATTCAAAATAGGTGAACCTTTTAATATTTTACACTAATGCCTACATACATTTTGGAAGCTAATAGATTACAATTATGTCTAATATTTTAACTAACTACAATCAGAAGATACTATTAACATGTAAATATATATAGCAGAATAATAACTGCAGATTAAATAATGCTGTTATTGAAAATTGTATACCGAATGTAGGCTACTGCCCCTTTAAGAGCTTGAATTTATTTTGTACCCCATGTTGTGATTTTCACCAAATATGTTGTCTTCTCACACTATTCAAACCCCACAATCGAATAAACAGTGTATGAAGCTATCTTAGCCTATAGATCACATATTGCAAACAAATACCAGTGACTAGAACCATTCAACGCTGGTCTGACCAATCGGAATTCATGCTTCAAGATTGTTTTGATCACCCGGACTGGGATATGTTCCGGTCAGCCGCAGAGAACAACATGTATCTATCTATATGCTGACTCAGTGAGTGAGTTTATAAGGAAGTGCATTGGAGATGTTGTTCCCACTGTGGCTATTAAAACCTACCCTAACCAGAAACTGTGGATGGATGGTGGCTTTCACAAACCTGAAAGCGCAAACCACCGCATTTAACCATGGAAAGAGGTCTGGGAATATGGCTGAATATAAACAGTGTATGTATTCCATCTGCAAGGCAATCAAACAAGCGAAATGCCGGTAAAGGGACAAAGTGGAGTCGCAATTCAACAGCTCAGACACGAGACATATGTTGCAGGGTCTACAGAAAATTACGGACAACAAAAGAAAACCAGCCACGTCAAGGACACCGTCACGCTTCCAGACAAACTAAACACCTTCTTTGCCCGCTTTGAGGATAATACAGTGCTACCATCGCGGCACGCAAACAAGGACTGCCCCCCCACCCTTGGCCGGCGTGAGTGAAACATCTAAACGTGTTAACCCTCGCAAGGCTGCTGGCCCAGACGGCATCCCTAGCTGTGTCCACAGAGCATGCGCAGACCAGCTGGCTATTGTGTTTACAGACATATTAAATCGCTCTCTATCCCAGTCTGCTGTCCCCACATGCTTCAAGATGGCCACCATTGTTCCTGTACCCAAGTAGACAGAAGTAACTGAACTAAATGACTACTGCCCCGTAGTACTCACTTCTGTCATCATGAAGTGCTTTGAGAGACTAGTCAAGGATCATATCACCTCCACCTTAGCGGCCACCCTAGACCTACCTCAGTTTTCATACCGCCCCAACAGGTCCACAGACGATGCAAACGCCATTGTACTGCACACTGCCCTATCCCATCTGGACAAGAGGAATACCTATGTAAGAATGCCGTTATTGAATACAACTCAGCATTCAACACCATAGTACCGAGGCGCAACACCAAGGCGCAACAGCACCTCTTCAACCTCAGGAAGCTGAAGAAATGTAACTTGTCACCCAAAACCCTGACAAACTTTTTTACAGATTCACAATCGAGAGCATCCTGTCGGGCAGTATAACAGCCTGGTATGGCAACTGCAGCGCCCGCAACCGTAGGGCTCTCCAGAGGGTGGTGCGGTCTGCACAACGCATCACAGGGGGCAAACTACCTGCCCTCCAGGACACCTACACCACTCGATGTCACAGGAAGGCCATAAAGATAATCAAGGACAAAAACCAACCGAGCCACTGCCTGTTCACACCGCTATCATCCAGAAGGCGAGGTCAGTACAGGTGCATCAAAGCTGGGACCGAGAGACTGAAAAACAGCTTCTATCTCAAGGCCATCAGACTGTTAAACAGCAATCACTAACTCAGAGAGGCTGCTGCCTACACTGAGACCCAATCACTGGCCACTTTAATAAATGGATCATGAGTCACTTTACACAATGCCACTTTTAAATAATGCCAATTTGATCATGTTTAAATATCTTACATTACTTATCATAGGTTTATACTGTATTTTATACCATCTATTGCACCTTGCCTATGCCGCTTGGCCATCACTCATCCATATATTTATATGTACAGATTCTCATTCATCTCTTTTTAGATTTGTGTGTATTCGGTAGTTGTTGGGGAATTGTTAGATATTACTGCGCTGTCGGAACTAGAAGCACAAGCATTTCGCTACACTCGCGTTATCATCTGTTAACCATGTGTATGTGACCAATAACATTTTATTTGATTTAATCTGAGCAAAACCTCAACACATTTTGTAATTTCTGTGCATCCTTAACAATCGCTAATCAGCACTTATTTTTTCATGTGAACCTGCACCTCATCTTCTGTAACACTTGACTTGACACCCTGTGCAATAACACGTTATGACACGATCAAAACCATGTCATATCTCATAACAGCTGACATAACTTGTCATAATATGGTCATAACACTGTCATGACCCATATATTTACACCTGTTGTGACATGTATTGCGTTATTTTATTGCTGGTTATGACACCTACTTAAGAGTGTCAAAACCCACATTTATTCAAATAAGTTTTTTTTTCTCTGTGAAGAAGTTTCCTTTCCACTCCTATGTAGGTGTCATAACAGCCATAAAATAACACTGTCACAGCAGGTCTAAATATGTGTCATGACAGTGTTATGTCAGCTGTTACGTCATGACATGGTTATGACTGTGTAATAACGTGTTATGACGCTGGGTGTCAAGTAAAGTGTTACCTCATCTTCTCTCTTTTGTGGCATCAATGTGAGGGCTTATGGCAGGGGAAACAGTGTTCTAGTGTGTGTGGTGCGGAAATTCAAGCAAACCGAATTCGGACCGCCTCTCACAATGGTCTCAATTTGGTTTGCTTTTTGGGCTCTTTTGAGGGGTCTGAGTTCTTTTGGGATGTTCATACTGCACAAAAAAATAAGCGAACTGCACTCAGTTCACAACAATTGGCTGAAAAGGGATTAAGTGTGAAAACACCCAAACTATACTACACTAGAAAATGTCTCTCCAGTTGCACACAAAGGTTTTTAACAGTTTGATTGTTTTTTTAAACATAGACGTCACTTCGTCTAGTTTAGATTTACATTTGATTGAGTTGTCAACTAACATTTGAACTGTGTCGTTGGATTTAGGTTCAAAATTGGGCGATTTTTTTTATTTTTTATTTTTTTGAAATATTTTTTATTAAAAAAAAATTATTTTTTTTTATTATTTTTTTTTACAAAATGTCTCATTTCCTTTACGTTGATTACTTTTTGCAAATTCAATCAGTTTTCCACGTTCATTCTATTCCATGGAAACACCATTGAGTCAACCAGTTTGGGCCCAGCGGGAATCTATACTGAACTAGTAGCCTAGCCACATCTCTCTTAGTTTCTGTGTAAAGGTGCTGAGCCAGATGCACCCCAAGCTTTTTAACAGTTTATAAAAATATTATATGATAATCAACTCAACCTATACTGAACTCATACATGTTTACCACATTCTACTGATCCAACCTTTTTTAACAGTTGATTTAAAAAAAATGGACTCATACTGAACTAATGCACATGTCTGTCTCCGTGAAGGTGCTGAGCCAGGTGCACCCCAAGCTGTCGTCCCAGGAGGATGCGCTGCAGTACATCGAGGAGCTGATCCTGCTGCTGCTCAACATGCTCTGCCAGGCACAGCCACGCAGCGTGCAGGACGTGGAGGTGAAGATCTCTATCAATAGCGCAACAGACATAAAACCTTGTTGAACCCCCCCCCCCCTTTTTACAGTAGTATAAACAGAGGGGTTTTTGTACACTTCCAAAGCAATAACGGGAGCTTTGGACAAAAAGGTCCAATACATAGAGATAAAGGGAATGTGTGCTTAGTGTTGTTTTGCCCTCAAATGTGATCTTTTACTGAAGCTTAGGCCCAGGTGATAAAATCACAACATTTCAATCACAATTAAGTTGAATCGTTGTGATTGTGTGGTCTAAGCTGTATTAAAAGATCCCGTTTGGGAGCAGAAAAAGAGTGAGCAGACCTTTCCTTTCAGAATCCCTCAGGGCATCAACAACAGATCAATGTGGCGAGGTAGAAGTTGCCTCTAAATCACAGGTCTAGGATCAGATGACTGTTCCCCTGATCCTCTCTCTTTAACCTATGGTCTAGGAAATAAACTGAACCTTGACCAGTAGTTAGGGGTTACTTCTACTTAAAGGGGCAATCAGCAGATGCGACACTGAACAAAAATATAAACGCAACATGTAAAGTGTTGGTCCCATGTTTCATGAGCTGAATTTTTTTTATCCCAGACATTTTCCAACGCACAAAAAGCATATTTCCCTCCTTCTGTGCACAAATTTGTTTTACGTCCCTGTTAGTGAGCATTTCTCCTTTGTCAAGATAATCCATCCACCTGACAGGTGTGGCATATCAAGAAGCTAAACAGCATGATGATTACACAGGTGCACCTTGTGCTGGGAACAATAAACGGCCACTCTAAAATGCCATAGATGTTTTGAGGGAGCGTACAATTGGCATTCTAACTGCAGGAATGTCCACCAGAGCTGTTGCCAGAGAATTTAATGTTAATTTCTCTACCATAAGTCGTTTTAGAGTATTTGGCAGTATGTCCAACTGGCCTCAGAACCGCAGACCACGCGTAACCACGCCAGCCCAGGACCTCCACATCTGGCTTCTTCACCTGCGGGATGGTCTGAGACCAGCCACCCGCACAGCTGATGAAACTTTGGGTTTGCACAACCAGGGAATTTCTGCACAAACTGTCAGAAACCGTCTCAGGGAAGCTCATCTGCGTGGTCTACATCTTCACCAGGGTCTTGACCTGACTGCAGTTTGGTGTCGTAACCAACTGTAGTGGGCAAATGCTCACCTTCGATGGCCACCTGCACGCTAGAGAAGTGTGCTCTTCATGGATGAATACCAGTTTCAACTGTACCAGGCAGATGGCAGACAGCCTCTGAGGCGTCGTGTAGGCAAGCGGTGTACTAATGTCAACGTTGGGAACAGAGTGCCCCATGGTGGCGGTGGGGTTATGTTATAAGCTACGGACAATGAACTCAATTGCATTTTATCGATAGCAATTTGAATGTACAGATACTGTGACGAGATCCTGAGGCCCATTGTTAAATCAAATTTTATTTGTCACATGCGCTGAATACAACAGGTGTAGACCTTATTGTGAAATTCTTACTTACAAGCCCATAATCAACAATGCAGTTCAAGAAATGGAGTTAAGAAAAATAGTGACACTATAAAATAACAATAACAAGGCTATATACAGGAGGTACCGGTACCATGTCAATGTGCGGGGCTACAGGTTAGTCGAGGTAATTTGTACATGTAGGTAGGGGTAAAGTGAATAGTCCATGTGGACATTTCATTAGTTGTTCAGCAGTCTTATGCCTTGGGGGTAGAAGCTGTTAAGGAGCCTTTTGGATCTAGACTTGGCGCATCGGTACCACTTGCCGTGCAGTAGCAGAGCACACAGTCTATGACTAGGGTGGCTGAAGTCTTTGACAATTTTTTGGGGCCTTCCTCTGACACCGCCTAGTATATATATCCAGGAAGGCAGGAAGCTTGGCCCCAGTGATGTACTGGGCTGTACGCACTACCCTCTAGTGTCTTACGGTCGTATGCTGAGCAGTTGCCATAACAGGCGGTGATGCAACCGGTCAGGATGCTCTCGATGGTGCAGTTGTAGAACTTTTTAGGATCTGAGGACCCATGCCAAGTCTTTTCAGTCTCCTTAGGGGGAATAGGCATTGTCGTGCCCTCTTCACGACTGTCTTGGTGTGTTTGGACCATGTTAGTTTGTTGGCGACGTGGACACCAAGGAACTTGAAACTCTCAACCTGCTCTACTACAGCCCCGTCGATGTGATTCGCCCTCCTTTTCCTGTAGTCCACGATCAGCTCCTTTGTCTTGCTCATGTTGAGAGAGAGGTTGTTATCCTGGCACCACACTGCCAGGTCTCTGACCTCCTCCCTATAGGCTGTCTCGTTGTTGTCGGTGATCGGGCCTACCACTGTTGTCGTCAGCAAACTTAATGATGGTGTTTGAGTCGTGCTTGGCCACGCAGATGTGGGTGAACAGGGAGTACAGGAGGGGACTAAGGTGGTAAGGGTAGGGGACTAAGGTGGTAAGGGTAGGGGGGACTAAGGTGGTAAGGGTAGGGGGGACTAAGGTGGTAAGGGTAGGGGGGACTAAGGTGGTAAGGGTAGCCCCTGAGGGGCCCCGTGTTGAGGATCAGCGTGACAGATGTGTTGTTGCCTACCCTTACCACCTGGGGGCGGCCCATCGAGGATCCAGTTGCAGTCGGTGTTTAGTCCCAGGGTCCTTAGTTTAGTGATGAGCTTTGTGTGCACTATGGTATTGAACACGGAGTTGTAGTCAATGAACAGTATTCTCACATAGGTGTTCCTTTTGTCCAGGTGGGAAAGGGCAGTGTGGAGTGCTTTCAACATGATAATCCACGGCACCATGTCGTAAGGATCTGAACACAATTCCTGGAAGCTGAACATGTCCCAGTTCTTCCATGGCCTGAATACAAGACATGTCACCCATTGAGCATGTTTGGGATACTGGATCAACGTGTTCCAGTTCCTGGCAATATCCAGCAACTTCGCTCAGCCACTGAAGAGGAGTGGGACAACATTCCACAGGCCACAATCAACAGCCTGATCAACTCTATGTGAAGGAGATGTGTCGCGCTGCATGAGACAAATGGTGGTCACACCAGATACTGACTGGTGTTCTGATCCATGCCCCTACCTTCGTTGACCAACAGATACATATCTGTATTCCCAGTCATGTGAACTCTATAGATTAGGGCCTAATTCACTTATTTCAATTGGCTTATTTCCTTTTATTGACTGTGACTGAGTAAAATCTTTGAAATTGTTGAATGTTGCGTTTTTATATTTTTGTTCAGTATACATACATTTTTGGACTCATACATTTCAATGATTTGTACCCATTGATTCTTGAAGAATATAACTTAGAAATGCCTCATGAGCTTAGTTCAACTGTCATACCCTATCAGAACCCAAAATATAAGCTTTTTACTCCGTTTGTAAACAAGCACTATATAGCTGCAAAACATGGTTAAAACGATCCTTTTGATATAATGGATTTCCTTGCATCCATAGCTCTGTCTATGAATTTGAGTGGTTCCATTTCTCTATCCCCATCCCTCAGCTTTTTACCGGACCGGGGCAGGGAGTCCGCTTTGTTATTGTTTCAACTGCTGATTGCTGCTTTAATGTCGTCGTTCACAGCTTATCATAGCATTCAGCTTCATTTTATTCTGTAGCAGACACACTTTTTATTGACAGCTGGTGAAGTCAGGGTTTCGGTAAAAGAGGATGTTGATTTATGTCCCCAACCATAAAGGGGAAATTATAAATGTTTGCCAAGTTTAATTTCTTTTAAGCTCAGATCATGGTGTTCTTTAGGTTTGTTTTGCACTGAGATATAACTCCGTTTTTGTCAATTTCTATTCTCATGTATACAATCCAATCCATTTACCCAAAGTGAAAAGTTAAGCTATTTGCAGACATGTATTTTGACTCCTATTGCTTTGACAATCATTTGAGTTCTTGTTTGGTTTTATGTCATTGAACAGTAAATGTTTTCTTGCACATCATCACACTAATGGCTACTACTGTTGTGTTGATTTTCTGCAATGATAACTGACATGAGCTAACGCAGAAAACATCTGAAATCTTTCTTTGTTCAGTCCATGTTTTAGATGGCCAACCTGTTTTCACCTCTTGTTTTTGTTTTGTCCACCTTGACTCATTTTTGCGAGCAGACGGATCACGTGAAATCCACAGGTGCTTTTTAGGGTCCATGGCCCTAGCCATGGGGCATGGTAAAGTCAAACCATGGATATGTGGTCTCTTTTTACCATGTTTACTCCTCCCTTAGTTCTGTGTTCTCACTTTCTGTTGACCTCTCCCTGTGACCCAGTCTGTATGAACTTTAACCCTTGACCTGTGCCCCCTTTTTAACCATTGACCTGCCAGGGTTGATGATTGACCACACTCATTTGTGCTTGTGTATATTGTAATTTGTCACCCATTGGATCCAACGGATTGCGGGAAATTTGTATTGTTTGTTTACTATGTATGTACCCTACATAAGAACTACATAACACATTCATAAGGAGTTCCTTAACACCTTTGTAGGCACAACATAAATGTTTGATTCCCTATAATATACAACACAAACATTTTGTAAATGCCTAGGCCTCAGAAAGCCTCTGTCAACTTAAGTTGTTGACATAAGCGCTTATTAATTTTTATGTAGTGCTTATGAAGATGTCCTCCATTAACTGTGGATGTATTTTGTAGTTCTCACCCTTTTTTAAAGGGTTACAGTAACTCTTTGCCCAACTCCTACGTCAAGGGAAGGACATCCTGGTAGTGCCTCTAGCGGAAGTGTGACTTGACATGTACATGTCATGTACCCGCCCTCCCATTGGCATAACCTGTTAGATGTCCCTTTTTAAGGGAAAAGTCCCTTGTGAAATGTCTGCGACAATAAAACAATGGTGTCAAGTGGTGTAAAGTGTCATAGGGTGGTTTGAAGGAGGAGAAGGCATGTTTACCCCCAGTGAACGAAGACGTTCACTGGGGGTACTGTTTGCTTTGCCTATGGATGCAGTATCAATAGAGTACCAGGAAATATGTAAATCAGAGATAAGTAAGGCCCTGTTTGCAGCCCAAATGGCACCCTATTCTCTATGTATTCCACTACATTTGACAAGGGCCCATAGGGCTCTGGTCAAAAGTATTGCACTATTAAAGGGCTCTCGATCTCCCTCCCTCCTTTCCACCCCTCAGGAGCGAGTGCAGAAGAGTTTCCCGCACCCTATCGATAAATGGGCTATCGCTGATGCCCAGGCGGCCATTGAAAAGAGGAAGAGGAGGAATCCTTTGGCCCTGCCCGTGGATAAGATCCACCCGCTGCTCAAGGTAACCCATAATCCCAAATGTCTGGGTCATGTTCAGTAGGGCAAAGCAATTTGAAATGGAAGCGAAAATGTACGTTTCTTACTGGACACTTTTAGCAGGATCCGACATTAATGATGGCCCGCTGGCCAGTAAAAGCATGTTGGGCCAGTATCTTCTCAGCACATTTTGTCTTTCCAGTTTACCTTCTGTGTCGCAGTCTGCTATTGAAAACCATTGAAGACTACACACTGAAAAGTCATCCTATTTGTATTTGAGCAAAATTATTGGTCGTTCATTCAACCACGCTCTTCGCCAATCACAACTTCTTGAGCATGCGAGCAGTACATGAGTTGATGCCTTCACACGGCACACATGAGCTGTCCAGAGTGAAAAGAAGCGCTCAAAAATCTACTCACTGAGCTCATTTATTTTAGGGAAAGTAGTGAACATACTAGCAAAAATGACATGCATGCATGCATACATGCATGCATGCATACATACATACATACATACATGCATGCATGCATACATACATACATACATACATACATACATACATACATACATACATACATACATACATACATACATACATTTAAACCTAGGCCCTGCATGACCCTAATGCATTTTCAAAGAGTAAGTTAACCTTGGACCCTGCTTTCAAGTAGTACATTGCTGTTTTGTGCCTACTGAACATGACCGTGTTAGCTAGACCAATCATAATGAAGTGACCTGTAAGGTCATCAACATGTAGCCTATGTCTTCAGCGCCCAGTAAATTAGTCAGGCTGTGAACCACTTTTAGGAAACAGCAGGGTGTATTCAGTGATGTACAGTGCCTTCAGAAAGTATTCACACCCCTTGACTTTTTCCCCAAAAATGTTTTATTACAAGTTGGATTAAAAGGGATTTGTTGTCAAGGAGCTACACAAAATACAGTGGTTCTTCCTTTAGAAGTTACGAGTTTATGCTGCGACCGTTTGTGGTAGATGGTGGCATTCTGTCAAGGGGTACAATGACAGAATGCCACCATCTACCACAAACGGTCGCAGCATAAACTCGTAACTTCTAAAGGAAGAACCACTGTATTTTGTGTAGCTCCTTGACAACAAATCCCTTTTAATCCAACTTGTAATAAAACATTTTTGGGGAAAAAGTCAAGGGGTGTGAATACTTTCTGAAGGCACTGTACATCACTGAATACACCCTGCTGTTTCCTAAAACGGGTGTACTTCACAAAATAGATGGCATCATGAGGTAGGAAAATTATGTGGATATATTGAATCAACATCTCAAGACATCAGTCAGGAAGTTAAAGTTTGGTCGCAAATGGGTCTTCCAAATGGACAATGACCACAAGCATACTTCCAAAGTTGTGGCAAAATGGCTTAAGGGCAACAAAGTCAAGGTATTGGAGTGGCCATCACAAAGCCCTGACCTCAATCCCACTAGAAAAATAGTGGGCAGAACTGAAAAGGCGTGTGCGAGCAAGGAGGCCTGACTGTGAGGAGGAATGGGCCAAAATTCACCCAACTTATTGTTGGAAGCTTGTGGAAGGCTACCTGAAACGTTTGACCCAAGTTAAACAATTTAAAGGCAATGCTATCAAATGCTAATTGAGTGTATGTAAACTTCTGACCCACTGGGAATGTGATGAAAGAAATAAAAGCTGAAATAAATCATTCTCTCTACTATTATTCTGACATTTCACATTCTTAAAATAAAGTGGTGATGCAAACTGGAATTTTTCCTAGGATTGAATGTCAGGAATTGTGCAGAACTGAGTTTAAATGTATTTGGCTAAGGTGTATGTAAACTTCTGACTTCAAGTGTGTGTTTTTTATATATATATATATATATATATATATATATATATATATATTTTTGTTACTTTTTACCCCAATTTCGTGATATCCAATTGGTAGTTTAGTCTTGTCCCATCGCTGCAACTCCCATAAGTACTTGGGAGAGGTGAAGGTTGAGAGCCATGCGTCCCCCGAAACACGACCCTGCCAAGCCGCACTGCTTCTTGACACACAACTCTTATATCCCGGAAGCCAGCCGCATCAATGTGTCAGAGGAAACACTGTACAGCTGGTGACCGAAGTCAGCGTGCCCGGCCCGCCACGTGGAGTCGCTAGAGCATGATGAGACAAGGACATCCCTGTCAGCCAAACCCTCCCCTAACCCAGACGACGCTGGGCCAATTGTGCACCACCTCATGGGTCTCCCGGTTGGCTGCGACACAGCCTGGGATCGAACCCGGAAGTGGGTTAGGCCTATGTGTTTAGTTAGGCCTATGTGTAAGTAATTAAGCAGCTTACTCCTGTTATGGTTTTAAGCAAAGATCTGTAAGGATATGAGTCGACTTGTCTCCTCAGTATAATGCTCGTGTCTCTTGGTTGACCTTATTTAGAATTTTTTTTGGATAAGTATTTTCAACATTTTAAAGTTGTTTCAGGGCAAGCTTTGAAGCTTCTTTATGTTTTTTCCACTATTAGGCTATTGACCAATAGAACACCTAGCCTAATTTGAATGTTATTCATACCGTTTTAATTAGTGGATAGGTTTTTATCATGACTGTTACTCGTGTTCCTGGTCCTGCCAGAGAAACATGCTCTTATCTGGGGTGGCTGTTGTGAAGAACCAATGTCTTCCTATCAGTACAGAGATCAAGTCAATGTCAAAAGGGAGTCTATTTTGATGTAGGCGGTAGATTTTTAGCTAGATTGTTCTGATGTCTTCTTAAGATGTATGAAATGTATGCATTCACTACTGTAAGTCGCTCTGGATAAGAGCGTCTGCTAAATGACTAAAATGTAAATGTAAATGTGTTAGAACGCTGATCTATCTGTAGTCTAAACTGTGGCAGTTAATGGAGGAGTTTTCAGTCACTCTCTCCTCTGGCGCTAGAGACCTGCATCAGGCAACAACAACAAAAACTGTCGGTGCTCCTGGAGTTAAGAGAGAACTTGGGTAAAAACATCCTTATTTTTAAACAAGCCATAGAAAGCTAGATGCAATTTCAGTTAACAAAGAAAAAGTTATGAACTTGTCTGTCGGCCCTGGATTAAAGACCAAAATTGGTTAAAGAAAATTGTGATGAATAAAAATATATACCACCGTCTCTTGCGCATGTCATTTTCCTTTCATAAATGCATCCTTACTTACAAGCGACTATTATTATCTAGAGGTCGACCGATTATATTTTTTTATATATAAATATATTTGTAATAATGACAATTACAACAATACTGAATGAACAATGAACACTTTTATTTTAACTTAATATAATACATAAATAAAATCAATTTAGGCTGTGATTCAATGTTAATTTAACAGGCACCGCATCGATTATATGCAACGCAGGACAAGCTAGATAAACTAGTAATATCATCAACCATGTGTAGTTAACAAGTGATTATGTTAAGATTTATTGTTTTTTTAGTAGATACGTTTAATGCTAGCTAGCACCTTACCTTGCTGTACTCGCATAACAGGTAGTCAGCCTGCCACGCAGTCTCCTGGTGGAGTACAATGTAATTGGCCAAAATCGGTGTCCAAAAATGGCGATTACCGATTGTTATGAAAACTTGAAATCGGCCCTAATTAATCGGCCATTCTGATTAATCGGTCGACCTCTATTATTAACCCTGCATTATAATTATATAAAGCCCCTTAGGGCAAATCTGGTCTGTGAGAATATCTAACGATAAATGCCCCCCCTCACTTATAATTCACTGTATCACAATTCCAGTGGGTCAGAAGTTTACATACACAAAGTTGACTGTGCCTTTAAACATCTTGTAAAAAAACAGAAAATTATGTCATGGCTTTTAGAAGCTTCTGATAGGCTAATTGACATAATTTGAGTCAATTGGAGGTGTACCTGTGGATGTATTTCAAGGCCTGCCTTCAAAATCACTGCCTCTTTGCTTGACATCATGGGAAAATCAAAAGAAATCAGCCAAGACCTCAGGAAAAAAATGGTACACCTCCACAAGTCTGGTTCATCCATGGGAGCAATTTCCTAACGCCTGAAGGTACCACGTTCCACTGTACAAACAATAGTACGCAAGTATAAACACCATGGGACACCAAAATCAAAATGAACAGTTAGTTTCTGGTGTGGCCACCAGCTGCATTAAGTACTGCAGTGCATCTCCTCCTCATGGACTGCACCAGATTAGCCACTTCTTGCTGTGAGATGTTACCCCACTCTTCCACCAAGGCACCTGCAAGTTCCTGGACACTTCTGGGGGGAATGGCCCTAGCCCTCACCTTCCGATCCAACAGGTCCCAGACGTGCTCAATGGGATTGAGATCCGGACTCTTTGCTGGCCATGGCAGAACACTGACATTCCTGTCTTGCAATAAGTCACGCACAGAACGAGCAGTATGGCTGGTGGCATTGTCATGCTGGAGGGTCATGTCACGATGAGCCTGCAGGAAGGGTACCACATGAGGGAGGAGGATGTCTTCCCTGTAACTCACAGCGTTGAGATTGCCTGCAATGACAACAAGCTCAGTCCGATGATGCTGTGACACACCGCCCCAGACCATGATAGACCCTCTACCGCCAAATCGATCCTGCTCCAGAGTACAGGCCTCGGTGTAACGCTCATTCCTTCGATGATAAAAGCGAATCTGACCATCACACCTAGTGAGACATAACCGCGACTCGTCAGTGAAGAGCACTTTTTGCCAGTCCTGTCTGGTCCAGCGACG
Organism: Salmo salar; assembly: GCF_965601325.2. Classification (NCBI taxonomy): domain Eukaryota; kingdom Metazoa; phylum Chordata; class Actinopteri; order Salmoniformes; family Salmonidae; genus Salmo; species Salmo salar. The sequence continues at coordinate 50,644,706 of NC_138292.1, read as the reverse complement.
TAGGGTTTGTGCCCATGGGCGACGTTGTTGTCGGTGATGTGTGGTGAGGACCTGCCTTACAACAGGCCTTCAAGCCCTCAGTCCAGCCTCTCTCAGCCCATTTCGGACAGTCTGAGCACTGATGGAGGGATTGTGTGTTCCTGGTGTAACTCGGGCAGTTGTTGTTGCCATCCTATACTTGTCAGGTATGATGTTCGGATATACTGATCCTGTGCAGGTGTTGTTACACGTGGTCTGTCACTGCGAGGACGATCAGCTGTCCGTCCTGTCTCCCTGTAGCGCTGTCTTAGGCGTTTCACAGTACGGACATTGCAATTTATTGCACTGGCCACATCTGCAGTCCTCATGCCTCCTTGCAGCATGCCTAAGGCAATTTCACGCAGATGAGCAGGGACCCTGGGCATCTTTCTTTTGGTGTTTCAGAGTCAGTAGAAAGGTCTCTTTAGTGTCCTAAGTTTTCTGTGACCTTATTTGCCTACCGTCTGTAAGCTGTTAGTGTCTTAACGACCGTTCCACAGGTGCATGTTCATGGTTCATTCAACAAGCATGTGAAACAGTGTTTAAACCTATTACAATGAAGATCTGTGAAGTTATTTGGATTTTTACGAATTATCTTTGAAAGACAGGGTCCTGAAAAAGGGACATTTCTTTTTTTGGTGTATGTGTGTGTGTGTGTGTGTGTGTCTTGATTAGATCATTTTCAACCCCCTGAGTCAATACATGTTAGAATCACCTGAGGCAGTGACTACAGCTGTGAGTCTTTCTGGGTAAGTCTCTCAGAGCTTTGCAGACCTGGATTGTACAATATCTGCCCATTATTCAAAAAATTATTCAAGCTCTGTGAAGTTGGTGGTTGATCATTGCTAGACATCCATTTTCAGTTATTGTCATAAATTGGCTTAAAAATCTGTCTGTAACCAGGCCACTCAGAAACATGCAATGTCGTCCTGGTAAGCAACTCCAGTGTATATTTGGCTTTGTGAAAGGTGAATTTGTCTCCCAGTTTCTGTTGTAAAGCAGACTGAACCAAGTTTTCCTCTAGGATTTTGCCTGTGCTTAGCTCTATTCCTACACTCTTTTTATAAAAAATAAAAAAAAATCTCCCTAGTCCTTGCTGGAGACGTGCATACTCATAACATGATGCAGCCACCACCATACTTGAAAATATGAAGTGTGTGGTACTCAGTGATGTGTTGGATTTGCCCAAAACATAATGCTTTGTATTCAGGACAAAGTTAATTTCTTTGCAACATTGTGTGAAGTATTACTTTAGTGCCTTACTGCAAACAGGATGCATGTTTTTGAATATTTCTATTCTGTACAGGCTTCCCTCTTTTCACTCTGTCATTTAGGTTAGTGTTGTGGAGTAACTACAATGTTGCTCCATCCTCGGTTATCTCCTAAATCAAATGTTATTTGTCACATACACTTGTTTAGCAGATGTTATTGCGGATGTAGCTGAATGCTTGTGTTTCTAGCTCCAACAGTGCAGAAATATCTAACAAGTAATATCTAACAATTTCACAACAATGCACACACATCTAAAGGAATGGAATTAAGAATTTATAGATATTTGGAGGAGCAATGTCAGTGGCATAGACTAAGATACAGTAGGATAGAATACAATATATAGATATGAGATGAGCAATGCAAAATATGTAAACATGATTAATAAAGTGACTAGTGTTCCATTTATTAAAGTGGCCAGTGATTGCAAGTCTATGTATATAAGGCAACAACCTCTGTGCTAGTGATGGCTATTTAACACTGATGGCCTTGAGAAACTGCTTTTCAGTCTCTCGGTCCCAGCTTTGATGCACCTGTATTGACCTCGCCTTCTGGATGATAGCGGGGTGAACAGGCAGTGGCTCAGTGGTTGTTGTCCTTGATGATCTTTTTGGCCTTCCTGTAGTAGTTTTCCCCCGGTGAGGCATTGGGCAGACCACACCACCCTCTGGAGAGCCCTGCGGTTGCGGGCTGTGCAGTTGCCATACCAGGTGTGATGCAGCCCGACAGGATGCTCTCAATTGTGCATCTGTAAAAGTTTGTGAGGGTTTTAGGTGCCAAGCCAAATTTCTTCAGCCTCCTGAGGTTGAAGAGGCGCGGTTGCGCTTTCTTCACCACACTGTCTGTGTGGGTGGACCATTTCAGTTTGTCAGTGATGTGTACGCCGAGGAACTTGAAGCTTTCCACCTTCTCCACTGAGGTCCCATCGATGTGGATAGGGGGTGCTCCCTCTGCTGATTCCTGAAGTCCACGATCAGCTCCTTTTTGTTTTGTTGACGTTGGGTGTGAGGTTATTTTCCTGGCACCACACTCCCAGGGCCCTCACCTCCTCCCTCTAGGCTGTCTCGTCATTGTTGGTAATCAGCCATACTAGTGTTTTGTCATCTGCAAATTTGAGTTGGAGGTGTGCGTGGCCACACAGTCATGGGTGAACACGGAATACAGGAGGGGGCTGAGCACGCATCCTTGTGGGGCCCCAGTGTTGAGGATCAGCGAAGTGGAGGCTCGTCATGAAGTCCAGGACCCAGTTGCACATGGCGGGGTTCAGACCCAGGGCCTCAAGCTTAATGATGAGCTTAGGGCAGTGTAGTGCAATGGCAATTGCATCTGTGGATCTATTGGGCCGGTAAGCAGATTGAAGTGAGTCTAGGGTGTCAGGTAAGGTAGAGGTGATATGATCCTTGACTAGTTTCTCAAAGCATTTCATGATGACAGAAGTGAGTGCTACGGGGCGATAGTCATTTTGTTCAGTTATCTTTGCTTTCTTGGGTACAGGAAGAATGGTGGACATCTTGAGCTTGTGGGGACAGCAGACTGGGATAGCGAGAGATTGAAATGGACGCAGACCATCCAGCTGGTCTGCGTCCTTGACTGGGCCGGCAACCTTGTGAGGGTTAACATTCTTAAATGTCTTACTCACATTGGCCACGGAGAAGGAGAGCCCACAGTCCTTGGAAGTGGGCCGCGTCGGTGGCACTGTGCTATCCTCAAAGAGGGGGCGAAGAAGGTGTTTAGTTTGTCCGGAAGCAAGACGTCAGTGTCCGCGACGTGGCTGGATTTCCCTTTGTAGTCCGTGATTGTCTGTAGACCCTCCCACATACGTCTAGTGTCTGAGCCGTTGAATTGCGACTCCTCTTTGTCTCTTCACTGATGTTTTGCCTGTTTGTTTGCCTTACGGAGGGAATAACTACACTGTTTGTATTCAACTATATTCCCAGTCACCTTGCCATGGTTAAATGCGATGATTTGCGCTTTCAGTTTTCTGCGAATGCTGCCATCTATCCACGGTTTCTGGTTAGGGTAGGTTTTAATAGTCACAGTGGGTACAACAGCTGTAAATTTCCTGATGAACTCAGTCACCGTATCAGTGTGTGTTCATTTATGTTATTCTAAGAGTCTACCCGAAACATATCCCAGTCCGTGTGATCAAAACAATCTTGAAGCATGGATTTCCGATTGGTCAGACAAGCGTTGAATAGTCCTTAGCACGGGTCCTTCCTGTTTGAGTTTATGCCTATTGGAAGGGAGGACCAAAATGGAGTCGTGATCAGAAGGGAGGGCCTTGTAGGCATCCCGAAAGTTGTAGTAGCAGTGGTCGAGTGTTTTAGCCGCGCGAGTACTACAGTCAATGTGTTGATAGAACTTTGGCTGTGTTTTTCTCAGATTTGCTTTGTTAAAATCTCCAGCTACAATAAATGCGGCCTCAGGATATGTGGTTTCCAGTTTGCATAAAGTCCAGTGAAATTCTTTGAGGGCTGCCGTGGTATCGGCTTGAGGGGGAATATACACGGCTGTGACTATAGCCGAAGAGAATTCTCTTGGAAGGTTATACGGTCGGCATTTGATTGAGGTATTCTAGGTTGGGTGAACAAAAGGTGTTGAGTTCATGTACGTCCACACAATCATGCCATGAGTAGTTAATCATGAAACATACACCCCTGCCCTTTGTCTTCCCGGAGAGATATTTATTTCTGTCTGCGCGATGAACTGAGAACCCAACTGGCTGTACGGACTCAGACAGTATATCTCGAGAGTGCCATGTTTCCATGAAACAGAGTATGTTACAATCCCTGATGTCTCTCTGGATGGAAATTCTCGCCCTGAGCTCGTCAACTTTATTATCCAGAGACTGAACATTAGCGAGTAATATACTCAGATGCGGTGGATGGTGTGCGCGCCTCCTGAGTCGGACTAGAAGTCCTGAGTCGGACTAAAAGGAGTACCTCCTTTTCCGCCAGCGGTGTTTTGGATCTGCCTCTTGAATCAGTTCAATTGCCCTGGGGGGTACGAACAAAGGATCCGATTAGGGAAAGTTGTATTCCTGGTCATAATGCTGGTGAGTTACCACCGCTCTCATATCCAAAAGTTCTTCCCGGCTGTATTTCATAACACACATTTCCTGGGCTTATAATGTAAGAAATAACACATAAAAAACAAATACTGCAAAGTTTAATCAGAGCTAGAAGCATGGCAGCCGTATCTGTCGGCGCCATTTTCATTAATGGCTGTCACAGCCATTCCACTCAGTAACTGTCCTAAAATCACCACTCTCAATGTGGTGAAATCCCTGAGCTGTTTCCTTCTTCTCCGGCAACTGAGTTAGGAAGGATACCTGTATCTTTGTAGTGACTGTGTGTATTGATAACTGCGCCATGCTCAAAGTGATATTCAATGTCTGCTTTATTTTTGACCCATCTACCAATCGGTGCCCTTTGCGAACCATTGGGAAACCTTGCTGGTCTTTGTGGTTTAATCTGTGCTTGAAATTCACTGCTCGACTGGGGGACCTTACTAATTGTATGTGTGGGGTACAGAGATGGGGTAGTCATTTAAAAATCATGTTAAACTTCTATTTTTGCACGAGGTGAGTCAATGCAACTTATTATGTGACTTGTTAAGCACGTTTTTTGTCTTGAATTTATTTAGGCTTGCCATAACAAAAAGGTTAAATACTTATTGACCCAAGACATTTCAGCTTTTACTTTTTTATTCATTTGTAAACATTTCTCAAAACAATTCCACTTTGAAGTTATGGGGTATTGATCAGTGACACAAAATCAAAATTCAACACAATGTGTAAAAAATCATGGGGTATGAATACTTTGGATCCTTTGTTCTGAAGTCACAGTAAAAAGTCCTGAATGTTGCAGGTAGGACTGTCTGTCATATATTCATTTATTCATTCATTCTAGCTGTTCTACACAGTATATCTGAAAGTGTTGTAATCCTCCTGTGCAGGGTCCGGTTACTGATGTCTGTGTTCTACACTTCAGAAAGTGACAATGTTATGAAACAGAAAAAGGATTGATTGGACTGTTTTTAAAGTGACTCAATAAACAAAACAGACATTTTGTGTTTTCTTTGTCCAAAATGTTATCTGTTTTGGTTCTTACTGACCACAGCCCTAGTAAAGGTATTGGCCACTTTTCTTACAATACCTATACTGACCAATAGAGGGAGACATCGAACTGTGTTGTGGAATGGGTCACTTATTGAAAATCCAGGATGAACCTGTGATGCTTAACAAAATGTCTTCCCCCATGCCAAATACTTTGAGATGATATTAAAGGGGCAATCTGCAGTTGAAACGATAACAAAGTTTTGGTAGAAAGCTGTGGGATGGGTATGGAGAAATGTAGAAAGCCAGTATGAGGGTTTGCACGCAGGCTATAATTAATTGTGGCTGTAGCGTTCAAAAGGTACTTGCACTCAAACCATGAGAAGTACAATTCCAAGGAGATGCAAAGATTAACTTAATTTAGACCATGCTTCAAAGAATACAAAAGATTTAAAGTTCTGAAAGACCTAAACTTTTTGCACTATTACATTTTTGTATTCTTTCACCTATTGCCCCTTTAAATAAGGAATGATATCATTCTAAAATGTAAAGCCTAACTAACACCTAACCATAGATGCTTTGAGTGACCAAGCAACCTTTAAAAACATGCCTCTTTTTGGATACTTTAAGAATTTTCCACTTTTATTCTTTAGACCTTTTTGCTATGAGCTAGTGCTCTTTGTTTTAGAAATACACATATACATTCATATACAGCAACAACAGAATTACTGTGGTTGACAGCATTTTAAGAACACAGGTTTATACAATTCTTAGCTAATTACCTTGCATAACCATCTCACATTACTTAATTAGTATTAAAGTACCTATTGTGCCCAATTACTGTTCAATGTGTACCGGTAACTAAAACGCTTAATGGAAATCTTACCCAGCACATTCTGCATTCTGTGGACCTACACCGTTTACATTAGTTTGAAAGTACAGTGGTTGGATTATACAGTAGTCAAACCACACCGACCCTGCTTTTACCCATGATTCATTTCCCCATGATTCTTGTTCTTTATTCAAGAGGCACTAGGGTACAATATCAACCACCAGTACAGTAGGTGTACGTGTACATTGTGGACTAATTTTCCCATAATTCCTCTCCCTTGTTCAGGAGGTACTAGGGTACAAGATTGACCACCAGGTGTCGGTGTACATTGTGGCGGTGTTGGAGTACATCTCAGCAGACATCCTGAAGCTGGCAGGGAACTACGTGAGGAACATCCGCCACTACGAGATCTCCCAGCAGGACATCACCGTGGCCATGTGTGCCGATAAGGTGAGAGTAACGCCTGTGTTTTGCATCACAATGTATTGTAATGCATTATGAAGAGGGTCTTCAACATCAGCTACAATGAGATCTCCCAGCAGGACATCACTGACCATATATGCCAATAAACAATTTCTAGTTATATACAGTGGGGAGAACAAGTATTTGATACACTGCAGGTTTTCCTACTTACAAAGCATGTAGAGGTCTGTAATTTTTATCATAGGTACACTTCAACTGTGAGAGACGGAATCTAAAACAAAAATCCAGAAAATCACATTGTATGACATAAGTATTTGATCTCTACATGCTTTGTAAGTAGGAAAACCTGCAAAATCAGCAGTGTATCAAATACTTGTTCTCCCCACTGTAAGTGTTATTCTTCAAGATTCAATGACTGTACCAATCCCAGATTGTTCCTTTTTTATGTTGCTATGAGTATGAAATTAGATTAGCTTGTAAATGCTATTGTTGTTGTTGGCCTTAGTATGGCTGGTGGTGTGTGATGGTGAGAAGGCCCAGGAACCACACTGACTGGCCAATATTCCGCTAAAGCTGGAGTCCATAGGGTCATTTCTGAACATAAGCTGATGAAGAATGCCAGCTGAATGAGCGTGTGTGTGTGTGTGCTCGCGCTTGCTTCTAAGCTTTGGTCTCTCAGAATCTATTTCAATTCAGGAAGTAAACTGAAATTCCAATTTCACATTTTCTTTATAGAAAATTACTGAAGAAAATTGGAATTGGAATTTCAGTTTACTCCCTGAATTGACTGAACTAAAATGGAATTGACTCCAACCTGGTATCTATGCTGATGTCCCTCTGTGTGACTATTCAACCTATAATTAATCATTTATTTTTATTTAACTAGGCGAGTCAGTTAAGAACACATTTTTATTTACAATGACGGCCTACCCCGGCCAAACCCGGACGACGCTGGTCCAATTGTGCGCCACCCTATGGGACTCCCAATCACAGCCGGATATGATACAGCCAGGTTTCGAACCAGGGACAGTAGTGATGCCTCTTGCACTGAGGTGCGGTGCCTTAGACCGCTGCGTCACTCGGGAGCAAAAAATGGTCTAGAACACTCTCTTTGAGTAATTGGTAAGAATATGTTTGGCCACTTCTATTCCCCCATCTCCAGGTTCTGATGGACATGTTCCACCAGGACGAGGAGGACATCAGCGGTTTCCCCCTGATGGACGAGGAGCCATCCACCAATGAGGAGCAGACCTACTACGACCTGGTCAAGACCTTCATGGCCGAGGTCCGACAGTACCTTCGTGACCTCAACCTCATCATCAAGGTGTTCCGCGAGCCCTTCACCTCCGACGCCATGCTCTTCTCCCACCATGTGAGTAGTGATGGCGGTAGATAGAGATAGACTCGCACACACTTGCGCATACATGCACAGCGATGGTCTTCCATCATGACTTTGTTTGACTCACTTTGGTCTTTTTCCACTACTTTTCTCCCCTCTCTACCACCACTCTCTCACTTCTCTACTGCCACCTTCCTGCATTACTCTGCTCCCCATCTTCTCCTTCCACCTATCTCTCTATCACCCTCCCCCTCTTCCCACACGACTCGCTCTCTCTCTCTCTTCCCCCAACTCTCTCGCTGCCTCCCCTTCCTTAATTCCCTGTCTCCCATCCTCTCTCTCTCGCTCTCTCTCTCCTCCTCTCTACTACCCCCTGCAGGACGTGGAGAACATCTTCAGCCGCATCGTGGACATCCACGAGGTCACCCTTAAGCTGCTGGGCCTCATTGAAGACACGGTGGAGATGACAGATGAGGGGAGCCCACACCCGCTGGTGGGCAGCTGCTTTGAAGACCTGGCTGAGGTTGGTGTGTGTTTGTGTGCGGGTGTGTTTGTGGGTGCGTGCGTGCGTGCGTGTGTGTATATGTGGTGTTTGTGGGAGCCCAGCTTGTTTGTGATGAGCAGCTGCTTCAAAGACCTAGCCAAGGTAGGTGTGTGGTTGGGGGGAGGCGGGTTGTTATGCATGTGTGTGGGAAGCTGTCTGTGTTAAGAAATTGCTGTCTGCAAAAAAGTGTGTTTGTGGGGATGTGTGTGTGTGTGTGTGTGTGTGTGTGTGTGTGTGTGTGTGTGTGTGTGTGTGTGTGTGTGTGTGTGTGTGTGTGTGTGTGTGTGTGTGTGTGTGTGTGTGTGTGTGTGTGTTTACAAGCATATATTGTGTGGGTGGGTGTGCTGTTTCTGCAAATAAATTGCTCCTGGGCACCCAAAGACTGAGCTAAGGCTTAGGCATTAGCTTGGGGAGCTAACATGAGTCTTCAGGTACCAGGCAAGGTTGCTCATTACACAAGTGTGGTTCACTGAACCACTTCTGTTACACTTACACCTGTGTCTGAAAATACATTGCTCCTGTGCACCACAAGGCTGTGTTAGTCCGCCGAGCTTAAGCTTCGGACCTGGACATTAGCTCAGGGAGCTAACGCAAGTCATCAGGTCCCAAGCAAGGTTACTTGTCATTCACAGACCCCACTTACACCCTATGGTTGTGGCCAGTGTCAGCAGCACGACTGTTATAACACATGACATTTGATACAGCTTTCTTTTTATTTCCAGGAGCTGGCCTTCGACCCCTACGAGACATATGCTCAAGACATCCTGCGGACTGGCTTCCACGATCACTTCCTCAACCAGTTGTCTAAACCGAAAGCTGCCTTCTACCTCCAGGTAAGAGGTATCATGAGCCGTACGTGATACAGACAGCGTCTTGGTGTCGTTGTGCTCCAAAATATTAATTTGAATTAATGTGAACAATTGTATTTCAGAATCTAGACATACTCCATATTTTAGAGCACATTATAAAGGACTATAATTGCATCAAGATGTTGTCATCATGTACAGTTCATGGATCATAAGGTCTTACAGGAGGCATGTATAGGTCTAAAAAGGGCATATAATATACACTTTAATTATGAATTTAAAAAATGATTGTGATTTAAAATGTAAAAAGCATGTCAAACATTCCTCCCAATGCACTTCCTGTGAGAATTGCCAGAACAATCTGAGATACTAGAAATGTTATTGGCCCTTTCTGTGGTGGATTTTCCCCCCATTTCTCCCCCCCCCCCCCCCCCCCCCCCCCCAGACCACTGTTTGCATATCACTGGTCTATATACCTTGATAAGATTTGACACTTTATTACCTGCCTAAGTTAACCCTCATCTGTCTCTGACTCCCCAGTCTATATGCGAAGGCTTTAAGGAAGCAGTCCAGTACGTCCTGCCCCGGTTGCTCCTCACACCCGTCTATCATTGTCTCCACTATTTCGAGATCTTAAAGGTAAGCATGTGTGAGGATTCATAATGTGGTCCTCTGTCTCTCAATTGGTTGAGCATGGCACTTGCATTGCCAGGATTGTGGGTTCGATTCACAGAGCCACCCATACGTAAAATGTATGCACGCCGGACTGGGAGTCGCGTTTGGATGAAGGAGTCTGCTAAATGGCATATATTATAACGTTTAATAATAATAGTGTATAAATATGTTGTTTAAGTATTACCGAAGGTACTGTATATGGATCTGAATGCCTTTGATGGATGCAGGGGGCTGGTTTTTCCCTGACAATGATCCACCAGCCCACAGTAGATGTGGAATCTCAATGTTTTTCTTAAAATAATGCAGTTCAAAACAACAACTAAGGGCTCCCAGCTAAGGGATGGGGCAGGAGAAATGTAACCACTCTCAAATTCATAGACAGACCTATGGATTCAAGGACTTGACATCCATGAGATCAACATGATCGTTTTAACCATGTTTTGAGGCTATATAGTGTTTGTTTGCAAACAATGGAGTAAAACAAGCTTATATTTCGGTTTCTGATAGGGAAAACAGTTGAACTAGCAATTACAACCTTGAGTCTTCTTGGGTATGAGGCTACAAGCTTGGCACACCTGTATTTGGGGAGTTTCTCCCATTCCTCTTTGCAGATCCTCTCAAGCTCTGTCAGGTTGGATAGGGAGCGTCACTGCACAGCTATTTTCAGGTCTTTCCAGAGATGTTCAATCGGGTTCAAGTCCGGGCTCTGGCTTGGCCACTCAAGGACATTCAGAGACTTGTCCTGAAGCCACTCCTGTGTTGTCGTGGCTGTGTGCTCAGTGTCATTGTCCTGTTGGAACTTTCACCCCAGTCTGAGGTCCTGAGCGTTTTGGAGCAGGTTTTCATCAAGGATCTCTCTGTACTTTGTTCCATTCATGTTTCCCTCGATCCTGACTGGTCTCACAGTCCCTGCCGCTGAACCCCACCATCCTTCTCGTTAGGGACCGTGCCTGATTTCTGCCAGACATGGCGCTTGGCATTCAGGCCAAATCGTTCAATCTTGGTTTCATCAGAACAGAGAATCTTGTTTCTCATGGTCTGAGAGTTTTTAGCTGCCTTTTGGCAAAGTCCAAGCGGGCTGTCATGTGCCTTTTTACTGAGGAGTGGCTTTCGTCTGGCCACTCTAACATAAAGGCCAGATTGGTGGAGGGCTGCAGATATGGTTGTCCTTCTGGAAGATTCTCCCATCTCCACAGAGGAACTCTGGAGCTCTGTCAGAGTGACCATCGGGTTCCTGGTCAGGCCCTGCTCCCCCGATTGCTCAGTTTGGCTGGGCGGCCAGATCTTGGAAGAGTCTCGGTGATTCCAAACTTCTTTCACTTAAAAATTATGGAGGCCACTGTGTTCTTGGGGACCTTCAATGCTGCAGTAATTTTTGGGTAGCCTTCCCCAGATCTGTGCCTCAACACAATCCTGTCTCGGACCTCTACGGACAATTCCTTCAACCTCATGGCTTGGTTTTTGCTCTGACGTGCATTGTCAACTGTGGGACCTTATATAGACAAATCATGTCCAATCAATTGAATTTACCACAGGTGGACTCCAATCAAGTTGTAGAAACATCTCAAGGATGATCAATGGAAACAGGATACACCTGAGCACAATTTTGAGTCTCATAGCAAAGGTCTGAATGATAAGGTATTTCTTTTTTTCGAACTCAATCAGCATGACAATCAGCATTCGAACTCAATCAGCATGACAGAGTGATCTCCAGCATTGTCCTCATCAACACTCACACCTGTGTTAACGAGGGAATCACTGACATGATGTCAGCTGGTCCTTTTGTGGCGGGGCTGAAATGCAGTGGAAATGTTTTTTGGGGATTCAGTTCATTTGCGTGGCAAAGAGGGTCTTTGCATGATAAAGTGAAAACAGGTTTTTAGAAAGTTTTGCAAATATATATATATATTTGCAAAACTTTCTAAAAACCTGTTTTCACTTTGTCATTATGGGGTATTGTGTGTACATTGATGAGGGAAAAAAAATATTTTATCAATTTTAGAATAAGGCTGTAAAAAAATCAAGGGGTCTGAAAAATCGAATGCACTGTACAGTCGTTGCCAAAAGTTTTGAATGACACAAATATTAATTTTCACAAAGTCTGCTGCCTCAGTTTGTATGATGGCAATTTGCATATACTCCGGAATGTTATGAAGAGTGATCAGTTGAATTGCAATTAATTGCCAAGTCCCTCTTTGCCATGCAAATAAACTGAATCCCCCAAAAAACATTTGTACTGCATTTCAGCCCTGCCACAAAAGGACCAGCTGACATCATGTCAGTGATTCTCTCGTTAACACAGGTGTGAGTGTTGACGAGGACAATGCTGGAGATCACTCTGTCATGCTGATTGAGTTCGAATAACAGACTGGAAGCTTCAAAAGGAGGGTGGTGCTTGGAATCATTGTTCTTCCTCTGTCAACCATGGTTACCTGCAAGGAAACACGTGCCGTCATCATTGCTTTGCACAAAAAGGGCTTCACAGGCAAGGATATTGCTGCCAGTAAGATTGCACCTAAATCAACCATTTATCGGATCATCAAGAACTTCAAGGTAAGCGGTTCAGTTGTTGTGAAGAAGGCTTCAGGGCCCCCAAGAAAGTCCAGCAAGCACCAGGACCGTCTCCTAAAGTTGATTCAGCTGCGGGATCGGGGAACCACCAGTACAGAGCTTGCTCAGGAATGGCAGCTGGCAGGTGTGAGTGCATCTGCACGCACAGTGAGGCGAAGACTTTTGGAGGATAGCCTGGTGTCAAGAAGGGCAGCAAAGAAGCCACTTCTCTCCAGGAAAAACATCAGGGACAGACTGATGTTCTGCAAAAGGTACAGGGATTGGACTGCTGAGGACTGGGGTAAAGTCATTTTCTCTGATGAATCCCCTTTCCGATTGTTGGGGCATCCGGAAAAAAGCTTCTCCGGAGAAGACACAGTGAGCTCTCCCATCAGTCATGTGTCATGCCAACAGTAAAGCATCCTGAGACCATTCATGTGTGGGGTTGCTTCTCAGCCAAGGGAGTGGGCTCACTCACAATTTTGCCTAAGAACACAGCCATGAATAAAGAATGATACCAACACATCCTCCGAGAGAAACTTCTCCCAACCATCCAGGAACAGTTTGGTGACGAACAATGCCTTTTCCAGTATGATGGAGCACCTTGCCATAAGGCAAAAGTGATAACTAAGTGGCTCGGGGAACAAAACATCGATATTTTGGGTCCATGGCCAGGAAACTCCCCAGACCTTAATCCCATTGAGAACATGTGGTCAATCCTCAAGAGGCGGGTGGACTAACAAAAATCCACAAATTCTGACAAACTCCAAGCATTGATTATGCAAGAATGGGCTGCCATCAGTCAGGATGTGGTCCAGAAGTTAATTGACAGCATGCCAGGGCGGATTGCAGAGGTCTTGAAGAAGAAGGGTCAACACTGCAAATATTGACTCTTTGCATAAACTTCATGTAATTGTCAATAAAAGCCTTTGACACTTATGAAATGCTTGTAATTATACTTCAGTATTCCATAGTAACATCTGACACAAATATCTAAAGACACTGAAGCAGCAAACTTTGTGAAAATTTATATTTGTGTCATTCTCAACTTTTGGCCCCGACTGTGTATATATAAAGGAGGGCGAGACTTGCGTGGTATTTCCCAAAGTGTCATGTGGTGTTAGTTCAATGTTGGTAGCCATTCTGTTCCTTGGTTGTTGCTCAAGAAAGTAAGAATTAAGGGGAAACACTAGAGTTGAGGGGGTTGGGAATGAGAGAATGATAGAGAGGGAGAGATTTTTATTTTTTTTCTCAGCTGTAATCTCGCTCATGAGTTTGGCCTTATACCGCATCATGATCCTTCGCTAGACTCCCCCTACCAGCAAAACCACCTGATCCAACATTTTATTCTCTACCCCTCTTTCTCTTCCCCATCCCCTCTCCCCCCCTCCTTTCCACAGCAACTAGAGGAGAAAAGTGAGGATGAGGAGGACAAGGAGTGTCTGAAGCAGGCCATCACGGCGCTGCTCAATCTGCAGAGTAGCATGGAGAGGATCTGCTCCAAGAACATGGCCAAGAGGAGGCTGAGGTAGGCAGGGGAGCGCCAACTTTTACAACCGCTCCAGATCCATCCACACCTGGTTCTCTTTACCCAAGAAGATACAAAGCTAGCTCTGACACACACAATACATATGCACAGACAATAATAGAAATCCACAAGCAAAATATGGAAAGATATCTCACACACACATAATGGCACATACCAGACAAGCACCAAAAGGTGGATATGTCTCATATGTGCACTATATATGCTCAAAGATGCGTTAACACTTGCACAGCACAATACACACCTCACAATAGACACCCACACTAACACACACACAGCAATTCATACTACTGCCTCATTGGTGTACTCCTCCCATCCTCTGCACACCCCCCACCCTAAGCTCAGTTCTGAGTTTCCCTCTGTACCTAAAATAGACTCGTGGGAGGGAGGGAGAGGGTTGGAGGGGGGCTCGCCACTGTGTTGTCGGAGGGAAGTTGTGTCAGGAATTGGGCTGCCCTGTTCTGGTATTATTGTTCCCGGCTTTGAGAAAAAAAAGGTGAGAGAATTTGAAAGGGGGGGGGGGGGGGGGGAAATTCCCTTGCTTTCAACAGTGGACTTTAGCATCCAAACCTTGCGGACCATTTTTATCTCCATCCCTCCTTTTGTATTGGTGAAGAAAACAGGGTGTTTTTTTGGTTACATGCGGTTGTCGCTCGTTCTTTACTTGAGTGGAGGACATAGGGTATAAACAACAAAAAGATTACCCCTTTGCTGTTCTTTTTAGTTGGTTTTTTTGTTTATTTTTCATGGGGAAAGGATGGCTTATCTTACGGTATGTCTTTGCACCCCATACTTTGGCGGGAACGTGGGGATGGTGACACACATAGGCTAAAATGGACATTCCGTGAGGACACACTGAGTTGGGGTACCCGACAAGGGTTACCTTTATTGACTTTGGCCGTTTCGCTACACCTTTCCTGTCTCTAGGGGTCTTTGTATTTCAAGAGCCAGAACAAAGAACAACCCAAGAGCTCTGTCACAGCCATTTGAATTATGCTTGCTCTTTCGCAAGCTTGCTGTTCATTAGGAAAAACGTAATAAGCTCTTAGTCTCCAATGCTCTGGCAAGGTCCATTGCTACCTGGGATAAATTATGGTTTGATAATGATGCTCGTTATAATTTTTTGCTTTAATTAACTACTTGATTAATTTCATTGCAAGACTGCTAGTTTAAAGGTGAATGTAAATGCACTTCAAATATAACTTCTTTGATCAGACTTGAGAGTAGGAAAAGTTTTGACAGTTTCTTTCTGTGTATAGGTTTTAGGGTTTCACACTTAATGGACTGGGAAATGGAAATTGTAGTTTCTGGGGCGAGATTTGTGTGTAGTCTATCCCTTGCCCTTCAGAGGTGCCCCTTGTCTCTCAGCGAAGCTAATTTGGGCCGGTTGAAAGTCATCCTGTACTTTGAGGTGCTGGTATGAAGACAGGCGCGCGTGAGTTGGCTTCGCCTGCCTCCCCCTCCTCTCAGGAGCGCTGATGCGAGTCGTCGTGCGTCCACGAAAAACAAAGTAAGCCCTCCCGCGATTGTTTACAAGTAGTTTTAGTTCAGACGCACTGTACTAGCAGGTGTTAAATCCTTCTTGATTTTTTTCCTATCACCCCCTCACTCAATCAATTTGTAGAACCCCCAACAAATCTTTAACCCCCCAAAAAAAGAAAATTGGGAAATCTGAAATCAAGCCCCAGTGGCTCAATGCTGTTAAATTATTCTAAGTAGGTGGTTTTAGAAGTGATCATTGGAATTATTGCTCAACTGATTTGTCATGAGCACTAGAGGTGAGATTCTGGTTCTGGTGGGCCGCAGACCTTTCTCGTCTTCTGTTTACTTGAGTTTTGTCATTGTGGTTTTGAAAGAGCACCATATGTGTATTTTTGTATTGAATTGCTGAAAGAGTTTTGAACTTACTCTTCACATGACCTAATTATTACAGCGGGCATGGTCCTTAATAATTAATAAATACTGAAAATAGACATTGGTTTAATCTGAGAATAAAGAGATTGATTAAAACAGACTAGTCTACATTGTGGTCCTAAAAGAACTGTAATGAGAGATGCTCATAGCTCATTTTGAATATGATAGTCATACCATAGACCATATTAATGGTATGATGAACCAAAACAATATTTAAATAGTGTCTGGCTCAAAGAAATATAATCTTTATTCTTTTAGACTCATTCTATTCTTATGCACTTTCTCAGTTGGTCCTCCGAGGCACCCTGTTAACCATGGGTGTGGGCCCTTCCTCGGTAGACTACCGTTTTGTTGAACTGCTGGAATGGTGAGGAAGTTTAGTCAATTGACCTGCTCTGCACCAGTGTTGGGTGTAAACTGAAGGGACATGACGGACCAGCAAACTGATGTTGAATTACCTAATTGGTTCTGGTTAGGTTAAGTTTAGGGTTATTGGTGTGGTTAAAGGAAAACTCCATCCAAAAACTATCTTTTAGAATTTATTTAATTAGTCCATAGTTGGATTGCTGACATGCAAAACATTTAGGGACTATATCAACAACTTACTAATGAAACAAATACTAAAAGATCGTTTTTGGGTGGAATTTTCCTTTAAGGTTAGGGTCAGGATTATAAACTCAGCAAAAAAGAAACGTCCCTTTTTCAGGACCTTGTTTTTCAAAGATAATTCGTAAAAATTCAAATAACTTCACAGATCTTCATTGTAAAGGGTTTAAACACTGTTTCCCATCCTTGTTCAATGAACCATAAACAATTCATGAGCATGCACCTGTGGAATGGTCGTTAAGACATTAACAGTTTACAGATGGTAGGCAATTAAGGTCACAGTTATGAAAACTTAGGACACTAAAGAGGCCTTTCTACTGACTCTGAAAAACACCAAAATAAAGATGCCCAGGGTCCCTGCTCATTTGTGTGAACAGGCATGAGGACTGCAGATGTGGCCATGGCAATAAATTGCAACGTCCGTACTGTGAGACGCCTAAGACAGCGCTACAGGGAGACAGGATGGACAGCTCATCGTCCTCGCAGTGACAAACCACGTGTAACAACACCTGCACAGAATCGGAACATCCAAACATCACACCTGCGGGACAGGTATAGGATGGCAACAACAACTGCCTGAGTTATACCAGGAACGCACAATCCCTCCATCAGTGCTCAGACTGTCCGCTATAGGCTGAGAGAGGCTGGACTGAGGGCTTGTAGGCCTGTTGTAAGGCAGGTCCTCACCAGACATCACCGGCAACAATGTCGCCTATGGGCACAAACCCACTGTCGCTGGACCAGACAGGACTGGCAAAAAGTGCTTGTCACTGACGAGTCACTGTTTTGTCTCACCAGGGGTGATGGTCGGATTTGTGTTTATCGTAGAAGGAATGAGCGTTACACCGAGGCCTGTACTCTGGAGCGGTTTGGAGGGTCTGTCATGGTCTGGGGCGGTGTGTCACAGCATCATCGGACTGAGCTTGTTGTCATTGCAGGCAATCTCAACGCTGTGCGTTACAGGGAAGACATCCTCCTCCCTCATGTGGTACCCTTCCTGCAGGCTCATCCTGACATGACCCTCCAGCATGACAATTCCACCAGCCATACTACTCGTTCTGTGCGTGATTTCCTGCAAGACAGGAACGTCAGTGTTCTGCCATGGCCAGCGAAGACACCGCATCTCAATCCCATTGAGCACGTCTGGGACCTGTTGGATCGGAGGGTGAGAGCTTGGGCCATTCCCCCCAGAAATGTCAGGGAACTTGCAGGTGCCTTGGTGGAAGAGTAGGCTAACATCTCACAACAAGAACTGGCAAACAAGAACCCCCCCCCCCCCCCCCTTTGTTCAGGGACACAACATTCCCTTTCTGTTAGTCATGTCTGGGGAACTTCTTCAGTTTATGTTTCATTTGTTGAATCTTATGTTCATACAAATATTTACACATTTTCTGAAAATAAACACAGTTGACAGTGAGAGGACATTTCTTTTTTTGCTGAGTTTAGTTATGGGTGGGGATGCCAGTCACGTCTCTTCAGTCGCATCCAGTGTTTTGTTAAGGAGATTATTTGAGGGAACCCCCTCCTGGAGCAGGCTTAGTTGTACCGCTGATTTAGCCACCCACACTGACCCTCCACTCAATCTCAGTCTCGCTGACTTGTTTTCCAATGTCAATGTGCTGTGAACATCAGATCCACATTTCCCTTCCTCTCTTCTCCCCCTCTTTCCCTTTTTTCTCTCACATTCTTTATCTTACATTCAACTTTCTGTCATTTTCTTTTTTTCATCTTTTCTCTTTCTTTCTCTCCTCAAACTCTTCGGCGGCACCAGCGAGTCGGCCTGCCGCTTCTACAGCCAGCAGATGAAGGGCAAGCACCTGGCCATCAAGAAGATGAACGAGATCCAGAAGAACATTGATGGCTGGGAGGGCAAGGACATCGGCCAATGCTGCAACGAATTCATCATGGAGGGGACGCTGACACGCGTGGGCGCCAAGCACGAACGGCACATCTTCCTCTTCGACGGCCTGATGATCTGCTGCAAGTCCAACCACGGCCAGCCGCGCTTGCCTGGCGCCTCGTCCACTGCCGAGTACCGCCTCAAGGAGAAGTTCTTAATGCGCAAGGTTCAGATCAATGACAAGGATGACAAGGAGGGCGAGTACCGGCACGCCTTTGAGATCATCCTCAAAGACGGCAACAGCGTGGTGTTCGCCGCCAAGTCGGCCGAGGACAAGAATGGCTGGATGGCGGCGCTCATCTCACTGCAGTACCGCTCGACGCTGGAGCGCATGCTGGACTCGGCCATGCTACAGGAGGAGAAGGAGGAGCAAATGAGGCTGCCCGGGGCGGAGCTTTACCGGTTCGCCACGCCCGACTCTGAGGAGAATGTGGTGTTCGAGGAGAATGTGCAGTCCAAGTCGGGCATCCCCATCATCAAGGCGGGGACAGTGCTCAAGCTCATCGAAAGGCTCACCTTCCACATGTATGCAGGTGAGAAAAAGCACATGACACAGCAAAGGTTTCCTATATTGACCTGTTTTGACCTTTTGAAATGCATGCCTTTTTCGTACAGTAGGCTATACAAATACCTCCCTCAGATGTGTGGAATAACAGTAGTTGCTAAATCCTAGTAGAGAACATCTTGCGGACCCTTTCCCATCGTAGAACAGGGGAAGGGGCAGGGTTTTGGTTTTAGAGAGGAGGAGAATCATGTGAAAAAGTAGTCGGTAGGAGTCAAATTTGGTGTTCAACAACAGGTTTAAAGGTTTAACCCTTTACACTCCTGGGATTTGGCCAATATGGATAGGGCTAAATTGGAAGAAAAAAAATTACAGAAGAAATATGAAATGCATAAGCATGGTAGCAATTGAAAAGGAACAGTTTGGAGATTATGGGAACATTATTTGACCAAAGTTGAGGACACGACAGTTCACCTTTCACAAGACTGAATCCAAACATTACACTGTTGATTTTATGTGCGTTTTACCTTTACTGTACTTTTCGCCGCATTTGTTGATAAGGAAATCTGAAAATACTCTGGATACATTCAGTAACATGACAACAATATTCCTAGAAAATGTGGGGTTGGTGCAACATAAGACAAAAAAATTGTTTGAGTGAGAGGACTTACAAATTGGTGCATTCACTTTATGATATCCAGTGGAACAACCACTTTACAATAGTACATCTATATCTTTTTGGGGGGGGGGGGTTAGAAGGATTACTTCATCCTATCCCAGGTATTCCTTAAAGAGGTGGGGTTTCAGGTGTCTACGGAAGGTGGTGATTGACTCCGCTGTCCTGGCGTCGTGAGGGAGCTTGTTCCATCATTGGGGTGCCAGAGCAGCGAACAGTTTTGACTGGGCTGAGTGGGAACTGTGCTTCCGCAGAGGTAGGGGGGCCAGCAGGCCAGAGGTGGATGAACGCAGTGCCCTTGTTTGGGTGTAGGGCCTGATCAGAGCCTGAAGGTACGGAGGTGCCATTCCCCTCACAGCTCCGTAGGCAAGCACCATGGTCTTGTAGCAGATGCGAGCTTCAACTGGAAGCCAGTGGAGTGTGCGGAGGAGCGGGGTGACGTGAGAGAACTTGGGAAGGTTGAACACCAGACGGGCTGCGGCGTTCTGGATGAGTTGTAGGGGTTTAATGGCACAGGCAGGGAGCCCCGCCAACAGGGAGTTGCAGTAATCCAGACGGGAGATGACAAGTGCCTGGATTAGGACCTGCGGCGCTTCCTGTGTAAGGCAGGGTCGTACTCTGCGAATGTTGTATAGTATGAACCTTCAGGATCGGTTCACCGCCTTGATGTTAGCGGAGAACGACTGTTAGGTTCTAATTTTTCAGAGTAAATAACTCACGGACACTAGAGAAGCTTAACCAAGTTTAATATCCCACTTAAGACACTCCTCCTTCTCTCCAATCCTTATTTAAGACCTATCTAACCCTTATTATTCCCTTCAGGGGATCTAACCTGACCTCAACCCCTCCTTCGCCTAATCCACAGATGTCCATCTGCTTCCCCTATAGCAATCTTTTGATCTCTTCCCGTCCACCCAGCACATTCCACAGCCACTCTGTCTTTCTACAGATCTCGCTCCTTTATATATTATGCATCTGATCTATCATGTCTTTAATATCTCAATGTTCAAAGTTTAGAATCCAACAAGACAAACGGCCTCGTTCTGTTCAGAACAACCTAGGGTATGACACCATGTCATCTTATAATTGTACATCAAACATAGTGATCATAAACGTTGACACTGCATGTTATTGTATAGCCACTGTGTTCCAATTTCGGCGCTTACTAGTGCCCAAATATGCAATTTTCAACCCGTATACAGGTATGAGTGTTTTCAACCCATATACAGGTACGCGTGTTTTCAACCCGTATACAGGTACGCGTGTTTTCAACCCGTATACAGGTACGCGTGTTTTCAACCCGTATACAGGTACGCGTGTTTTCAACCCGTATACAGGTACGCGTGTTTTCAACCCGTATACAGGTACGCGTGTTTTCAACCCGTATACAGGTACGCGTGTTTTCAACCCGTATACAGGTACGCGTGTTTTCAACCCGTATACAGGTACGCGTGTTTTCTACCCGTATACAGGTACGCGTGCTTTCTACCCGTATACAGGTACGCGTGCTTTCTAGCCGTATACAGGTACGCGTGCTTTCTAGCCGTATACAGGTACGCGTGCTTTCTAGCCGTATACAGGTACGCGTGCTTTCTAGCCGTATACAGGTATGCGTGCTTTCTAGCCGTATACAGGTACGAGTGTTTTCTAGCCGTATACAGGTACGCGTGTAAAGGGCTACAGGGAGCAGGAAGTAGACATGGGTCACATCTCAAATGGCTCCCTCTCCACATTTAGTTTCCTTGAAGTGAGAGAACTGGACAGGCGAAAGCAAATGCCAAGAAACCTAGATATTTTCTGTATCTTGTTCATTTTTGTCCTGACTATTAGGGACTGGTCTCTTACTCACGTGTCCCCACCATTGTACACCTCCATTGTTTGTGTTTATGCAATATGCACTTGCCCGGTGCCTGGAGTGCCTGTTCCTGTTATCACCTTGTTGTTCTATACACAAAACCTTGAGCTTGGCACAAACGCAGTTTAAGCCTAAACATAAAATACAAGATAGTGGAAGGCCTATTTCTTCCCCCCACTTTCGTCGTCCCCACATCCATTTATAGCTGTTTTCACACGGCTGGTAAATATTTGGCCACACTTGACGTCAGAACGCGGGATGTGATGACCTGCTTTGTTTCAGTGTCAGTTTAGCCCCAGATAACACAACGAGAACTGATAAAGAAGAAAAAACAAGAGGACGAAGCCTATTTATCTTTACGTCGCCATTTTGTAAGTGACCGGCAGTAGCAGATCTTTCCTGCCTGTTTAGTGTTTAAAGGGGAAGTTCAGTATCCTCACCTTGTGTGTAGCTGTTTAAAGAAAACCTAACCATGGATTACAGTTTCCCCAGGCCCATAGACTACTTTCAGGGTCATGAACCGTCTAGCATCGTGTTATAAAATACTGAACTTCCCCTTTAAACATAGCCCTTTGTGGAGTGTTGGTGAGCTAGCCATTAGTGTTGTTGAGGTAATCGCTTTGCAGACTTCAGTGACACCTGAACTCCTTTAGTGATTCCTCACTAAAGCCAAACCAAAAAATGCCATTATTTTTGGAATGTTCATGAAATGTAATCCATAATATAGTCCTTTTGGAGGAAGAATTGTTGATGTATATTTGTATCTAGAAGTTGGCATATTTATGACATTTTGGCCTTACCCAGGCCTCCTTTAAGACTCCATAATGCTTCATCTGTAGGTGCTACAAAGCAAAAATCTGTCATATGAAGCTTTACCACTTGCTCTGTAATATGAGTAGTATTTTAATAGTAAAAAATAATAATAATTTATGAATATTAAAATATAAACATGAATATTGAAAATATAACTTTTTTGATTTGGCTAATTTTTCAATATATTGTGTAACAGAATACGCTCTACAGGAATATCAAAGTTCCAGAGTGGGATCTCTGCTAGTTTTAAAGTTATGGCCCATTTTATTCAGAGAAATTGGCATAGTAGGCAATGTAAGCAATGTAATCAATCACAGCCCTCCTTTTACTTGAATCTTTGAATATCCTGCATATCACCAGCAGAGTGCGACCATTTTGAATAAATGTTCACGTTCACTGTTGGTAATAGCAGAGATCCCCTCTGGAACTTTGATATGCCTGCAGAATAGGCTATATTATGTTCAACAATATATATATTTTTTTGAAATATACAAATCAAACATTTCTATATTCATGTTTATATTTTTATATATACAAAAATGTATGAAAAAAAGTGATTGAAACCAAAATACTACTCATATTACAGAGCAAGTGATAAAACTTCATATGACACCAATGTTTGTTTAGTTGCACCTACAGATGAAACACTATGGAGTCTTAAAGGAGGCCTGGACAAGGCCAAAATATCAGAAAAATGGCAACTTGTATTAAATATTTCTCAATTATGCTTTTAGACACATGTCAACAATCCTTCAACCAAAGGATTATTTTATGGACTATATTTTGTGAAAATGTTAAAAAATCATGGTCTTTTGTCTGGGTTTTGTTTGGAATCGCTCTTAAGAAAGGCTGAATCACCCAGCGCACACAGCAGCTGTTAGACCATGGGATCTGTATTCTTATCTACTGACGGGTGCCATTGTACCTAACCAGATACAAGGCTGTGGTTGGACTAATAAGCTCTTCATTAATTAAAAGTAATGATGTCATTTTGGGGAAATAAATCACCAAATTCAATCGCTCAAAGTCCAAGTGTATGTGGGCTCTGGTAATCCGGGAAGCAAAACATTTAGGCCAAGTGCTTTTGAATTTGGCCTGTTTCTATGCATTGTTATTCAATGTCATGCAACCATACAGGTATAAAATCTTCTTAAAGACACACGTTTTCCTTTGTTTAGCACAGAAGCCTTTCTGAACTCTTACACAAGTTTGGGTTTCATCTTGTTTGTCTCTGGAAGTCTAGAGCAGTGTTTCTCAACTGTGGTCCGTGAGTACCCCCAAACTGTACACATTTTTGTTGAAGCACACCTGATTGAACTCACCAGAGTGGTTGATGATTAGTTGACGAGTTGATTCAGGTGTGCTTGTCCTGGGCTACACCAAACCTGTGTGCTGTTGGGGAGTACTGAAGGACTGGAGTTAAAAAAAACACTGGTGCAAGGTTAATGCAGCACAATACAAAGCCAGGAGAGAACATTCCTCTTATGGGTGGTCTGTCCAGCTCACACCCCTGTGTAAACTTCCTCCCCCGAATAAAGAGTAGGGTGTAAATATAGGCCACTATTTTCCTTTTTAGTTTTCAACCGTCTGTGTGCCACTGATTTCAAATAAGCCAAGGGAAACAAGCCTTTTGAGGAAAAGTGTGTCTGTGTGCCCAGGGTAATTTGAAAAGGGGAAAAAGGTGCTTCCTGTACGATGCACCTCATGCCTGGAGACACACCCTACTCCCACCCAGGAGACAGCAGGGGAGGGACAACACACACTTTCTCTCTGTCCTGACTATCTGCATTACAATTTGTATGGATCTACGCTTCTCTTTTGCCATAAATTGTAATCAAGAATCCATATAGTCCATGAGCCAGGAGGGTCAGTCGGGCTCACTTGGGACGACGATGTCTCATAGTGATTTTTTTTTTAAAGGTCTATGTCCCTAGAGTTAGAAAAAGGGTGATAGCATTGCCGCAATGGTTGCTTTCTGCGTTATCTTTCATCCCTCCGTCCCATAAATTTTTCCCATTGGGATTTTACCCTATGACAAACAATATCAGTATTGCTCACTTGTACTCTTTAATCTTATATCATTGGAAAGCTTAGAGATTCAGACACATTTTCAGAATGTTCAGGTCAACAAAACTTTGACCATTGACCTCTATGGTACATAGCAGGAGTGGTGGAAAAAGTACTCAATTGTCATACTTGAGTAACGGTACAGATACCTTAACAGAAAATGACTCAAGTAAAAGTGACAGTCGCCCAGTAAAATATTACTTGAGTAAAAGTCTAAAAGTATTTGGTTTTAAATATATTTAAGTATCAAAAGTAAATGGAACTGCTAAAATGTACTTAAGTATTAAAAGTATAAACCATTTCAAATTCCGTATATTAAGCAAACCAGACGGCAAAATTCTTATTTTTATGTTTTTTATTGACGGGTAGCCAGGGTCACACTCGAACACTCAGACATAATTTACAAACAAAGCATTTGGGTTTAGTGAGTCCTCCAGATCAGAGGGGTGTCAGGGAAAATGTATGTAAAAAGTACATTATTTTCTTTAGGAATGTAGTGAAGTAAAAGTTGGAAAAAATATGAAGAGTAAAATAAAGTACAGATATTTTTATTTAAGTACTTTACACCACTGCATATCAGAATGACCTGTAAGCCATTAAAAAGGAAACCCCGATACATTTTAAACTTTGTTTGACAAGTGGTTCTGAAAGGACATGAAATTACCTTACAAATTATATTTAATATAGTGCATTCGGAAAGTATTCATACCCCTTTACTTTTTGTTACGTTACAGCCTCATTCTAAAATTGATTAAATCATTTTTTCCCTCATCAATCTATACACACTACCCCATAATGACAAAGCAAAAACAGGTTTTTAGAAATGTTTGCAAATGTATTAAAAATAAACTGATCACATTTCAGACCCTTTACTCAGTACTTCGTTAAAGCACCTTTGGCAGCGATACAGCCTCGAGTAATTTATTTTAATTTTATTTAACCTTTATTTAACTTGGCAAGTCAGTCTTCTTGGGTATGACGCTACAAACTTGACACCAAGTTTGACCCCCCCATTTCAACTGGGGGGTCAAGCTGGAGCCAGTTGTACTGTTAAGAGGGGCCAGTTACATTAATAATGGATGTAAAAAAAAGAACGATAGAAAAAATGTGTTATGTAAAAATGATTTCATACTCCACATTTAGGGGGGCCACAAGGGGGTCCAAAATTGTCACAGGGCCACTGGCCCCCCCAGAACTGCTAGTGCCTCTCTGCAGATCCTCTCAAGCTCTGTAAGGTTGGATGGGGAGCGTCGCTGCACAGCTATTTTCAGGTCTCTTCAGAGATGTTCGATCGGGTTTAAGTCCAGGCTCTGGCTGGGCCATTCAAGAACATTCAGAGACAAGTCCCGAAGTCACTCATGTGTTGCCGTGGCTTTGTGCTTAGGGTTGTTGTCCTGTTGGAAGGTGAACCTTTGCCCCAGTCTGAGGTCCTGAGCACTCTGGAGCAGGTTTTCATCAAGGATCTCTCTGTACTTTGCTCCGTTCATCTTTCCCTTCATCCTGACAAGTTTCCCAGTCTCTGCCGCTGAAAACCATCCCCGCAGCATGATGCTGCCACCACCATGCTTCACCATAGGGAGAGTGCCAGGTTTCGTCCAGATGTGACACTTGGCATTCAGGCCAAAGAGTTCAATCTTGGTTTTATCATACCAGAGAATCTTGTTTCTCATGGTCAGAGTCCTTTAGGTGCCTTTTGGCAAAATCCAAGTGGGCTCTCATGTGCCTTTTTACTGAGGAGTGGCTTCCGCCTGGCCACTCTACCATAAAGGCCTGATTGGTGGAGTGCTGCAGAGATGGCTGTCCTTCTGGAAGGTTCTCCCATCACCACAGAGGAACTCTGGAGCTCTGTCAGTCACCTCCCTGACAAAGGCCCTTTTCCCCCGATTGCTCAGTTTGGCCGGGCGACCAACTCTAGGAAGAGTCTTGGTGGTTCCAAACGTCTTCCATTTAAGAATGATGACGGCCAGTGTGTTCTTTGGGACCTTCAATGCTGCAGAAATGTTTTGGTACCTTTCCCCAGATCTGTTCCTTGACACAATCCTGTCTCGGAGCTCTACAGACAATTCCTTCGACTTCATGGCTTGGTTTTGCTCTGACATGCACTGTCAACTGTGAGACCTTATATAGACAGGTGTGTGCCTTTCCAAATCATGTCCAATCGTTTGAATGTACCACTGGTGGACTTAAATCAAATTGTTGAAACTTCTCAAAGATGATCAATCGAAACAGGATGCACCTGAGCTCAATTTCGAGTCTCATAGCAAAGGGTCTGAGTGCTTATGTAAATAAGGTATTTCTGTTTTTTATTTGTAATACATTTGCTAACATTTCTAGAAGCCTGTTTTCAATTTGTCATTATAGGGTATTGTGTTTAGATTGATGAGGAACTATTTTTATGTAATCGATTTTAGAATAAGGCTGTAACGTAACAAAATGTGGAAAAAGTCAAGGGGTCTGAATACTTTTTGTGTGCGTGTGAGAGAGACCATTTGCTCACACACATATAACATGCACACACATTTATACTGACTCTACACAAGTCGAAAGTCTGGACACACCTACTCATTCAAGGGTTTTTCTTTATTTGTACTATTTTCTACATTGTAGAATAGTAGTGAAGACATCAAAACTATGAAATAACACATATGGAATCATGTAGTAACCAAAAAAGTGTTAAACAAATGAAAATGTATTTGAGATTTTTCAAAGTAGCCACCCTTTGCTTTGATGACAGCTTTGCACTCTTGGCATTCTCTCAACCAGCTTCATGAGGAATGCTTTTCCAACAGTCTTGAAGGAGTTTCCACATATGCTGAGCACTTGTTGGCTGCTTTTCCTTCACTCTGCTGTCCAACTCATCCCAAAAAATCTTAATTGGGTTGAAGGTGATTGTGGAGGCCAGTTCATCTGATGCAGCACTACATCACTCTTCTTCTTGGTCAAATAGACCTGGAGGTGTGTTGGGTCATTGTCCTGTTGAAAAACAAATGATAGTCCTACTAAGCACAAACCAGATGGGATGGCGTATCGCTGCAGAATGTTGTGGTAGCCATGCTGGTTAAGTGTGCCTTAAATTCTAAATAAATCACAGACAGTGCCACCAGCAATGCACCATCACACCTCCTCCTCCATGCTTCACGGTTGGAACCACACATGCAGAGATCATCCGTTCACCTACTCTGCGTCTCACAAAGACACGTGGTTGGAATCAGAAATCTCCAATTTGGACCCATCAGACCAAAGGACAGATTCCCACTGCTCTAATGTCTATTGCTTGTATTTCTTGGCCCAAGCAAGTCTCTCCTTCTTATTGGTGTCCTTTAGTAGTGGTTTCTTTGCAGCAATTTGACCATGAAGGCCTGATTTACACAGTCTCCTCTGAACAGTTTGTGTCTGTTACTTGAACTCTGTGAAGCATTTATTTGGGCTGCAATCTGAGGCTGGTAACTCTAATGAACTTATCCTCTGCAGCAGAGGTAATTCTGTGTCTTCCTTTCCTGTGGCGGTCCTCATGAGAGCCAGTTTCATCATAGTGCTTGATGGTTTTTGCGACAGCACTTGGAAGAAACTGACTGGCCTTCATGTCTTAAAGTAATGATGGACTGTCGTTTGTCTTTGCTTATTTGAGCTGTTCTTGCCATAATATGGACTTGGTCTTTACCAAATAGGGCTATCTTCTGTATACCACCCCTACTTTGTCACAACACAACTGATTGGCTCAAACACATTAAGAAGGAAAGAAATTCCACAAATTAACTTTAACAAGGCACACCTGTTAATTTAAATGAATTCCAGATGTCTACCTCGTGAAGCTGGTTGAGAGAATGCTAAGAGTGTGCAAAGCTGTCATCAAGGCAAAGGGTGGCTGCTTTGAAGAATCTAAAATCTATACGTTTTTATGTGTGCGTGTGTGTGTGTGTGTGTGTGTGTGTGTGTGTGTGTGTATTTTTATATCCCTTTTTCTCCCCAATTGGTAGTTAGTCTTGTTCCATCGCTGCAACTCCCGTATGGACTCGGGAGAGGCGAAGGTCGAGAGACGTGCGTCCTCCAAAACACAACCCAGCCAAGCCACACTGCTTCTTGACACAATGCCCACTTAACCCGGAAGCCAGCCGCACCAATCTGTCGGAGGAAACACCGTGCACCTGGCGACTGTGTCAGCGTGCACGGCGCCCGGCCCGCGATCGGACAAGAACATCCCTGCCAGCCAAACCCTCCCCTAACCCGGACGACGCTGGGCCAATTGTGTGCCGCCCCATGGGTCTCCTGGTCTTGGCCGGCTGCGACAGAGCCTGGACTCGAACCAGTGCCTTAGACCACTATGCCACTCGGAAGGCCCATATATTTCGATTTTAACACTTTTTGTTGGTTACTACATGATTCCATATGTGTTATTTCATCGTTTTGATGTCTTCACTATTGTTCTACAATGTAGAAAATAATAAAAAATTAAGAAAAACCCTTGAATGAGTAGGTGTCAACTTTCGACTGGTCCTGTGTGTGTGTGTATACAGTGGCAATAAAAAGTATGAAAACCTTTTTTGAATTACCTGGATTTCTGCATAAATTGGTCATAAGATTTGATCTGATCATCTAAGTCACAACAACAGACAAACACAGTCTGCTTAAACTAATAAAACACAAACAATTATACGTTTTCATGTCTTTATTGAACACACCGTGTAAGCATTCACAGTGTAGGGTGTAAAAAGCATGTGAACCCTTGGATTTAATAACAGGTTGACCCTCCTTTGGCAGCAATAAACTCAACCAAACATTTTCTGTAGTTGTGGATCAGACCTGCACAATGGTCAGGAGGAATTTTGGACCATTCATCTTTACAAAACTGTTTCAGTTCAGCAATATTCTTAGGATGTCTGGTGTGAACCGCTCTTTTCTTCTGTTGAAGCCATTCTGTTGTTGATTTACTTATGGTTTTTGGGTCGTTGTGCTGTTGCATCACCCAAGTTCTGTTGCGCTTCAATTGGCGGACAGATAGCCTTACATTCTCCTGCAAAATGTCTTGATAAACTTGAGAATTCATATTTCTATAGATGATAGCAAGCTGTCCAGTTCCTGAGGCAGCAAAGCAGCCCCAAACCATGATGCTCCCTCCACCGTACTTTACAGTTGAGAAGAGGTTTTGATGTTGGTGTGCTGTGCCTTTTTTTCTCCACACATAGTGTTGTGTGTTCCTTCCAAACAATTCAACTTTAGTTTCATCTGTCCACAGAATATTTTGCCAGTAGTTCTGTGTAACATCCAGGTGGTCTTTTGCGAACTGCAGACATGCAGCAATGTTTTTTTTTGTGACAGCAGTGGCTTCTTCCGTGGTGTCCTCCCATGAACACCATTCTTGTTTAGTGTTTTATGTATCGTAGACTCGTCATCAGAGATGTTAGCATCTTCCAGAGATTTCAGTAAGTCTTTAGCTGACACTCTAGGATTTTTCTTAACCTCATTGAGCATTCTGCACTTGCTCTTGCAGTCATCTTTGCAGGACAGCCACTCCTAGGGAGAGTAGCAACAGTGCTGAACTTTCTCCATTTATAGATAATTTGTCTTACTGTGGACTGATGAACATCAAGGCTTTTAGAGATGCTTTTGTAACCCTTTCCAGCTTCATGCAAGTCAACAATTCTTAATCTTAGGTCTTCTGAGATCTCTTCTGTTCGAGGCATGGTTCACATCAGGCAATGCTTCTTGTGAATAGCAAACTCCAATGTTTTGAGTGTTTTTGTTTTTTTATAGGGCAAGGTAGCTCTAACCAACATCTCCAATCTCGTCTCATTGAGTGGACTCTAGGTTAGCTGACTCCTGACTCCAATTAGCTTTTTGAAAAGTCCATTAGCCTAGGGGTTCACATAGTTTTTCCAACCTACACTTGCAATGTTTAAATGTTGTATTCAATGTAGACAAGAAAAATACTATTTGTGTTATTAGTTTAAGCACACTGTGTCTGTTGTGACTAAGAGGATGATGCTGAAATCCAGGTAATTCCAAAAGGATCACATACTTTTTCATGTGTGTGATAACTAAATAAGGTTTGGGGTGTTAAAACGTTTTCACTGTAAACTTAAACGTTTAAAACCAGATATAAAGTACGTAGAAAAGATAATGGAGCTGTATATTTTTTTAATAAGATCATCTTTAAGAACTAACAACCACCAGAATAACTGTCTAAAATAAATTTTGTTATAAAGTTTGAGTCACTCAGATAGCATAAGAACACAACATAAGCCAAGGCAAAATGTGTAGAATTGCGGGAAAATTTACAATAAAACTAGCATTATCTCTCTGCCCCATTGCAAAATGCGTAGAATTGCAGGAAGATAACTTTAAAGTAACTTCCCAGTGAAAATCGAACATTTCAAAGTTAATATTCTGTTAAGTCATACCAAAATAATGTTGTTGACTTGTCCCTATACTTGTATTTGTGGTCAAAGCCTAGTAGAAACACTGCATTGTGTATGTCGGTGTAGCGAGGGCAGGCGGGTGATCTATTTTTAAGCGTTTGTGGTGGAGTGGCAGCTGCGTGCCTCAGAGCAGCGTCTGTTTCCTGGCTGAAATGGTCGCAGGCCGATTGTTTGTAAATCCGCACTGAGGCAGCTATTGTCTCCCCCCCACTGCCCACCAACCCCAGCCAGACCCCGGTGAAAGGGCTTGGACAGATCCAACATGTGAACCACTAGCTAACGGTCCTGTTCTCCCGCATAACTACAGTATCAGCACTCCTAATAAACACACAGACCTGGGTCATGTTCACTAGGGAATGTTTGACATTTTGTTTGTCTGTTTTCTTCTGTTTGGTGCCTAATAAACATGACATTGGTTAGCATATCTTAGACTGTTCACTTAATAGTTATAAGATATCTAGCTAGCAAATAGTAGCGAATTTCATGCAAGTCATCACCGCAAAGTCATGAAAGAAAAATAGCTACTTGCACACTGCTGAGAATGATTCACAAAATGGCTGACCTTGTTTTTCCTTCTTGCAGATCCAAATTTCGTCCGAACATTTCTTACAACCTACAGGTCCTTCTGTAAACCTCAGGAGCTGCTGGGTCTTCTTATGGAGAGGTGAGTATGTTGATTCCATTCTAGGATTGGGCTCCACTGTTATTATTCTATGAACCGCCTTTGGTTCTAATATTGTGTCATATTTTTCAAAATCAGATACATTGCCTTTCACTTTGGCAAATGTTTTCAGTCAACAAGACTCGTTGACTCTGACCTTTGTAAGAACAAAGACAGAGATGTATTTATCATGGACAATATATTCCCATATACATTTTTGAAACTCTGGCTGTCCCCGACTAAAATAAATCTTGGTCAAGCGAGAGTCGTCAGTTTTTTTCGACTAATCGATTGGTCGAAATTTTTAAAACGTATATTTTTCTATATAAAGACACACCCTATGTGTTTTAATAAAATCAACTATATGTAGCTTGTCTGATTATTTAAACACACTGTTTGATTAAATAATTAAGACACACAAATGACTCGAGGGAGCCAGAGATCAAGATGGCCTCCTCCTCCCGCTGCTGCTGGCCTTAAAATTCTGCCTTTACATTCCTGAAGTTGCCGGTAATAGGCTACACAAGGGGTCGGCAACTTGTTCCATTTTGAGTGCCAATTTATGTTACCTTTTCTACCGTTCTGCGTGCCAGCTATTATTTTCAATTAACAGTTGAATTGAATTTATAATAAAGTCTTCGTATCTCAAAATCATTGTCATGTGGTTCGTCTAAGTTATATCTAAATGAAAATAATACAAATCTAAAAGTAACTTCTATTGCCATTGCCAACTATGTAAAAATAGCCTACATAAAGCCAACAAATAAAAACATTGCCGCCTGCAGGTAGAAAATATCCTGATTTAAAAAAATAAATGTCCTATAAATCACATTGGCTACACATGGCCTGTCTGCAACGAACTTGAAACATTGTATCAACTAGGCTATCAACTAGATACACCAGAAGCTCATGCTTGCAAACTTGCAACATTGTAATATTCTGGGCCCTCAGAGTCTCCTGAGCCAGTGAGCTTGGGACACAGCTGTTTGCACTGGATCAGAGCATTACATTTTTCACTTTCATGCTGAGTGGTTTTTGAAAGGGAGAGAGAAGGATTTTTTTATATATATACATACATTGAGGAACCATTGTCATTCTCAGTAAAAAACACCTTTACTCGCTGTTTGAGGTGAATGTGCGGGGGCACTGGTTAGTCGAGGTAACATGTATATGTAGGTAGAGTTAAAGTGACTATGCATAGATAATAACTAGAGAGTAGCAGCAGTGTAACAGAGGGGGGGACACAATGCAAATAGTCTGGGTAGGCATTTGTTTAGATGTTCAGGAGTCTTATGGTTTGGGGGTAGAATCTGTTTAGAAGCCTCTTGGACCTAGACTTGGCGCTCCGGAACTGCTTTCCGTGCAGTAGCAGAAAGAACAGTCTATGACTAGGGTGGCTGGAGTCTTGATGATTTTTAGGGCCTTCCTCTGACACCGCCTGGTATAGAGGTCCTGGATGGCAGGAAGCTTGGGCCCAGTGATGTACTGGGCCGTACGCACTACCCTCTGTAGTGCCTTGCGGTCGGAGGCCGAGCAGTTGCCATACCAGGCAGTGATGCAACCCGTCAGGATGCTCTCGATGGTGCAGCTGTAGAACCTTTTGAGGACCCATGGCAAATCTTTTCAATCTCCTGTGGGGGAATAGGTTTTGTCGTGCCCTCTTCACGACTGTCTTGGTCTGCTTGGACCATGCTAGTTTGTTGCAGATGTGGACGCCAAGGAACTTCAAGCTCTCAACCTGCTCCACAACAGCCCAGTCGATGAGAATGTGGGCGTGCTCGGTCCTCATTTTCTTGTAGTCCACGATCATCTCCTTTGTCTTGATCACATTGAAGGAGAGGTTGTTGTCCTTGCACCACACGGTCAGTTCTCTGACCTCCTCTCTTGTTGTCGGTGATCAGGCCTACCACTGTTGTGTCATCAATAAACTTAATATGGTGTTGGAGTTGTGCCTGGCTGTGCAGTCATGGGTGAACAGGCAGGCAGTACAGGAGGGGACTGAGCATGCACCCCTGAGGGGGCCCCCTTGTTGAGGATCAGCGTGGCGAATGTGTTGTTACCCACCCTTACCACCTGCGAGATGTACCTCAGGAATTCCATTATCCCGTTTCAGAGGGAGGTGTTTAAGTCCCAGGGTCCTTAGCTTAGTGATGAACTTTGAGGGCACTATGGTGTTGAATGCTGAGCTGTATTCATTGAATAGCATTCTCTCATAGGTGTTCCTTTTGTCCAGGTGTGAAAGAGCAGTGTGCAGTACAATAGAGATTGCATCATCTGTGGGTCTGTTGGTGTGGTATGCAAATTGGAGTGGGTCTAGGGTTTCTGGGATAATGGTGTTGTGAGCCATGACCAGCCTTTCAAAGCATTTCATGGCTACAGACGTGAGTGCTACAGGTCAGTAGTCATTTAGGCAGGTTACCTTAGTGTTCTTGGGCTCAGGGACTATGGTGGTCTGCTTGAAACATGTTGGTATTACAGACTCAGACAGGGAGAGGTTGAAAATGTCAGTGAAGACACTTGCCAGATTGTCAGCGCATGCTCGGAGTACACGTCTTGGTAATCCGCCTTGTGAATGTTGACTTATTTAAAGGTCTTACTCACATCGGCTGCGGAGAGCGTGATCACATAGTCATCCGGAACAGCTGATGCTCTCAAGCATGTTTGTGTTACTTGCCTCGAAGCGAGCATAGAAGTAATTTAGCTCGTCTGGTAGGCTTGTGTCACTGGGCAGCTCTCGGCTGTGCTTCCCTTTCTAGTCTGTAATAGTTTGCAAGCCCTGCCACATCCAACGAGCATCGGAGCCAGTGTAGTACGATTCAATCTCAGTCCTGTCTTGACGCTTTGCCTGTTTGATGGTTCGTCGGAGGGCATAGTGGGATTTCTTATAAGCGTCCGGGTTAGAATCCCGGTCCTTGAAAGCGGCAGCTCTACCCTTTAGCTCAGAGCGGATGTTGCCTGTAATCCATGGCTTCTGATTGGGGTATGTACGTACAGTCACTGTGGGGACGATGTCCTCGATGCACTTATAGCTAAAGCCAGTGACTGATGTGGTGTACTCGTCAATGCCATCGGAAGAATCCCGGAACATATTCCAGTCTGGAACATCTACTGTCTGGTTAAAGGTGTATCCCAGATTCCACATTGCTGTGTCTTCTCAATAGTGATTTTGTTTTCCGGAACCTTCCAGGTTTGAAATTCCTGAGCCAAAGCCCACTGAGGCGGACCAGATGGCCATAGAGAACGGAGACCAACCTCTCAGCGCCGAACTCAAACGTTTTCGCAAGGAGTTTGTCCAGCCAGTCCAACTCAGGTACATCTGCACCCCTCCACATTTACCACACCTAATTCCGGAGGTTGTGTTCATTAGGGACTATAACAGAAAACATTAGACAATAAAAAAAGTTATTCTTGGACAACTCGAGGTAGCCCCTGTCTGTTTTCTTTCATTTTGGTGCCTAATGAACTTGACCTAGTGGTCAACAGTACATCCTGGTTTCTTGTGATACACATGGAGGGTAGTCTTTCCTGATTAGCAGAGAAAGGTTTCAAACTTTTTCAATGCTGGGCTGAAACAAAAGCATGCACTCTACATTTTTATATATTTTTTATGCTCCGTATAACTGCGCGTTCGGGAAGTGTTCAGACCCCTTCCCCTTTTCCACATTTTGTTACGTTACAGCCTTATTCTAAAATTGATTTTAAAAAATAAACAAAATCCTCATCAAATTACACACAATACCGCATAATGACAAAGCAGGTTTACATTTTTTTACTAATTTATTACAAATAAAAAACAGATACCTTATTTACATAAGTATTCAGACCCTTTGCTATGAGACTAATTTGAGCTCAGGTGCATCCTGTTTCCATTGATCATCCTTGAGATGTTTCTACAACTTGATTGGAGTCCACCAGTGGTACATTCAATTGATTGAACATGATTTGGAAAGGCACACACTTGTCTATATACGGTCCCACAGTTGACAGTGCATGTCAGAGCAAAAACAAAGCCATGAGGTTGAAGGAATTGTCCGTAGAGCTCCGAGACAGGATTGTGTCGAGGCACAGATCTGGGGAAGGGTACCAAAAAATGTTTGCAGCGTTGAAGGTCCCCTACAATACAGTGGCCTCCATTCTTAAATGGAAGAAGTTTGGAACCACCAAGTCTCTTCCTAGAGTTGGTCGCCCAGCCAAACTGAGCAATCGGGGGAGAAGGGCCTTGGTCAGGGAGGTGACTAAGAACCCGATGGTCACTCTGACAGAGCTTCAGAGTTCCTCTGTGGAGATGGGAACCTTCCAGAAGGACCGGCATCTCTGCAGCACTCCACCAATCAGGCCCTTATGGTAGACTGGCCAGACGGAAGCCACCCCTCAGTAAAAGGCTCGTGACAGCCCGCTTGGAGTTTGCCAAAAGGTACCTAAAGACTCTCAGACCGTGAGAAACAAGATTCTCTGGTCTGATGAAAACCAAGATTGAACTGGCCTGCATGCCAAGCTTCATGTCTGGAGGAAACCTGGCACCATCCCTAGAGTGAAGTATGGTATTTTGCAGCGACAGAGACTGGGAGACTAGCCAGGATCGAGGGAAAGCTGAATGGAGCAAAGAACAGAGAGATCCTTGGTGGAAACCTGCTCCAGAGCACACAGGACCTCAAACTGGAGTGAAAGTTAATCTTCCAACAGGACAACGACCCTAAGCACACAGCCAAGACAGCGCAGGAGTGACTTTGAATGTCCTAGAGTGGCCTAGCCAGAGCCCGAACTTGAACCCAATCAAACATCTCTGGAGAGACCTGAAAATAGCTTTGCAGCGATGCTCCCCATTCAACCTGACAGAGCTTGAGAAGATCTGCAGAGAAGAATGGGAGAAACTACAGGTGTGCAAATACAGGTATGCCAAGCTTGTAGTGTCATAACCAAGAAGCCTTGAGGCTGTAATCGTTGCCAAAGGTGCTTCAACAAAGTACTGAGTAAAGGGTCTGAATACTTATGTAAATGTGATATTTCAGTTTTAATTTGTTTTATTTATTTGCAAACATTTCTAAAAACCTGTTTTTGCTGTGAATCTTTTTGGGGTGGGAAAGTCGAGGGTCTGAATATTTTCAGAATGCATTGTATATATTTTTTTGTAAATATATTTTTTTTATATATATATATTTTCCTACTTTATTATTTTCCCCTAACCCTTACACCCCTCCCATAATTGGAGTAAACTAATGGACAACAATACTTAGGCTTACACTTCAGGTTATACATACTACAGAGATTTCACAGACAGTATATTTTAAATTAGCTATCTTTATTTTTTGGGGGGTCCCAGCCTTCAGCTACCCTCAACCCTTTACATCTACAGATGAAGTCAGAAGTTTACATACACCTTAGCCAAACACATTTAAACTTAGTTTTTCACAATTCCTGACATTTAATCCTAGTAAAAATTCCCTGTCTTAAGTCCTTTAGGATCACCACTTTATTTTAAGAATGTGAAATGTAAGAATAATAGTAGAGAGAATGATTTATTTCAGCTTTTATTTCTTTCATCACATTCCCAGTGGGTCAGAAGTTTACGTACACTCAATTACTATTTGGTAGCGTTGCCTTTAAATTGATTAACTTGGGTCAAACGTTTCGGGTAGCCTTCCACAAGCGTCCCACAATAAGTTGGGTGAATTTTGGCCCATTCCTCCTGACAGAGCTGGTGTAACTGAGTCAGGTTTGTAGGCCTCCTTGCTCGCACACGCCTTTTCAATTCTGGCCACAAGTTTTCTATAGGATTGAGGTCAGGGCTTGTGATGGCCACTCCAATACCTTGACTTTGTTGTCCTTAAACCATTTTGCCACAACTTTGGAAGTATGCTTGGGGTCATTGTCCATTTGGAAGACCCATTTGCGACCAAGCTTTAACTTCCTGACTGATGTCTTGAGATGTTGCTTCAATATATCCACATCATTTTCTTTCCTCATGATGCCATCTATTTTGTGAAGTGCACCAGTCCCTCCTGCAGCAAAGCACCCCCACAACATGATGCTGCCACCCTCGTGCTTCACGGTTGGGATGGTGTTCTTAGGCTTGTAAGCCTCTCCCTTTTTCCTCCAAACATAACGATGGTCATTATGGCCAAACAGTTCTATTTTTGTTTCATCAGACCAGAGGACATTTCTCCAAAAAGTACCCTTTGTCCCCATGTGCAGTTGCAACCCATAGTCTGGCTTTTTATGGCGGTTTTGGAGCAGTGGCTGCTTCTTCTTCCTTGCTGAGCGGCCTTTCAGGTTATGTCGATATAGGACTCGTTTTACTGTGGATATAGAAACTTTTGTACCCGTTTCCTCCAGCATCTTCATAAGGTCCTTTGCTGTTGTTCTGGGATTGATTTGCACTTTTCACACCAAAGTACGTTCATCTCTAGGAGACAGAACGTGTCTCCTTCCTGAGCGGTATGACGGCTGCGTGGTCCCATGGTGTTTATACTTGCGTACTATTGTTTGCAGAGATGAACGTGGTACATTCAGGCGTTTGGAAATTGCTCCCAAGGATGAACCAGACTTGTGGAGTTCAACATTTCTTTTCTGAGTTCTTGGCTGATTTCTTTTTGATTTTCCCATGATGTCAAGCAAAGAGGCACTGAATTTGAAGTTAGGCCTTGAAATACATCCACAGGTACACCTCCAATTGACTCAAATGATGTCAATTAGCCTATCAGAAGCTTCTGACCCACTGGAATTGTGATACAGTGAATTATAAGTGAAATAATCTGTCTGTAAGCAATTGTTGGAAAAATTATTTGTGTCATGCACAAAGTAGATGTCCTAACCGACTTGACAAAAGTATAGTTTGTTAACAAGAAATTTGTGGAGTGGTTGAAAAACAAGTTTTAATGACTCCAACCTAAGTGTATGTTACTTCCAACTTCAACTGTATCTCTGAAGTGCATCCCATTTTCATTTCTAGCTGCCATATATTTTTCCAGCATGCACTCTTTGTAGTTCTCCCTTAAGCTGTGGCTCTCTGGTCTCTTATCAGTCAACTAATCTCTCTTCCAGTCTCTTAGGAGTTGGTTTAAGTTGCTAATCCAGGGGCAGATTTATTTAGTTTTTAGGTCAGGATTTGTAGTTAGCGGTCTCTTGCTGGTCTGTAACTGGTATCTTAACTGGTTTTGACCTACTCTCTCTTCCTGCAGGGTACTGAATGTATGTCGCCACTGGGTGGAGCACCACTTCTATGACTTTGAGCGGGACTGTCAGTTACTCAAGTGTCTGGAGGAGTTCATTGCATTGGTGCGAGGTATGTGTGGATAAATCGGGGCAAGGACTTTCTCTTCTTTCGTTGCATATCCTCTTTTTGTTTTGTATTTATTTTCTCTTTTTTTCTTATTTTCCTCTTGTCTCTTCCTCTCTCGTATCTCTCCTCTACTTCTCTTCTCTAAGTGACAGTCTCCCTCTCTGTGACCCCTCCCAGGCAAGGCCATGAAGAAGTGGGTGGAGTCCATCACCAAGATCATCCAGAGGAAGAAGCAGGCACAGGCCAATGGGCCCAGCCACAACATCACCTTCGAGAGCTCGCCACCGCCCATCGAGTGGCACCTCAGCAAGTCGGGCCAGACAGACCAGTTTGACCTCATGACCCTCCACCCCATTGAGATCGCCCGGCAGCTCACACTGCTCGAGTCCGACTTCTACAGGTAGGCCTACAGTACCGTATTGCTGTCCACGGCAGTGTTTTTTAACCCCAGTCCTATTTGTTTCAGTCCAGTACTAAAGCACCTCAATTTATCACTGGCTTGATGATTACTTGGATCAGCTGTGTAAGTGTTGTCCTAGAGCAAAAATGTGACCCACCACCTGGATTCGGTGCTATGTAGCAACATTTGAAATGGTGTCTTTTACATTGGACTCATAGACTTAGAGATAGAAAATGGTTTATCATACACTCCGGTTGAGGAACAATGAGAAAGTCATTCTGCTTTGAAAGTTGATAAACTTGTAACACCACTTTTGAGAAAATGGCCCTTGGAATGTTTTTGGACACCTACTTGGAGAGCTCTTCTTTGTCTACACCCATTCAGCATTGTTCACACCCTCTTAAGCCTTAGCCCAACCCATCTCTTTAAGGATTAAATGTGAGGCCATGTGTTAAACAGAGTGAGTAGTGTAGTAAACAATTGAGGATTTCAAGACAAAAAGTGCTAAAAGTAGTAGCCTACAATAAGGAAAAGCTCCAGCTAAAAATACACTTTACCTAGTCCTTGACCTATATCCTAATTTGACTTTGGTGCAGGTCATGTTCTTCACATTACCGTCTCTGGTAAACATACACTATATCAAATAAAATCTACGTTTATTTGTCACATGCACAGGATACAGAAGGTGTAAATGGTACAGTGAAATGGTTACTTGCATATTTGCATAGTAGCAATATCAAAAATAGAAAGGCCAGAATTCCAGAGTTGCCTCTTCACTGTTGATGTTGAGACTGGTGTTTTGCAGGTACTATTTAATGAAGCTGCCAGTTGAGGACTTGTGAGGCGTCTGTTTCTCAAACGAGACACTCTAATGTACTTGTCCTCTTGCTCAGTTGTGCACCGGGGCCTCCCACTCCTCTTTCTATTCTGGTTAGAGACAGTCTGCGCTGTTCTGTGAAGGGAGTAGTACACAGCGTTGTACGAGATCTTCAGTTTCTTGGAAATTTCTCGCATGGAATAGCCTTCATTTCTCAGAACAATAATAGACTGACGAGTTTCAGAAGAAAGGGCTTTGTTTCTGGCCATTTTTATCCTGTAATCGAACCCACAAATGCTGATGCTCCAGATACTAAACTAGTCTAAAGAAGGCCAGTTTTATTGCTTCTTTAATTAGCACAACAGTTTTCAGCTGTGCTAACATAATTGCAAAAGGGTTTTCTAATGATCAATTAGCCTTTTTAAAATTTTAAACTTGGATTAGCTAACACAACGTGCCATTGGAACACAGAAGTGATGGTTGCTGATAATGGGCCTATGTATGCCTACAGTATGTAGATATTCCATAAAAAATCTGCCGTTTCCAGCTACAATAGTCATTTC
Source organism: Salmo salar (assembly GCF_965601325.2). Lineage (NCBI taxonomy): Eukaryota > Metazoa > Chordata > Actinopteri > Salmoniformes > Salmonidae > Salmo > Salmo salar. The sequence continues at coordinate 50,604,178 of NC_138292.1, read as the reverse complement.
CAAAATTACCAATGTCAACACTGTATGTCTGATCAATTTGATGTTATTGTAATGGACCGAAAATGTGCTTTTCTTTCAAAAACAAGGACATTTCTAAGTGACCCCAAACTTTTGAACAGTAGTGTACTTACACACACATACGTAGTTGAAATTGGAAGTTTACATAGTTAGGTTGGAGTCATTAAAACTTGTTTTTCAACCACTCCACAAATGTCTTGTTAACAAACTATAGTTTTGGCAAATAGGTTAGGACATCTACTTTGTGCATGACACAAGTAATTTTTACAGCAATTGTTTTCAGACAGATTATTTCACTTATAATTCACTGTATCACAATTCCAGTGGGTCAGAAGTTTACATACACTAAGTTGGCTGTGCCTTTAAACAGCTTGGAAAATTCCAGAAAATTATGTCATGGCTTTAGAAGCTTCTGATAGGCTAATTGACATCATTTGAGTCAATTGGAGGTGTACTTGTGGATGTATTTCAAGGCCTACCTTCAAACTCAGTGCCTCTTTGCTTAACATCATGGGAAAATCAAAAGAAATCAGCCAAGACCTCAGAAAAAAAATTGTAGACCTCCACAAGTCTGGTTCATCCTTGGGAGCAATTTCCAAATGCCTGAAGGTACCACGTTCATTTGTACAAACAGTAGTACGCAAGTATAAACACCATGGGACCACGCAGCCGTCATACCGCTCAGGGAAGGAGACACATTCTGTCTCCTAGAGATGAACGTACTTTCGTGCGAAAAATGCAAATCAATCCCGCAACAACAGCAAAGGACCTTGTGAAGATGCCGGTAGGAAACAGGTACAAAAGTATCTATATCCACTGTAAAAAGAGTCCTATGTCGACACAACCTGAAAGGCTGCTCAGCCACTGCTCCAAAACCGGGGGGAAAAAGCCAGACTTCGGATTGCAACTGCACATGGGGACAAAGACTTTTTGGAGAAATGTCCTCTGGTCTGATGAAACAAAAATAGAACTGTTTGGCCATAATGACCATCGTTATGTTTGGAGGAAAGGGGGGGATGCTTGCAAGCCTAAGAACACCATCCCAACCGTGAAGCACGAGGGTGGCAGCATCATGTTGTGGGGGTGCTTTGCTGCAGGAGGTGCACTTCACAAAATAGATGGCATCATGAGGATGTAAAATTATGTGGATATGTTGAAGCAACATCTCAAGACATCAGTCAGGAAGTTAAAGCTTGGTCGCAAATGGGTCTTCCAAGTGGACAATGACCCCAAGCATACTTCCAAAGTTGTGGCAAAATGGCTTAAGGACAACAAAGTCAAGGTATTGGAGTGGCCATCACAAGCCCTGACCTCAATCCCATAGAAAATTTGTGGCCAGAACTGAAAAGGCGTGTACGAGCATGGAGGCCTACAAACCTGACTCAGTTACACCAGCTCTGTCAGGAGGAATGGGCCAAAATTCACCCAACTTATTGTGGGACGCTTGTGGAAGGCTACCCGAAACGTTTGACCCAAGTGAATCAATTTAAAGGCAACGCTACCAAATACTAATCGAGTGTATGTAAACTTCTGACCCACTGGGAATGTGATGAAAGAAATAAAAGCTGAAATAAATCATTCTCTACTATTATTCTGACATTTCACACTCTTAAAATAAAGTGGTGATCCTAACTGACCTAAGACAGGGAATTTTTACAAGATTAAATGTCAGGAATTGTGAAAAACTGAGTTTAAATGTATTTGGCTAAGGTGTATGTAAACTTCCGACTTCAACTGTACATACAAACGTACAGCACCAGAGAGGGGACACACTTCCCCCTCTGACGTCACTGGGCCTGTGGGAACAGCTAGGGTGGGCCGTACCCAAGGTTATCCCCTCACCTCTTTCCCACGCTCCGGGGTGAAGTTTCCCCTTGGTGCAGATCTATGATCAGCTTCTTCTCTCCCAATTCTAACCGTAACCATTAGTGGGGGAAATTCAGAACTGATCCAAGATCAGCATATATGGTAACTCATTGTATATACTGTAAGAATATCAATTGAAATGTCCATGAATTGAGCTGGTCCTCATTAATGTCCCGTAGGTCACTTCATTACTCCCTCTTTGTTTACTACACAAGCTTCTGACTCAGCTGACTTTGTTGTTGAAGTATGTAAACATGAGTTATGAAACTCATTCACAGGGTTGGTTAACTCTTGAGGTTCCTCGCGTCTCCACCAAATTAAGTAAATCCGCTTTTTAGTTTTAATGCGCCCCCACTGCTGGAACAATTTACAGATCTCGTTAAAATTGGATGTTCTGGTGCAGCTCGGGCAGTTTAGGGTGTTGATTGAAAACCTTGTAGCTGAGAACTGTAACTGTTGTTTATGATTCTGTATTTACTTTTTGTGTATTTTTAATATTAACACGTATTTATGCATGTTTAGTTTTAAATTTGTATATTGATGTGTATTGTGTACACAGGGCTCACCTGGAAATGAGACCCTTGGCTACCTGTTCAAATAAAAACATAAAAAAATTCACTATACTCCATTTCCTACGACGAGATCACAACACACCGGCCTTGTGGCCCAACAATGGTCGCCGGTATTGTCTGAAAATCTTACCACAATGCTGGCACAGAAAACTCCCTTAGCTGCCAAGACTAGAGTCGGTAGAAGTTTGCACCACTGACACAATGTCTGATTTTTGTTGTTGTTGTTGTCATATAACTAATAATGGTGGTCCTCTGTCGCTCATATGGTGAACACATGGTGCTAGCAACACTAAAGTTCTGACTTCAATTCCTGCTGGGATCACATAAACATACAGTATAGTGACTGCATACATTTTTTGTAAGTCTCTTTTAAATAATGGCATATAATAGTTTGGGCATATGGTAATCTCCTCCTAGATCTCTGGTTTGGAGCATCTACTTGAAGCGTCAAAGCGACTGACCTCTGCATTATTGTCCTCTCTCTGACCTATATCTACAGGGCGGTGCAGCCGTCAGAGCTGGTGGGCAGCGTGTGGACGAAGGAGGACAAGGAGCTGAACTCGCCCAACCTTCTGCGCATGATCCGCCACACCACCAACCTCACGTTGTGGTTCGAAAAGTAAGAGCACCCGTTTTGTTTTTGGCATCACAAAGAAGCGGTCCTTGTGAAAGGAGACCATGATACTCCTTACACTTGCAGTGTTGACAAAACATTTTCTATGATGAATTTATGGCATGATAAAGTATATTATGTAGCTGTTATGTAGCTCAATGTATACTGAACAAAACTATAAACACAACATGTAAAGTGTTGGTCCCATGTTTCATGAGCAGAAATAAAAGATCCCAGAAATCTTCCATGAGCACAAAAATCTTATTTCTCTCAAATGTTGTGCACAAATGAGTTTACATCCCTGTTAGTAAGCATTTCTCCTTTGCCTAGATAATCCATCCACCTGACAGGTGTGGCATATCAAGAAGCTGATTAAACAGCATGATCATTACACAGGTTCACCTTGTGCTGTGGACAATAAAAGGCCACTCTAAAATGTGCAGTTTTGTCACACACACAATGCTACAGATATCTTGAGTTTTGAGGGAGCATACAATTGGCAGGCTGACTGCAGGAATGTCCACCAGAGCTGTTGCCAGAGAATTTAATGTTCATTTCTCTACCATAAGCCGTGTCCAACGTCATTTTAGAGAATTTGGCAATATGTCCAACCGGCCTCACAACCGCAGACCACGTGTAACCACGCCAGCCCAGGACCTCCACATCCGGCTTCTTCACCTGCGGGATCGTCTGAGACCAGCCACTTGGACAGCTGATGAAACTGAGGGTTATTTCTGTCTATTAAAGCCCTTTTGTGGGGGAAAAACTAATTCTGATTGGCTGAGCCTGGCTCCCAAGTGGGTGGGCCTATGCCCTTCCAGGCCCACCCATGGCTGCGCCCCTGCACTGCCATGTGATATCCATAGATTAGGGCCTAATGAATTTGTTTCAATTTACTGATTTCCTTATATGAACTGTAACTCAGTAAAATCATTGAAATTGTTGCGTTTTTGTTCAGTATAGTTTCAATGTACTACGTTCTCCACAGGTGTATCGTAGAGACGGAGAACCTGGAAGAGCGGGCAGCGGTGGTGGCGCGTATCATCGAGATCCTGCAGGTGTTCCAGGAGCTCAACAACTTCAACGGCGTGCTGGAGGTGGTCAGCGCCATGAACTCCTCGCCCGTCTACCGGCTAGACCACACCTTCGAGGTGATGAAGGCCTGGAGAGGTTCTTTCTGCAAGATTCTTTAAAGTTGTTGTTAGGAAGTGGTGTGATAATACTGTCTTGGTACTATCTGGCATTGCATGAATCCAATAAAAATTGCAGTACCAAATAAGTGCCTTGTGTTGATGAGTATTGCAATTAGTAAGTCTCTACTTTGAGGTAACATAAAGTTATGGATTTCTTATCAATAGAAAGCATGACACAATGTGCCTCTGTACCATAGAGAGACATCTGTAGGACGAAGTATATACAATTGTTTTGACTGAACTTTCGGCCCCTCTCCAGCAAATTCCAAGCCGACAGAGGAAGATTCTAGAGGAGGCCCATGAACTGAGCGAGGACCACTACAAGAAGTACCTGGCAAAACTACGCTCCATCAACCCCCCCTGTGTCCCCTTCTTTGGTATGCTCTAGAGCGGTGTTTCTCAACCTTTTTGATACCAGGGACGAGGAAGCTATGGTCCTTTTTGTGTCAGGGACTCACAAGTAACGTACTGTTTTGATTTTGTACACAGCAGTACTGTGTATCTAAGACAATTTCCCCCTCGGGAACATTAAAGTTGATCCTGTCCTATGCTATGTTAAGCTTGGGTTTTTCCTCCTTGGAGGACCGTTTACATTAAAACTAGTGTTGTTTAACCATCTCGGGGACCGGCCAGCAACATTCCAGGAACCGGTGCCAGTCCATCGACATCATTGCTCCACTCTCTCATGTCTTTCCTCTCTCTCTCTCTAACTCTCTCCTCAGGGATCTACTTGACGAACATCCTGAAGACGGAGGAAGGCAACCCTGACTTCCTGAAGAGGCATGGCAAGGAGCTGATCAACTTCAGCAAGCGACGGAAAGTGGCGGAGATTACCGGGGAGATCCAGCAGTACCAGAACCAGCCCTACTGCTTGCGGGTGGAGAGCGATATCCGGGTGAGAAGCGAAAACAGTGATGTCGCACGTTCGGTTGAAGTTGGTCACCACTATATGGCCAGCCTGCACAGTCAACATTTTTTGAGAAATTGGCTTTGCAGCATGGTCCAACCCATCAACGTTTCACAAATACCATTTGGTTACGTGGAATATGAATGGGTTTAAATATGATTAACACAAGGGAGTAATATAAAACATAATTTGGCCTGTTTCCTTTCACGATTTCATCTCTACAGTTCCCATGTACAGCTGACAGTTTGCCAAATCATAGCAACCTCTTAGTTTTTGATTAGATATACATTTAGTGGTGATTCCTAGCTTAAACTTTAGTCTCATTGACATCTATGCGTGACTAAGTGAAAATTAGAAATGTGGAAGTTAGAATTCACCGCTTAGTAGAGTTACTGCCACTCAGCTCCCGACATGTACTATGTGGTTATTTATCCAATTGTCCCCAATCACCCCACACCCTTGTCTATAGTCATTAGGATAACAATGTATATTTCACAATGGATCCATCTTTCTGACTACTCCCTGTTTCTCTCCTGTGTGTAAAACAGAAGTTTTTTGAAAACCTCAATCCAATGGAGGACAAGGCAGAGAAGGAGTTTGCTGACTATCTGTTCAACAAGTCACTGGAGATTGAGCCTCGGAATGCCCGGTCGTTGCCTCGATTTGTAAGTGTCTCGTTCCTCTCCTTTACGGTTGACATGATTATCCTCTCTCGGACTCCCTATGCAGTCTGATCAGTTGTTGTATTTCAAACCTTTGTTAGAATGACATTGAAACTTCATGAGTTAAGATTAAAAATCATTTTTGTCCACTATTCATTGTTTTACATTTTAGTCATTTAGCGGACGCTCTTATCCAGAGTGACTTACAGTAGTGAGTGCATACTTTTTCGTACTGGCCCCCCGTTGCAAGCGTCATACTCTACCAACTGAGCCACGGGACCACACTGAGCCACACTTAAGCATGTGTGGCTCCATGTATACTCCTAAGCAGTGGCGTCTCGTGAAATTTCCAACAGGTTGCAAACTGGCAATAAGTAGCTGACAAATAAGTCCACATTTCCAAACGGAATAAGTAGGCTACTGCAAATGTTCAACTTCAACTTATTTGCTAGACTTACAAGCGTGTGGGAATACAATAACAGACGAAAACTTGTGGTAGTTTAGTTATAGCTAACGTCATGGATTTGTTTGAGCTTTGCCCAAAACAGCTGTTTGACAGTGTCCTCTTCTGTGTCTGCGCTCACTTCATACCTGACAACGGTGCAGCGTTTTGTCGATCATCGCCATCTGGTGTACAGAGTTATAATTGCAAACCAGGGGCTCTTTGGATAGGTTCAATAAGAGTGGCTAAAATCCTATGATAACCGCAAGGGGTATAGGGATAACTTTGAATTGCATTGAATGAGGTGGCTTGAGAAGCTCTCTGGAATGCTGGAACTACACTGCCAATTACAGCACATTTTCTTTTTGAAAACTCAATTTGTAATCTAAATGCAGTTATTTATTTACACAAACTTGATATTATTACAGTATTTTATCATTATATTAATTTTTGTAAATCCATTTTTATCTCATTGCTGCCAGGTGGGGCGGCGTCCGAGCGCCCTATATGGACGCAACGCCCCTGCTATTAAGGTAGAAAAAAGACTGAAAATATGTCAGCAGAATTTATACCTCTAACAATTACAGGTAACTGCCAAAATAAAGGACCCACTTGAGTAAATGAGGGATATAAAGTATATTGAAAGCAGTTGCTTCCACACAGGTGTTCCTGAGCTAATTAAGCAATTAACATCCCATCATGCTTAGGGTCATGTATAAAAATGCTCAGTTTCTCATTATTTTGGCTACCATGGCTAGAAGAAGAGATCAGTGACTTTGAAAGAGGGAAATCAATGGTGCATAGAGGGTTTAAAGTGTGTGTGTGTGTCAGTCACCAGATCTCACCCAATTGAACACTTAAGGTAGATTCTGGAGCGGCACCTGAGACGGCGTTTTCCATCAACAAAACACCACATTATGGAATTTCTCATGGAAGAATGGTGTCACATCCCTCCAAGTAAAGTTGTAAACACTTGTAGAATCTACGCCTAGGCATATTGAAGCTGTTCTGACGGCTTGATGTGGCCCAATGCCCTATTAAGACACTTTATGTTGGTGTTTGTTTATTTTGGCAGTTACCTATAGGTAACACACTAACCAGATAGTCCCCCAATCTCTGACAGTAATTGAACAATTAACTACCAGAGCCAGTAGTACTTGAGGGCTGAGGGGTCTGCAGTTGAGTATCCCTGACATTGTAGAAGTGTTGCCCTGACCCCTCCTTCAACCCCCCCCTTTCTCCTTCCAGCCCAAGAAGTACAACTGCCCGCTCAAGTCCCCCGGCGTGCGCCCGTCCTCGGTGCGCCCGGGCACCATGCGCCATCCGACGCCACTGCAGAATGAGCCGCGCAAGATCAGCTACAGCCGCATCCCTGATAGCGAGATGGAGAGCGCCGCTTCTGCACCCAACTCGCCGCGCACGCCCCTCACTCCGCCGCCAGCCTCGGCTGCCTCCAGCTCCACAGATATCGGCAGCGTGTTCGACTCCCCCCAGGGCCCCTCCAGCCCCTTCCACTCCAGTAGGTGGTCCTTCAAGCTGGACGAGGGAGCGGGTTGGGTAGGGATTGCGGAGGAGGGAGGATAGGTTGGGTGGGAGCGCAGCTAGAGCTTATAGAGAAAGTGTTTGTTAAACACAGTTTGAGATTTTGAATTTAAGGTGGTACCTAAAGAAAACTGTCAAAATGCTTCCTTCCTCCCCTTCTTGGATCTAAGATGATAAGTGATTAGATAGGTGAATGCAAAGTGTTTTACTTCTTAGCTTTCACCAATCCTGTCATGTCAGATCAGGGATTACTCCAAGGAAGGGAGGAAGGAACAATGCATTCAAGACCAGTCAGAGTGCAATCAATGTGAAATGTTGGCGCCAACATGGATAATGCCAGTATTCCAGTTTATGTACAGTATATGGTACTGAGCACATCCAACGGAATACAACACAACCACTTACCCTAAAGATACTAACTCTGAACTAACCCATTCTACATTACCCTGTAACTCGCATTATATCAGTAACTTTTCCATTTTCAGAACTCCGTTGTAACAAGGAATGTGTGTATGTGGGGGGGGTGGGGGGGCTTGACACCCGCAGTCCTTTCAGAATTGTGAACAGTTTGGGTGGTCCGAAATTAAACTGGTCCTTCCGCCTCAGTCTCTCATTCTCTCAGGGCCTTCTCTCTCTTTTCTCTCCTCCGGCCTCTCCCTCCATCCAGACTGCGACAGCGTCTTTGTCCAGGTCTCCTTACCACATGGCCCACGTTAGTATGACCCTCAAAGCCTTCCTGTTGTCAGTGTCCCCTCACTACCCAACCACCCACACCCCATACAAACTACTACATCAACCCACCCCCGTCTCTCACTCATTCTGAGCATCCCTAGCCCTACTTGCCTCTCCCTACCCGCATGCACCTGACATCCACCTCATTGCTCCCATCTTCGCCCACCGTTGTGCCTGTCCATCTCCATGGCAAAGAATGCTCTGTTGTCTGTGTGTTTCCAAGTAGACGTTGCCCACAGAAACAGATCTAGGATCGGCTCTAAATCCTGACCCAAACCAGACTCCTGACCAGCTGAACTGACCTTAGATCCGTGTCACCCCCCTCTTGTTCGCCTGTCCGGAATTCATTGTCACTTTCAGGTTTTGCTCTATGCATCCTTATACAACATCACTCTGTGGTATACAGTGCATTCGGAAAGTATTCAGACCCCTTGAGTTTTTCCACATTCGGTTACGTTAGAGCCTTACTCTAAAATGGATAAAAAAATAAATACAAATCCCTCATCAATCTACACACAATACCCCATAATGACAAAGCAAAAACCTTTTTTTTTGGCACATTTGTTACAAATAAAATACTGAAATATCACATTCACGTAAGTAATCAAATCAAATGTTATTTGTCACATGCGCCCGAATACAACAGGTGTAGACCTTTACAGTGAAATGCTTACTTACAAGCCCTTAACCAACAATGCAGTTTTAAGAAAAATACCAAAAATTAAATGAATAAAAGTAACAAATAATTAAAGAACAGCATTAAAATAACAATAGTGAGGCTCTATACAGGGGGTGCCGGTACTGAGTCAATGTGCAGGGGCACCGGTTATGTAGATAGTTAATAAAGTGACTATGCATAGATAATAACAGAGAGTAGCAGCAGCGTAAAAGTGGGAGCAATGCAAGTAGCCAATTGATTAGATGTTCAGTCTTATGGCTTGGGGGAAAAAGCTGTTTAGAAGCCTCTTGGACCTAGACTTGGTGCTCCGGTACCACTTGCCATACGGAAGCAGAGAGAACAGTCTGGCAGGAAGCTTGGCAACAGGTGATGTACTGGCTGGAAACACTACCCTTGGTAGTGCCTTGCGGTCAGAGGCCGAGCAGTTGCAATACCAGGCAGTGATGCAACCTGTCAGGATGCTCTCAATGGTGCAGCTGTAGAACCTTTTGAGGATCTGAGGACCCATGGCAAATCTGTTCAGTCTCCTGAGGGGAATAGGTTTTGTCGTGCCCTCTTCACGACTGTCTTGGTGTGCTTGGACCATGTTAATTTGTTGCTGATGTGGACGCCAAGGAACTTGAAGCTCTCAACCTGCTTCACTACAGCCCTGTCGATGAGAATGTGGGCGTGCTCGGTCCTCATTTTCCTGTAGTCCACGATCATCTCCTTTGTCTTGATAACGTTTAAGGAGAGGTTGTTGTCGTCCTTACACCACACATTCAGGTCTCTGACCACCTCTCTATAGGCTGTCTCGTCGTTGTCGGTAATCAGGCCCTACCACTGTTGTCATCAGCAAACTTAATGATGGTGTTGGAGTCGTGCCTGGCCGTGCAGTCATGAGTGAACAGGGAGTACAGTAGGGGACTGAGCACGCACCCCTGAGGGGGGCCCCCGTGTTGAGGATCAGCGTGTTGGGTGTGTTGTTAGCTACCCTTACCACCTAGGGGTGGCCCGTCGGGAAGTTGCCGTGTTTAGTCCCAGGGTCCTTAGCTTAGTGACGAGCTTTGAGGGCACTATAGTGTTGAACACTGAGCTGTAGTCAATGAATAGCATTCTCACATAGGTATTCCTTTTGTCCAGGTGTGAAAGGGCACTGTGGAGTGCAATAGAGATTGCATCATCTGTGGATCTGTTGGGGCGGCAAGCTCGGAGTACACGTCCTGGTAATCCGTCTGGCCCTGCGGCCTTGTGAATGTTGACCTGTTTAAAGGTCTTACTCACATCGGCTGCGGAGAGCGTGATCACGCAGTCGTCTGGAACAGCTAATGCTCTCAAGCATGTTTGTGTTACTTGCCTCGAAGCGAGCATAGAAGTAATTTAGCTCCTCTGGTAGGCTCGTGTCACTGGGCAGCTCTCGGCTGTGCTTCCCTTTTGTAGTCTGTAATAGTTTGCAAGCCCTGCCACATCCGACGTGCGTCGGTGTAGTACGATTCGATCTTAGTCCAGTATTGACGCTTTGCCTGTTTGATGGTTCGTCGGAAGGCATAGTGGGATTTCTTATAAGCTTCCGGGTTAGAGTCCCGCTCCTTGAAAGCGGCAACTCTACCCTTTAGCTCAGTGCTGGTTGGGGTATGTACGTACAGACAACGTCATCGATGCACTTATTGATGAAGCCAGTGACTGATGTGGTGTACTCCTCAATGCCATCGGAAGAATCCCGGAACATATTCCAGTCTGTGCTAGCAAAACAGTTCTGTAGCTTAGCATCTGTTTCATTTGACCACTTTTTTATTCACTGAATCACTGGTGCTTCCTGCTTACATTTTTGCTTGTAAGCAGGAATCAGACCCTTTACTCAGTACTTTGTTGAAGCACCTTTGGCAGCGATTACAGTCTCAAGTCTTCTTGGGTATGACGCTACAAGCTTGGCACACCTGTATTTGGGGAGTTTCTCCCATTCTTCTCTGCAGATCCTCTCAAGCTCTGTCAGGTTGGATGGGGAGTTTCGCTGCACAGCTATTTTCAGGTGTCTCCAGAGATGTTCGATCGGGTTCAGGTCCGGGATCTGGCTGGGCCACTCAAGGACATTCAGAGATTTGTCCCGAAGCCACTCCTGCGTTGTCTTGGCTGTGTGCTTAGGGTTGTTGTCCTGTTTGAAGGTGAACCTTCACCCCAGTCTGATAACCTGCTCCAGAGCGCACAGGACTTCGTCAAGGATCTCTGTACTTTGCTCCGTTAATCTTTTACTCGATCCTAAATAGTCTTCCAGAAAATCCCACCGTATGATACTGCTACCACCATGCCTCACCGTAGGGATGGTGCCAGGTTTCGTCCAGACTTGGCATTCAGGCCAAAGAGTTCAATCTTGGTTTCATCAGACCAGAGAATCTTGTTTCTTATTTTCTGAGAGTCTTTAGCTGCCTTTTGGCAAACTCCCAAGTGGGCTGTCATGTGCCTTTTTACTGAGGAGGGGCTCCCATCTGGCAACTCTACCATAAAGCCTGATTGGTGGAGTACTGCAGAGATGGTTGTCCTTCAGGAAGGTTCTCCCATCTCCACAGAGGAACTTTAGAGCTCTGTCAGAGTAACCGTCGGGTTCTTGGTCACCTCCCTGACCAAGGCCCATCTCCCCCGATTGCTCTGTTTGGCCGGGTGGCCAGCTCTAGGAAGAGTCTTAGTGTTTCCAAACTTCTTCCATTTAAGAATGGTGGAGGCCAGTGTGTTCTTGGGGACCTTCAATGCTGCAGAATTGTTTTGGTACCCTTCCCCAGAACTGTGCCTCGAAACAATTCTGTCTCGGAGCTCTAAGGACAATTCTTTCAACATCATGGCTTGGTTTTTGCTCTGACATGCACTGTCAACTGTGGGACCTTATATAGATAGGTGTGTGCCTTTCCAAATCATGTCCAATCAATTGAATGTACCACAAGTGGACTCCAAGTTGATAAATGGAAAGAGGATGCACCTGAGCTCAATTTCGAGTCTCATAGCAAAGGGTCTGAATACTTCTGTATTCATACTTCTGACATTTTACATTCTCCCAACCAATTGTGCTATTTTGTCATTTTTTTAGCATTTTGTGTAACTTATTTTTTAACTTATTGTGTACATAATGTTGCTGCTACCGTCTCTTATGACCGAAAATAACTTCTGGACATCAGAAAAAGGATTTCTCACTGCGGACTGGAAGAAACTTTTCCCTTTAATGAGTCCGACGAGAAGGATATCCTGCTTTCACTGGAACAGACCCAGATCCACGCCTTTTGCATGAAGAAAAGATGCCTTCCATCCTTCTTCCTAACGTGCAATCATTGGAAAATAAAATTGATGACCTACGATTTAAGATTATCCTACCAATGGGACATTAAAAGCTGTAACATCTTATGTTTCACCGAGACGTGGCTGAACGAAGATACGGACAATATAGAGCTAGCGGGATTTCCATGCACCGGCAGAACAGAGACGCTACCTCTGGTAAGACGAGGGGTGGGGGTGTGTGTCTTTCTGTCAATAACAGCTGGTGCGCAATGTCTAATATTAAAGAAGTCTCGACGGTATTGCTCGCCTGAGGTAGAGTACCTTATGATAAGCTGTAGACCACACTATCTACCAAGAGTGTTCTCATCTGTATTTTTCGTAGCCGTCTATTTACCACCGCAAAACGAAGCTGGCACTAAGACTACAAAGGGAAACCCAGACGCAAGCTGCCCAGTGACGCGAGCCTACCAGACGAGCTAAATGCCTTTTATGCTCACTTCGAGGCAAGCAACACTGAAGCATGCAAGAGAGCACCAGCTGTTCTGGATGACTGTGTGATCACGCTCTCGGTAGCCGATGTGAGCAAGACATTTTAAACAGGTCAACATTCAGAAAGCCGCTGGGCAAGTCAGATTACCAGGACGTGTATTCAAAACATGCGCGGACCAACTGTCAAGTGTCTTTACTGACATTTTCAACATCTCCCCGACCAAGTCTGTAATACCTACGTGTTTCAAGCAGACCACCATAGTCCCTGTGCCCAAGGAAGGGAAGGTAACCTGCCTAAATGATTGCCGCCCTGTGGCACTCACGTCGGTAGCCATGAAGTGCTTTGAAAGGCTGGTCATGGCTCACATCACCCTAGACCCACTCCAATTTGCATACCGCCCCAACAGATCCACAGATGACTCAATCTCAGTCACACTCCACACTGTCCCTTCTCACCTGGACAAAAGAAACACCTATGTGAGAATGCTATTCGTTGACTACAGCTCAGCGTTCAACACCATAGTACCCTCAAAGCTCATCACTAAACTAAGGACTCTGGGACTAAACACCTCCCTCTGCAACTGGATCCTGGACTTCCTGACGGGCTGCCCCCAGGTGCTGTGTACTTATTCCCCTCCTGTTTTCCCTGTACACCCACGACTGCGTGGCCAAACACAACTCCAACACCATTAAGTTTGCTGACGACACAACAGTGGTAGGCCTGATCACCGACAATGATGAGACTGGCTGTAGGGAGGAGGTCAGAGAACTGGCAGTGTGGTGCCAGGACAACAAGACGAAAGAGCTGATCGTGGACTACAGGAAATGGCCCCCATTTAACATCGCCGGGGCTGTAGTGGAGCGGGTCGAGAGTTTCAAGTTCCTTGGTGTCCACATCACCAACCAACTATCATGGTCCAAACATACCAAGACAGTCATGAAGAGGGCACGACAAAACCTTTTCCCCTTCCGGAGACTGAAAAGATTTGGAATGGGTCCCCAGATCTTCAAAAGGTTCTACAGCTGCACCATCGAGAGCATCCTGACCGGTTGCATCACCGCCGGTTATGGCAACTGCCCAGCATCTGACCGTAAGGCGCTAGAGGGTAGTGCCGAACGGCCCAGTACATCACAAGCTTCCTGCCATCCAGGACCTATATAATTGGCGGTGTCAGAGGAAAGCCCATAAACTTGTCAGAGACTCCAGTCACCCAAGTCATAGACTGTTTTCTCTGCTACCGCACGGCAAGTCTAGAACCAAAAGGCTTGTCAACAGCTTTTACCCCCAAGCCATAAGACTGCTGAACAATTCATAAAATCGCCACCAGACAATTTACATTGACCCTCCCTTTTGTACACTGCTGCTACTCGCTGTTTGTTTACCTATGCATAGTCACTTCGCCCCCACCTACATATACAGATTACCTCAACTAGCCTGTATCCCCACACATATGTTATTCTTATTGTGTTACTTTTTATTGTTACTTTTTATTTTAGTCTGCTTGGTAAATATTTTCTTCTTGAACTGTACTTTTGGTTAAGGGCTTGTAAGTAAGTATTTCACGGTAAAGTCTATACTCGTATTCGGCTAATGTGACAAAGTTTGGTTTGATTGATTTCTGTTTTTAATTTTTAATACATTTGCAAACATTTCAAAAAATCTGTTTTCGCTTTGCCGTTATGGGGTATTTTGTGTAGATTGAGGATTTTTTTTAATCAAGTTTAGAATAAGGCTGTAACGTAAAAAAAATTGAAAAGTCAAGGGGTCTGAATACTTTTTGAATGCACTGTATAGTTAGTAGTAGTTGTATGTAGTAGAACCCGTAATATTAGGCATCATTGAAGTTGGTTGACGTGATTGCTTTCTCAAACATAATACTTTAGTGTTGTCTTTGTATACCCTTCCTAAAAGAGTTTCTATTACCCATCCATTCATGCTCTATTCTCTTATTTTTTTCATTTTCTGTGTTTTCAATGCTTGTATTTACTCCATCCTTCGTGGGCCTGAATGTCTGCAGTTCTTCTCTTTCTTTGAAATGAAATGTGTGATTTTAAAACCTAGTGAACAGTCAAGTGCCAGGCAATAGAGAGAACCCCCAAGACACTCAGTTGCCCATCCCTGAGTTGTAGAGTCCTGTATGGGATGAATTGGGGTTAAATATGTGTAATTACTGTCTTCTTGTAAGGCTTAATTTTAATGAACCTGATTTCCTTCTATTCCAGGGTCCTCCTCGGTTTCCTCCATGGTGAGTCTCCACAGGAACACTGAAGACACCACCGTCCCCCCGCCTGTGCCCCCTCGCAGACGCCCCGAATCCGCCCCCGCTGAATCTTCCCCATCGAAGGTGACTCTATTTTTACCTGTTTGCTACCTAAAGTTTTTCTGAGACTGTACCATTAATCAAATTAAAATCACATTTTATTTGTCACATGCGCCAAATACAACAGGTGTAGACCTTACAGTAAAATGCTTACTTACAAGCTCCCGGGTGGCGCAGCATCTCAGTGCAAGAGGTGTCACTGCATCTCAGTGCAAGAGGCGTCACTGCAGTCCCTGGTTCGAATCCAGGCTGCATCACATCCGGACGTGATTGGGAGTCCTATAGGGCGGTACACAATTGGCCCAGCGTCGTCCGGGTTTGGCCGGGGTAGGCCGTCATTGTAAATAAGAATTTGTTCTTAACTGACTTGTCTAGTTAAATAAAATAAATAAAAGTAAAATGTAATAAAAAAAAATAAAAATTAAATACCTTAAAAAGAATAAGAAATAAAAGTAACAAATAATTAAAGAGCAGCAGTAAAATAACAATAGCGACGCTATATACAGGGGGTACCGGTACAGAGTCAATGTGCGGTGGCACAGGTTAATCGAATCATTAGGATGATTCTTGATTGATTGATTCTAGAGTGTAGATGTGGAATGCTAAATATCCAATGAAACACAACGAAGTTCCACTGTCAGTTATTTGCTAGTCATTTCTTGAGATTTTAGATAACATTTTTGAGATTTTGTCGAGTCATACTCCCTCACTTCATAACGTTTGTGCTTCTCCTTCTTTCTCCTTTTCCACCTGCACGTCTCTCACATTCCAGATGATGTCAAAGCACTTGGACAGCCCCCCCGCCATCCCCCCACGGCAGCCCACCACCACCAAGGTCTACTCGCCTCGCTACTCGCTCTCGACCGAGCGCACCTCCGTGTCGGAGCCGCCTGACAGCCCACCCACCCTGCCGCCGCGGGAGCCCATGAGAACGCCGGACGTCTTCTCCAGCTCCAACAGCCCCCTGCACCTGCAGCCCCCCCCGCTGGGCCGCATCCGCAGCAGCGAACCCACGCTGAGCCAGACCTTCTTCCCACCCTCGCCGTTCGGCCCACTCACCCCGCCGCCGCCCCCCACTCCCTCGCCCTCGCTGGGCCCACGCAAGCACCTGCCCTCCCCACCCTTGCCACTGCTGGGGCCCAGTGGCCCAGACTGCTGCGGCGACTCAGCCCTCCTCCCTCTGGGGGGTGCAGCTGGCCCCCCTGTGCCCCCTCGCCAGAGCACCAGCAGTGCCGCCGCCCAAGCTATCCCCAAGCTCCCTCCCAAAACGTACAAAAGGGAGTCGGTGTCACACCCGTCGCTAGTGCATCGGGACGACCCACCCGTGCTGGAGAATGCCAACCCCTCTTAAAAATACTTGTGTATGTGATATGGGGGAAATCATTGAACACTAAAGACTTTAGACTTGAACAAAAACAAAATTTTATTGTGATGTTGACTTTAAGAAAAAAAAGACAATGCCAGTGTAGGTTCTTAGCTACCTGGAAAAATAATCATGTGCCCTTATAAAAAAAAAAAAAAATACTTAAACGAAAGATGATTGTCCTTTTTCATTTGTGCAGACCATTGGAGATTCCCTATAAAAACCCTTTTGGGGGGGTATCTTACTGTTTGTATGTTTGGTTGTGTGTGTTTGTATGTACAGTATGTTGTTTGTCATCGTCCAATGTTTATTTCATTTGGTTTATTTTTTTTAAGTGAATCGATTGCAGCATTACTTGTCAATGAGCTCGGTGGCCTACCCATGCACATACAGCTTGAACCATAATAAACCATGAACCAGGACCACACAAGTCCACCGCAACGTTGGATGATGGAACGATAAAGACTGTAGACCAGTTTGAACAGACTCCAGGAGAAATCCACAAACTTAGTGTTTTAACTCACTGTGTATGGGCTAAATAATCTACTAAAGTGGCCCATATTGACCAGAGACGGACCAGAGAGGACTCAAGCTATCACGGTGTTGTAAACCCATTTCAACTCCCCAATAACAAATGTCTGCCGTTCAATCCACCTCACTCAGATTGAAAAAGGGACTTGGGAAATCATGTTGTTAAATGGTGTTTAAGGCTTTTTGTAGAGACTCAGTCCGAGGCAATTGTTGTTTTTTTGTGCCAGTAGATCGACCAGAGTACCATGATTTAAGGCAGGGTTTCCCACACTCGGTCCTGGGTGCACATTTCGTTTTTTGCCCTAGCACTACACAGCTGATTCAAATAATCAAAGCTTGATGAGTTGGGTAATTGAATCAGATGTGTAGTGCGAGGGCAAAAAACTAAATGTGGGCGGCCCAGGACCGAGTTTGAGAAACCCTGATTTAAGGTACCCATCCACACCAAAGAGGTACTTTTCAAGCATTCAAGAAACACAAGAACTGATTGTTCTTAAGTTTGTGTTAGTACTTTTATGTTCTGATTTATTTCTGCCAATGAGTATGTAAAGAAAATTATGATTGACTTCTTTAAACAAGGGAATAAAAGTGTTTCTACCACTATAAGTCCACTATGAAACGAGTGAGGAGCTGGCTACCATCCAGAATGCAAACTGCCCTGATTGAATATATTTGTTTAATGATTTCTTCCTTCCTCGAAGTGGTCACTGATCTGACATGACTGAAGCTGATCGGGTTATGTACTGGAGACCTTGCTCTCTCAGTAACATAAAGAGTCCCTATGGAAATGTAGTCGCTAATTGTTTACCTCTAATTTCAGCTTGAGTCTTGCCTGTATGGGATATTTACACATTTTAAGGTTTTAACATTTCTGTCATTTAGCAGACGCTCTTATCCAGAGCGATTTACAGTAGTGAGTGCATACGTTTTTTTCCCATACTTTTTTGTACCTGTTCCCCGTGGGAATCAAACCCACAACCCTGGCATTGCAAGCAACATGCTCTACCAAATGAGCCACACGTTTTAATTTCTTAACTCATGAAACCACACAATCCTTAAAGGACGGATGAAGGGATGCCTTTTTAAAGCATCCAAAAAGGGCCATAGCAAAATGCAGTTGAATTGCTGGGCATGAATACAGTACATTTAATCACAGGTAGACCACATTCCAGTCAAATGTTACCAACTCATTATTGGATGATCATACAGTAACAGTACATCTTGAATACACCAGATTTTAATTAAGAGAACAGTAGCCTGTGAGTTTGGCAGTAGTTTATGTATGTAAAATCAGACAATTAAGTGTACTTTTGAATCATTTTGGTTTATTTGAACATGTACAAGTGTTCCACCTTCAGTTTATACTGTGGTTTGTTTCCTAGGGTCAAAATGTGGGCTGTGAGTCACCCAAAGTGCAGTGTATGGAATAGGGTGCCATATTTATGGACCCTGGTCAAAAGTAGTGCACTATATAGGGAATAAGGTGCCGTTTGGGATGCACTCATGATGAATAGCCTAAAGTAATTCATCTGGGTTTGTTGTTTTCATTGTAATAATTCTTGGCTATTCTCCCTGGTTTCTTCCATAGGGCCATCCTGTCAGTTGCTTTCAAAAACATGTTATTTTTCTGGTCCATACGCTATTTAATGGTTGGAGTTTGAGAGTCATAGCAATAGAATGACTAGAATGTGCATTCACGTTCAAGTCACGTTCCGCGATGGGTCAACTGACGGCAATATCAGTGCACCAACATTCCATCTAGGAAAGTAATATTGACCTTTTTAAGGAATTAGCAACCAGGTTGTATGTGTGTACTGTATGTATGTGATCATCTCATTCACAGAGACCTTGTGTTAACCAGCAATTCTGTGAAAAAGCCTTGGCCACAGAAGGTCTCTTAAACCCACAACACATTGATGCAGTGTCCGAAACGCAAGAATTGTGCCACATTGGGATAAACATATACTGCTGACCATGACTTCCAAGCATTTAAGTCGACTGCAGCAGCGAGATGTGCAGTCAGGTAAAATTAGATGAGTAAATTAATTTGTTTCACTGCTATGTTGAGTTAGAATGTGAACAGAGACTCATATTTGACGTTAAACTACATACACACACTTAGGTTAGAAATAGCCCGTTTAGCCGGGGCACTTAGAGGATAAGTGCTAGGGGATAATTTGGTTGACTGATTGTTAAGAGTTGTACTGAAGGTCCTGACTCAGTGCGGCGGGTCGCCGAGACTGTGATTTGAGTGTATCTGATAGTATTGGGAGTTGATAACACAGTTTCAGGAGGAACCTTTAATCAAACGACTCATCCCATGCACAGCTGGAGTCTTTCTAAGCAGTAACTTCCGGGCACAACCTTCCATCGTCTTGCCCAATCAGGCTTCCTGCAACTGGGGGCTGATCCTGCCGGGAGGCCAGCTACCAACCTCGGCCCGGGGGCTGGTCACTCATACCCTACTTCATCTACTACCACCCCTTCCAACATGTTTGTCAGATGGCGAGAAGCCAAACTCGTGAAATTTGGTTTCCGGTAATGATATTACATGATGTTGGTTTATCTGGAATGATGCTACTAGTCTGTCCCTCTTGCCAATAGTCTATACATGTGTTATGATTGATTCCTTATTAAAGTATAAATATGTATACTGTATACCCTTTATCTGTTTACGCTAATGGTTTTGCCATCTGTTAAATAGTGTGCAGTATGTGTATTGACACAGTGTTACTCGTGTGTGTGTGTGTGTGTGTGTGTGTGTGTGTGTGGTGTGTGTGTGTGTGTGTGTTTGTTGATACTCCTGTGTGTTTCAAAGGTGTGCCTCTATGAGGGGGGGGGGGGGGGGTTGTCCTTCTCTTTCTGCTTTCTCTCTGGGCTGGCGACAAGATGGATGCTCTGATCAGTGAAGCAAATTTAGCTAAACTGATTACAGAGATGAAAAAGTGAGTGCTTCTCTGTTTCGTTGTAATCATATAGTCTCTTTTATTACCACACTTATGACCCAAAGAAACCCATGCATTAATATACTATAGGGAATTGTCCCCAAACTCTACAAGTAAGGTCAACCAAAGTATGTGCTTCATGTTCTCCCCTCTGTCTCTCATTTTTTCTGCTGTTCAGGATCGGACTGCAAAATCGTCACTATGGCATGGCTGTGTCGGGACGTTGGATTCATTGTGACGACTGCTTTTCATGGAATGATTAACTGTTTATAATTACGTGATTAAATTAATCAGGTAATTATTAACTCAACCTGGGGCACCATGGGAAAGTTTGGCTTTATGAGTTTCTATTTCCCAAATTAACTCAGAATATTGATTTTACAACAGTCGCTAATTAATTAATTTTCCTCTACAGTCTCATTCTGAACGTGGCATAATCCGGGAATTTGCACAAACACGAGTCCCACTAAATAAGTCTGTCCCACACCAGTTGAGTTGATTATTTACTAACAAGCTAAAATGAAGCAGGTCCCTAGTGGGCCAACACAATACGACACGTGTTACACAAAATGGGGATTTAAAAAGAGCGAAAGAGTGCACGAGAGAAAAGCACACTTGGGTACATTTGTAAACTATGATTGTTTTAACCCTAACCGTGCCCCGAACTGCCACTCTTATGGGTCAGAATATAATGATGTAATTACGTGTCGAAGGTCTCCGATGGGGTGTCTCTTCGTGGACCGGGTTCGCCTTCTCTGATGACGTCACTTCTTTGGTTACCGGGTATAACTCTGATTGTCCACACGATGTCAGTGTCCTTTGTCTTAGTGGTCTGTTTCCTCGCCCTCGTTCTGAAAAGGGGTCTTCTGAGGACAGTCAGCCGTGTAGCTCAGGGCTCCAATGTAGGAATGAAAACAGTGTAGACACGATTCCTTGGAGAGGGGTAACCGGGTGGTCCTGCTTGAATTCACACTCTTAGAAACAACTACTCATCCGTAGCATAGATTGTTAAAAGGTTCCTTCTTCAAACTCGTGTTGCGTTTTGGGGTTACAGCTAATCGGACCTTAGCTGCAGCTCCTGGTTACCTAGTCATAATGTTAACTCTTAACTTACATGTTTTATACCCTTGGGTCAGAAATGGGCATTTCCACCTCCAATTTAGACAACAAACTTCACATTTAATCTTTACAAAAACATTCTCTGATCTGGACATTTTCCACACAACGTACATGATGCAAACATCAGGTACAGTACATATTGTGAAAACTGTTCAAATGACAATGTTTGTGTTATAACGTCATCATTTAACTTGTAATAACACAAAAAACGACATTCATTTTCATATTCCATCTATCGTCATTACTACCATTTTGGCTGTCGAAACAAAGTCCATTTATTGCATGTTACTGTTCTGAGGTAGGTTCCCCATAGGCCCATCATACATTCCATTCCTCCAAAGTGAGAGGACAAAGGGATTTTGTCTGCTGCCTTAAGATTTACAATGGGCATGAGGTGTCATAAAACCCCCCACCTTGATAGCTCTCGATCTCTCCCCCTCTGGCGGGTGTGACAGATGTCTCTAGTAGGAGTGTGGTCCACTGTAACCTGACCCGAACTGGCCAGTCATGACAGTCCCCCTCTAGGGGAAGGATTCTGCATGTTGCAACCCACCATAAGAATGACCATCGGCTTTCCTGGTTTGTGGAGCATTGTAGCAGTCCCCTCCTGGTGATTTACCCTGGTAGGATTTCTGCAAGCTGCAGATCACCACCAGAATGGACATGGGAGGTCCAGCGGTGGCTCTGTGTTCCCGGCCCGTCGTGTGGTTGTCCCGGCTAGTGGATCTAGGCAGTAATTTGGGCAGACGTTAATAACACACAACACTCAGGCAATACATCATTACATTTCTTCCCCAAATGAGCGCCGTTGTGGTTCTAACTGGGGGACTTGTTTATGGCTCTATCACTTCCTAATTGTTAAAGGAAATTAAACAAAATGAATAAACCAAATCTTACGTTCTCCCCTCGGGTGTAGCTCGTCTGAGGAGGAGACGTAAATGCCTGGGCCTAAACACACCAGGTAAACCAGATGAAAGGGGAAGAAATGTGGGGTGTAATGAGCTAAAATAATCAGACCACAACCAGAACTCAATGTTAGCCCTCAGGGGATGTTTAGTAAAGTAATTAAATAAACAATATAAAAACACACATAAAGAATCAGTAAGATAACAAAAACTAACAACCACAACCAGGGAAGGTAAGAGAAGGGAATGTTTGGGATCAGGGTCCAAGTAATGAAAATAAACAAAAGGTCCCTCCTCTTCTACACACCTAATCCTTCCTAACACACTCTAAACCCTAGCCCACTGTCCTACCTGGTTCCAAGAAAATACAAGGGTGACACCCGCCCGGCTAACCTAGTGTATAAAACAATGGGTTATCTACGTGGGAATGTACACCCATGGGCAGATCTACCTTTTCCAGGACCTAGGTAGGGTGGAGTACATCAGGAGGACAGGCTGTAAAACAAACAAATCATCAAATAGCCAAAAAAACAAGTGTCCCCTCTCTCTCCCCCTCTCTCTTCTCTTTTCACATGACAAACAGATATCCTCTCTTCAATCAGTTACAGCCACGCCCACCATCGTCAGCCGCAACTAGGTACACCTGTAATGCCTAGGACAAACACACTAACATGGGAAAATGGGGAGCAAGAAAAACGTAACACGTAACAAACAAGAGATATACAAAATATAGCTACCACACCTTATTCATCTAATTTGGACAATGTTCTATATATGTCCAATGGTCTTGGCTAAATGACTATCATGGTATTGTCTCTAATGTCATATCTAGGGCGATCCAACTTGAAGGTGGGTATTTAAGGCACTTGGAAAAATGGCACCCTGAATGACAAAGCTTACATTGGGGACATTACAGGGCTGTGCTAGCGAATTCGGGAGAGGAGGCTGGGGATGCTGTGGATGGACCCCCTCATGGGGTTTCAGGATATATTGCCAACTTTCCGAAAATCGGGATTGTTTCCGTTCCAAGGGTGATCCTAGTAAAAGACCTCATTAGGTCTTCCATTGCACGTGTGCGCCTGTGTACGTAGGAGGTGCACACGCCAAGGGAAATAAGACCAAGGATCATGGTAACAGTTAGGATACTGTCTAGCACCGTCCAAGAGCGGGTGACAGACCAATCTTTTGGCTTGTAGTCTACTAAAAGTGCCTCATCCAGTACACTAAGATCAACAGTCATTAGTCCCTCATTCTGGATTTGGTTTTGAATGGCTTATGGTAACTCAAGGGAACGCTTAGCAAAAGCATCAGGAATTTCAATCTCTGTGTCTATCCTGTCGTCGGGAAGTTGGTATAGAGCGAGGTCGTCTATGTGCATAATCGCTCCCTCTGGTACCTTAACAAAAACAGTCTGGTTGGGGAGGTTCAATTGGGTGGTTCGTAAGTCATAGTGGCGGACGCGAGCGGTGTTTTAACCAACCATCGATTCCCTCCCACCTCCACTTGTGTGGTGGTGGCCCCATCCCTTGCTGTAAGTTTGTCTCTACAGCGTTCCTCGCTGGTGATAGGCTTAAGACAACAAAGACGCTCAGTGTTATCCCTGACGAATGGTTTGCTAGGACAAAGGTAGTGGACATCTTTGGTTAGAGTACACATTAACAGGTCAGGGGTGAGATTTAAATCTGGATTGTTTTCTTGATAAGCTACGACTGGGGGTGTGGCGATTTTCACGTGGGTACTGTCACGCCAAAATCCTACATTTAGAACCGTTTTCAATCTATAAATATTCTCCAGTTCAACAACCGGCAGCGTCAGTAAAAATCCCACATCATTACGATCAACATCAACGTGTATTGGGATGGCCGACCCCAGACTATAGGCCAAATGTGACTGTAACGGCCTTATCCTGGTTGAAGTAGCTGAGGTCAATATGTCGTGCACCATTGAGAGGGGCACTAGATATGAGGGGATTCTATTCATGGCCAAGTGGTCCATAGAAGAGCTGACTTCACTGAGAAAATCCTCCAATAACAATCGAACCAATTGGACATGGGCATCGTCATGGTTCATGACCTCTACTAGCTTTCCTACAGACCACCAGAATAGTGTCCTGGAGAGACTTTCCCACATGTTGCAACCTGAGTGCCTGCGCTTTCATCTGTTGCTGGATAAGTGGCATCTCTTCAGTAATCTCCCTAACATTTCTCTTGACTGTGGCTAGACTGACTGCATTGACGACAGTGGTACCTAGGGAAAATAGTGACCCTACAGCTGCACCTATCGATAGTAGCGCCCCGACGAATCGTTTTTCTCGCCTGGGCTCTGCTAGTTCTGACTGGGTGACTGAACTTTTGGAGTTGGGCCAACATATGGGCAGTGTCTAACTGGGCGTGCTTAACTGCCTGGGTGGTCCAGTCAGCCCCGGCCCAACTCAAATGCGCAGTAGGTGGAATGTGTTGGCGGTACACGTTCTCTGCATATACACTCTCTGCGTGTGTAGTCTGAAGTTAGTTATAAGGAGTCCTGGATCATCGCGGAGAACGATTCCCGTAGGGGGTCTGCTCGTGATTACATCTGCTGGGTTGGTTTTGATAAAGGTAGTCTGGAAGTGGTTTCACAAGTCTGTCACGTATTGATGAGCCGTGTAGGCGGTGGCTGCGGCGACATATCCCGGTTGTTACATGGGATGCAGTGGAAGTGTCATTTGCCGGCCCATCATCATCTCAAATGGTGTTATTCTCGTGGACCTGTTGTGTGTGGCTCTGATCGCCATCAGTACCCGTGGGAGTTTGAGGTCTCAATCTTTGGGTTTGGCTGCCACATATTTCCTCAGGATTCTGACAATTTCTACCCTGCCGGAGCTCCTAGGGTGGTACGCAATGTGGAGTTTAGCTTTGACTCCCAGGAGCCGCCACAGTTCGGTCATTACAGCTGCTGAAAAGTGGGTTCCTCTATCGCTGTCCACGGTTTCTCCTGGCAGGCCAAAATGACTGAAAACGTGGTTGAGCAAAAGAACGGCCGGGGTTTCCGCTGTGTCATTGGTTGCGGGCAGGCACTCCACCCACTTTGTGAATGCGCAAGTCACTGTGAGGAGATACTTGTTGCCTCTGGCCGACCTGGCAACTGGGGCGACCCAGACGATCTGGATCGAGCTCCAGGGGTAAGACACACCCTTGCATTGCAGGGGTGCTCTGTGAAGTGGCTTGGAGGGTTGAAACTGGCAGAAAACTAAATACCCCCTCATGTATTGTGCCTCGTTTTGTTCCATGTGAGGCCAGAGGGCCACCTGTCGCAATGTTCACATGTAGCCTTGACCCCCTATGGCCTCCCCATGGCTCGTCATGGGCATGAGCTGGGCATGAGCTAGCATTATCCCCCTCTGTTTCTGAAACATAAACCAGTAGGTCATCTACAAGTGTTAGGTGCTGTTTAGTTGCGTACAGCGAACGCAAATCGTGTGAACCTGCCAAAGCCAGTTCGGACACTGGGTGATTGACAGGATCAGACAGGAAAGCCATCAAAGTGGCGAGGACTCATCTTGGTGTTGCATTACTATCAGGTGACCATTCAGGAATGAATGAGTTAGCAACACATTATGTTTGTGCGAAGATGTTTTCCGCGGTGCTACATGGCTACGTGTTACTGCAGTTACTGCAGCCATTCAAATCCAGTACGAGGGACCAATGACGGTTGATCTTAGCGTACTGGATGAGGCACTTTTAGTTGACCCGACTGACTACAAGCCAAAAGATTGGTCTGTCACCCGCTCTTGGACAGTGCCGGACAGTATCCTGACTGTTACCATGATCCTTGGTCTTATTTCCCTTGGCTTGTGCACCCACTACGTGCAGAGGCGCACACGTGCAATGGAAGACCTAATGAGGTCTTATACTAGGATCACCCTTGGAACGGAAACAATCCCGATTTTCGGAAAGTTGGCAATAGATCCTGAAACCCCATCAGGGGGTCCATCCACAGCATCCCTAGCCTCCTCTCCCGAATTCGCTTGGTCAGCCCTGTAATGTCCCCAATGTAAGCTTTGTCATTCAGGGTGCCATGTCTTCAAGTGCCTTAACTACCCACCTTCAAGTCGGATCACCCTAGATATGACATTAGAGACAATACCATGATAGTCATTTAGCCAAGACATTTACATTTTACATTTAAGTCATTTAGCAGACGCTCTTATCCAGAGCGACTTACAAAATGGTGCATTCACCTTATGATATCCAGTGGAACAACCACTTTACAATAGTGCATCTAAATATTTTAAGGGGGGGGGGGTTAGAAGGATTACTTTATCCTATCCTAGGTATTCCTTAAAGAGGTGGGGTTTCAGGTGTCTCCGGAAGGTGGTGATTGACTCCGCTGTCCTGGCGTTGTGAGGGAGCTTGTTCCACCATTGGGGTGCCAGAGCAGCGAACAGTTTTGACTGGGCTGAGCGGGAACTGTGCTTCCTCAGAGGTAGGGGGGCCAGCAGGCCAGTTGTGGATGAACGCAGTGCCCTTGTTTGGGTGTAGGGCCTGATCAGAGCCTGAAGGTATGGAGGTGCCGTTCCCTTCACAGCTCCGTAGGCAATCACCATGGTCTTGTAGCGGATGCGAGCTTCAACTGGAAGCCAGTGGAGAGAGCGGAGGAGCGGGGTGACGTGAGAGAACTTGGGAAGGTTGAACACCAGACGGGCTGCGGCGTTCTGGATGAGTTGTAGGGGTTTAATGGCACAGGCAGGGAGCCCAGCCAACAGCGAGTTGCAGTAATCCAGACGGGAGATGACGAGTGCCTGGATTAGGACCTGCGCCGCTTCCTGTGTGAGGCAGGGTCGTACTCTGCGAATGTTGTAGAGCATGAACCTACAGGATCGGGTCACCGCCTTGATGTTAGTGGAGAACGACAGGGTGTTGTCCAGGATCACGCCAAGGTTCTTAGCACTCTGGGAGGAGGACACAAGGGAGTTGTCAACCGTGATGGCGAGATCATGGAACGGGCAGTCCTTCCCCGGGAGGAAGAGCAGCTCCGTCTTGCCGAGGTTCAGCTTGAGCTGGTGATCCGTCATCCACACTGATATGTCTGACAGACATGCAGAGATGCGATTCGCCGCCTGGTTATCAGAAGGGGGAAAGGAGAAGATTAATTGTGTGTCGTCTGCATAGCAATGATAGGAGAGACCATGTGAGGATATGACAGAGCCAAGTGACTTGGTGTATAGCGAGAATAGGAGAGGGCCTAGAACAGAGCCCTGGGGGACACCAGTGGTGAGAGCACATGGTGCGGAGACAGATTCTCGCCACGCCACCTGGTAGGAGCGACCTGTCAGGTAGGACGCAATCCAAGCGTGGGCCGCGCCGGAGATGCCCAACTCGGAGAGGGTGGAGAGGAGGATCTGATGGTTCACAGTATCAAAGGCAGCAGATAGGTCTAGAAGTATGAGAGCAGAGGAGAGAGAGTTAGCTTTAGCAGTGCGGAGAGCCTCCGTGACACAGAGAAGAGCAGTCTCAGTTGAATGCCCAGTCTTGAAACCTGACTGATTAGGATCAAGAAGGTCATTCTGAGAGAGATAGCAGGAGAGCTGGCCAGGGACGGCACGTTCAAGAGTTTTGGAGAGAAAAGAAAGAAGGGATACTGGTCTGTAGTTGTTGACATCGGAGGGATCGAGTGTAGGTTTTTTCAGAAGGGGTGCAACTCTCGCTCTCTTGAAGACGGAAGGGACGTAGCCAGCGGTCAAGGATGAGTTGATGAGCGAGGTGAGGAAGGGGAGAAGGTCTCCGGAAATGGTCTGGAGAAGAGAGGAGGGGATAGGGTCAAGTGGGCAGGTTGTTGGGCGGCCGGCCGTCACAAGACGCGAGATTTCATCTGGAGAGAGAGGGGAGAAAGAGGTCAAAGCACAGGGTAGGGCAGTGTGAGCAGGACCAGTGGTGTCGTTTGACTTAGCAAACGAGGATCGGATATCGTCAACCTTCTTTTCAAAATGGTTGACGAAGTCATCCGCAGAGAGGGAGGAGGGGGGGGAGGGGGAGGAGGATTCAGGAGGGAGGAGAAGGTAGCAAAGAGCTTCCTAGGGTTAGAGGCAGATGCTTGGAATTTAGAGTGATAGAAAGTGGCTTTAGCAGCAGAGACAGAAGAGGAGAATGTAGAGAGGAGTGAGTGAAAGGATGCCAGGTCCGCAGGGAGGCGAGTTTTCCTCCATTTCCGGAGGAAAACTGTTAGGTTCTTGGACATTGGACATATATAGAACATAGTCGAAATTAGATTAATAAGCTATATTTTGTATATCTCTTGTTTATGTTTTTATTCATTTTGTTTAATTTCCTTTAACAATTAGGAAGTGATAGAGCCATAAACAAGTTCCCCAGTTAGAACCACAACGCCGCTCATTTGGGGAAGAAATGTAATGATGTATTGCCTGAGTGTTGTGTGTTATTAACGTCTGCCCAAGTTACTGCCTAGATCCACTAGCCGGGACAACCGGATGACGGGCCAGAACACAGAGCCACCGCTGGACCTCCCATGTCCATTCTAGTGGTGATCTGCAAATCCTACCAGGGTAAACCACCAGGGGGAGACTGCTACAATGATCCTCAAACCAGGACATCCGTCATTCTTATGGTGGGTTGCAACATGCAGAATCCTTCCAAGTTTAACCCTCCAGAGGGGGATTGTCATGACTGGTCTGTTCAGGTCAGGTTACCGTGGACCACACTCCTACAAAAGAGGACAAAGGGATTTTGTTTGCTGCCTTAAGATTTACATTGGGCGTGAGGTGTCATAAAACCCCCCACCTACATACCTCTCGATCTCTCCCCCTCTGGCGGGTGTGAGAGATGTCTCTTGTAGGAGTGTGGTCCACGGTAACCTGACCCGAACAGTCCAGTCATGACAGCTGTCAGGCTCACCCAACAGCAGTGCCAGACTGGACAGTTAGATGTCAGCGTTGAACCACAGGTGGTCCGGGCGGCACTTACTGCCGGCCAAATCTACAAAGGGGACAAGAACATCGCAGCCACACCGTATAATGCCTACCACGCAGAGTATCGTCTCCTGAGTATTACTAACGAGCAAATGGCATACCCCATATTACACCTGACAGATAACAATGACTGTATAATCTTCTTTACCACATTCTCTCCCTGCCTAGAGTCCTGTATGAAAGAAAGAGGAGGCCACAGCATTATCAATGACCTTGATAGGGTCTTTCGTACTAGAGATCAAAACTATAAGGCCTTTACGTTCCAGAAAGTCTGGCAACCTATGTGGGGGGGTGAAAACCAATCCCCCAAGGCAAAAAGTACTATGCTCCTTTAGTACAATACATAAGAAGTTCCCCCTATATCACTGTGCTCAAAGCAAGGGTTATTATTGCAATGAGGTGAACACAGGTCGCTGTTTGGAGGGCTACAATGGCTGAGTGCTTTCCTTCAGGTCCAGTTGAGCCAATGAAGACTCCTGTATCTGTAGTGCAAAGAGAGGACTGTCAACCTGCCTCTCCCTTCATCCCTCTCTGTCTCTCACTGTCCCTCTTTGGCCTTTCCTCGGTATCTCTGTCCCTCAATGGGAGAATCTCCATTGGTTTTGCTCGACTCCTCGCGTCCTCACCTCCGTCCTCACCTCCGTCCTCTCCTCGCCTCCTTTTGAAAAAGGTGAGGAGGTGAGGAAAGGTAAAACTGGAAACAAATGTGCTTGAATGAAAAGACTCTCCACTAGCACGTCATCAGGCAAATGACATTTACAATGGAGTAATCCCCAAATACATGTGTTAATTATACGCATGCTTTTCTCAGAGAAAACAACTGATTCAAAGGGGGTGTGGCGGATTTTAAAACACTTTCGCGTTAACTGCCGGGAGGATACATCTGTGCTTAGGCTATGGAGGAGAGGAGGAAACTCCTCCGAATTGATACTTTCCTACATATGGTGAACAATTTTTGGTTTCCGAGTCACAGTGTAGAAGAGGACAGAAGTGGAGGAGAGGATGGACTTTTTCCCATTTGGGAATCCCCTTCCCTATCATTCTTTCTCTCCATCCTTCCCTCCCTCTCCTTCTCTTTCTCCCCCTCTACAGTTCCACCATTCAATAAACGACACTATTACGGGACCATTTCTCACTTCATTCCTGTGTTTTATTGTAGATGGGTA
The DNA here is from genome assembly GCF_965601325.2 of Salmo salar. NCBI lineage: Eukaryota > Metazoa > Chordata > Actinopteri > Salmoniformes > Salmonidae > Salmo > Salmo salar. The sequence continues at coordinate 50,573,909 of NC_138292.1, read as the reverse complement.
TGTAGTGATAAGAAAGGTGGATAAGAGAATAATAGATAAGATATAAGGTGATATGTCATGAGGATGTGATTTCATTCACAGGCAGTGTAACAATGTTCTGGGAATAAAATATGAATATCACAAAGTATAACACATTTATGAAAATGATTTTCTGGCTAAATGAGACAAGAATAACCCAATCTTATCATATTTGAACAAGGTTATGACATTCATGACAGTAACCACATAAGATGCATTGAAAAACGTTAAGCTCCAGTATGACTGCTGTTGAGGCCTATCATTGTAGGGCACTATGTTATACTTATTTGGCTGTGACATTACATAAAACCCTTCTTCTCTGTGTCAAGTGCCCATTCCAAATCGACCCCAACATCTGTGAAGTTGTAGTGCTATGGAGGACTACTTAGTTATAACACACAATGTAATACTGTAGCTCAATGTGTAAGGATGAGATTCTCTCTGTATGGTTGGACAGTATGCAGATTTTCATATCGTCATACCATTCTTCCTTCATACTGGTATATACGGTATTACCGGCTTGTTGCGCCAAAAAAACCACACAAAAAAACGCCATTGGGCGTCTATTACCAGAATGCTAACAACATGTGCAGAAGTAATAGCGAATTTCAATGGAGGCTGCTTGCTAAATATGCTAACAAGCGAAACCAATTCATAGAGTCATAGTGGACAGAACAAGCAAGGTGGGCAGAGCCAAGAACGAGCTAGCCTAACCCAACCATGATGTTGCTGTCACTTTGACCTCTTTCTAGACACATCTACGCCACTCCAGTGGCTTCAATTGACGCCACATGTCCATGACTGTTTCAATATACTGACCGAGAATAATCTACACTGGATTTTAATCTTCAAATCAAGTCCTAGAGCTAGCTAGCTGGATTGAGCCTGTGATTGAATTTGTCCGACGGTCAAATGTGTCGTTGTAAACAGTGATACAATTCCAAAGGATTCCAGCCCGAATAATTAAATACCTAATACTGTACTGTGTGATTCATGGTATGAAATATGAGTGATTTAGCATTTTATTGTATTGCAAGAGTACATTTTGTGAGCGGTCCTGTCTGACCGTCCTCTCAGGAGAATGAGTTTGACACACGCATGCGCAGATTGATTGTAAAGCGGGCCTTGAATCATGTCGAGACACGGTCGAAACGGAGGAGGTAAACTAAATAGCATAACGGATTTTAACATCACAAAATAATGCACAGAAGGCTAACCTAACGCATGTTCAGTAGTAGACAAAATATATATTGACGTCAAACTCCGTATTCGTGAAGATAATCTCATGCTTGGTTAACTAGCTAGCTACATTAGGCGTATTTAGCTTTCCCAGCACACCCGATTCGCTAATCAATTGCTTTATTATGTAGGTATTTTTCGCTCGAAATGTTTTAATGGGGGCAATCTGTAGTTGCTACATCCATTTGAGGACCTATAAATGAATGAAATGTGCCCATTGTTGAATTGATTCTTGAAGAATTTAAAGGTGCAATATGCAGATCGCTGCGCAATTTCCTGTTTGCTAAAATTCTAATAATTTACTTAATTTCAGTTTGTGACAAAACAAGCAGTCATTGTGTAGAGAACCATTGTACCATCTAAACCGCTGTGAAATATATTTTCCATAACAAAAAGTAACATATTGCAGCTTAAATGCCTCATGACCATAGTTCAACTGTTGTACCCCATCAGAACTCAAAATATAAGCATGTTTTACTCCAATGTTTGCCAACAATGTAAATGTTAACAAACACTAGATATAAAGCCTCAAAACATGGTTAAAACTATACATTTGATATCATAGATGGTCATTCCTTATATCCATTGCTCTATGGATTTGAGCTTGGTTACATTTCTCCATCCCCATCCCTCAGCTTTTTAACAAAACAGTGGCGGGGATCACTTTGTTTCAACTGCACTGTGATAGCTCTGGTTCACAGTCTGAGATTAATGCCATACATTTGTTTGGAAAATGTCCTCTCACAAGCCAGAATGTTGAATGACTTACTTAACAGGTTGTCTGTAAGAATATGAGACATATTCACAGGAAAGTATACTTCAATGAACTGGTAGTGTGTTCAGATTTCTATCACCTGAAGCATGCGCAGAGCCATGTAAACGTGCACGAGCAAGCGTCTCTTGTGCACATGCTTCAAGTGATCGAAATCTGAACACGCTACCAGGGCTTTGAAAAGTTTATGTAATTATACTTCCTGTCGATATAATGTTTCACATTCCTACCTGCAAAAGGACCAACCACAATGGACAACCGGTAAAGTGAGTAAAAATATAATTTCATCTGTGTCACAGCCGGCCGTGACCAGGAGACCCATGAGGCAGCGCACAATTATCCCAGCGTCGTCCGGGTTAGGGGAGGGTTTGGCCTGCCGGGATTTCGTTGTCCCATCGTGCTCTAGCAACTCCTTGTGGCGGGCCGGGTGGCTGTAAGCTGACCTCGGTCGCCAGTTGGACGGTGTTTCTTGGATATCACGAAATTGGGGAGAAAAAAGTGATAAAAGTACGTAAAACCAAAAAAATCATTTTATTCAACATTTTGGCTTGTAGAGGTCGTGAGAGGAAACTTTCCTGATCCAAACACATATTTCTGCCTGACGTATAATTCAATGCCGGGTCTTCAGGCTAAACTGCTTAAGGTTGATTTTTTTGCCTAATTTATCACATTTTCAGGCTTCAAATATTTGCTCAAGTGTGATTTAAGTGATACGTAATTGCAGTAAATCACTACATGCAGCTCATTGTTATGTGGAAAAGCACACAATATTATGTTCATATGCCTGACACATAATTTAATTTAGACCATAGCATGAGGAACTGCCTCAGGCCAACTCTATGCTAATCGTTCACTGACCTAAATACATGGGATGCCTTGAGAGGACCGCATTTCAATGCAATTTCTACATTTCTGCAGTTACTTTTGATACTGAGCTTAGGGGAGTGGGAAATCAAAGTCCTCTCAGAACAGAATCAGTGAGTTGCAGCAGTGGTGGCACCTCTTTCTATTTTTCCTTTGCAGACGCTAAGGTTTACGTCGGTAACCTGGGCACTGGTGCAGGGAAAGGAGAGCTAGAGCGGGCGTTTGGGTATTATGGACCCTTGAGAACAGTGTGGATTGCTAGGAACCCACCAGGGTTTGCCTTTGTGGAGTTTGAAGACACCCGGGATGCAGAAGATGCGGTCCGTGGCCTTGACGGCAAGTAAGTGGTACCTCAAGACTCCAGACTTCGCCCCCAAGTTTAGCCTACTCTCCAAGACCTACAAGCTGAAAGGGCTCAGAGGGCACCAGTGTTGTTGACGTTTGCCAGTCAATAATGTAATTTGCTCTTTGCCAATATTGATGCATTTTATTGGTTTAGGGACATCTATCAGTAGACAGTAAGCAGGTAGCTGGTATGCTCTTGTTACTCATTTGCTGATATCCAGATGAATCACTTTAGGCATGTTCCTAAATGCTTGTTAAGCTTTAGATGGGTTTCCTCATGTCCTCTTTTTAAAGTAAACTATGCCATTGTGCAATTTGCTTAATGTTGAACTGACTGTCTTTCAGGTTAATTTCTGGATCTCGAGTTCGAGTTGAATTATCTACAGGGATGCCGCGGCGATCTCGGTACGAGCGTGCGCCCACCAACCGGCCCTTTGACTCCAACGACAAGTGCTATGAGTGTGGTGAGCGGGGGCACTATGCCTACGACTGCCACCGCTACAGTCGACGCAGGAGGAGCAGGTAAGCCTCCATAACCAATGCATCAGATTTAGCTTGTTTGGTCTTTTTTCTTATTTTGGTAGTTGTCGCTTATTTTTCATTGTCTTGATTTTTCAGTGTCTTATGTAGATAAAAAAAAAAAGTAAAGATGATTATTATACAATCTTGACAAACTGCCTGTGTCTAGGCTACCTGTTGTTGTTGCTACTTTTGTCTCCGTCTGTCACTTAATCCCTTTTAAAATATGGAAATACTTCTGAACTGTTATGTGGGATTTTTTTTGTTAACAACTCACCTGGTCAAAACATTTCAGGTTTCGTCGTTTGATTCAGAGTGTCACGATCCTTAACGATTTCATGAGGCATCTAGCAAATTCCACACTTTTGATCCTTCTATGACCATGGGGTTGATCGATCAGCCAGACCTCCCCTTCTCAAGCAACTGCCACATCTAGCTGCACCTTAAAGATTTCATAGAGGGCTGACAATGCACCAGATGATTTGGTTATCAATTTGGGCCTGGGGTTTTGTAAAGAGGACAACCTGGTAGACCATGGTCCCGTCTAGAAAAATCTCCTTGCATCTATCAAGTCTCAATCAAGCGATTTGGCTGTCAATACGACCATCATCGTTAGAAATCGAAGAACACGACTAGATGCAGAGGTCGGCTGATAGATACTTCTAGATCGCCTAGATCTGCTCGAACCTTGGTCCAAAGTGGGTCAACCGGGCAAACTTGCAAGGTTTATTTCAAGTACCAATTAATGTGTTTTTATCTCCAATGTAATGTATGACTTGACAATAACATTCCTCTCTTCCACTCTTTACTAGAGAACTGAAAGGCCTGCTTTAAGCAGGATACGTTAGCTCCATGAACAGCTATGTCTATATAGTGACTCCTACTACCAGTACCATTGCACGTGTAATGTTAAATCTAATGTAATCCCCCCCTTTTTGTGTGTTGATTTGAGCCAGTGTCAGAGCGTCAGTGGACTTAGGGTGATTGTTGTTGTCAGTGGTCAGGTTAGAAATAAAAACAGACTAAGGCAGTCTTATGTGGGGCTTCGCGGGGCCTGCTCTGAACTGTCGTTCTTTCCCTCCCTCCCCCTCGTTTGGATGTGGTTTAGGTCCCGGTCTCACACCAGGTCCGGTGGGAGGAGGTACTCTCGCTCTCGCAGCCGGGATCGTGGCAGGAGGTGAGCGCTCTTATGTAAAGTCCTTTCTTGTTCCAAAGGCGCTGTTGTCCAACTTCCTCAATCATCGATGGAGTTCCTCAGGGGTCTATTCTTGGTCCTCTTTTTTCATAACACTTATGATGAAATAAAAATGATTGTACAGTGCGTTCGGAAAGTATTCAGACCCCTTGACATTTTCGACATTTTGGTACATTACAACCTTACTCGAAAATGAATATTTCAAAATAATAATCTCCCTCATCCATCTACACACAATACCCCATAGAGACAAAGCAAAAACAGGTTTTTAGAAATGTTGCAAATGTAAAAGAAATATATATATAAAATCATATTTACATAAATATTCAGACCCTTTACTCAGTACTTTGTTGAAGCACCTTTGGCAGCGATTACAGCCTCGAGTCTTCTTGGCTATGATGCTACAAGCTTGGCACACCTGTATTTGTGGAGTTTCTCGCATTCTTCTCTGCAGATCCTCTCAAGCTCTGTCAGGTTGGATGGGGAGCGTCACTGCACAGCTATTTTCAGGTCTCCAGAGATGTTTGATCGCGTTCAAGTGGTGCCTCTGGCTGAGCCACTCCTGCGTTGTCTTGGCTGTGTGCTTAGGGTCATTGTCCTATTGGAAGGTGAACCTTCGCCCCAGTCTTAAGGTCTTGAGTGCTCTGGAGCATATTTTCATCAATGATCTCTCTGTACTTTGTTCTGTTCATCTTTCCCTTGATCCTGACTAGTCTCCCAGTCCCGGCCGCTTAAAAACATCCCCAACAGCATGATGTTGCCACCACCTTGCTTCCCCGTAGGGATGAAGGCCTCATTGGTGGAGTGCTGCAGAGATGGTTGTCCTTCTGGAAGGTTTTCCCCATCTCCACAGCGAAACTTTGGAGCTTAGTCAGAGTGACCATTGGGTTCTTGGTCACCTCCCTGACCAAGGCCCTTCTCCCCGATTGCTCAGTGTGGCCGGCGGCCAGCTCTAAGAAGAGTTTGGTGGTTCCAAACTTCTTTCATTTAAGAATGATGGAGGCCACTGTGTTCTTGGGGACCTTCACTGCTGCAGAAGGTTTTTGGTACCCTTCCCCAGATTTGTGCCTTGACACAATCCTGTCTCGGAGCTCTACGGACAATTCCTTCGACCTCATGGCTTGGTTTTGGCTCTAACATGCACTGTCAACTGTGGAACCTTATATAGACAGATGGGTGCCTTTCCAAATCATGTCCAATCCATTGAATTTACCACAGGAGGACTCCAATCAAGTTGTAGGAACATCTCAAGGCTGATCAATGGAAGCAGAATATTTCAACAAAGGAGCTGATCGTGGACTTCAGCAGAGGGAGCACCCCATCCACATCGTCGGGACCGCAGTAGAAGGTGGAAAGCTTCAAGTTCCTCGGTGTACACATCACTGACAAACTGAAATGGTCCACCCACACAGACAGTGTGGTGAACAAGGCGCAGCAGCGCCTCTTCAACCTCAGGAGGCTGAAGAAATGTGGCTTTACACCTAAAACCCTCACAAACTTTTACAGATGCACAATTGAGAGCATCCTGTCGGGCTGGTTCACCGCCTGGTACGGCAACTGCACCACCCGCAACTGCAGGGCTCTCCAGAGGGTGGTACGGTTGCCCAACGCATCACCGGGGGCAAACTACCTGCCCTCCAGGACACCTACAGCACCCGATGTCACAGGAAGGCCAAAAATATCATCAAGGACAACAACCACCAGAGCCACTGCCTGCTCACCCCGCTATCATCCAGGAGGCGAGATCAGTACAGGTGCATCAAAGCTAGACCGAGAGACTGAAAAACAACTTCTATCTCAAGGCCATCAGATTGTTAAATAGCCATCACTAGCACATTAGAGGCTGCTGCCTATATACATAGACTTAAATCATCACTGGCCACTTTAATAATGGAACACTAGTCACTTTAATAATGTCTATATATTTTGTATTACTCATCTCATGTATATACTGTATTATATCCTATTCCACTATATCTTAGACTATACCGCTCTGACATTGCTCGCCCAAATATTTATATATTCTTAATTCCATTCCTTTAATTTAGATTTGTGTGTATTGTTGTGAAATTGTTAGGTCAGGGCTGCCCAACACTCTTCCTGGAGATCTACCATCCTGTGGGTTTTCAGTTCAACCTTAATACCCTGACTACACTGCTCGCGTGCGTGAGCGTTGCAAAATAAATGTAGAAATCTATATTATTCAATTATTGCGGCAACGTGCATCTGCGTTGCTAAGGGCTAAAATAGAAGTCAGTTCTATTTGTGACGCAGATCGCGCTGCAATTCCTGCCTCTCCCATCTTCTCATTGGTTTATAGAAGCAGATACCCACATTTACGTCATTTAGCGGACGCTCTTATCCTGAGCAACTTACAAATTGGTGCATTCACCTTATGATATCCATTGGAACAACCACTTTACAATAGTACATCTATATATTTTTTGGGGGGGAGGGTGGGGGGGGATTAGAAGGATTACTTTATCCTATCCCAGGTATTCCTTAAAGAGGTGGGGTTTCAGGTGTCTCCGGAAGGTGGTGATTGACTCCGCTGTCCTGGCGTCGTGAGGGAGCTTGTTCCACCATTGGGGTGCCAGAGCAGCGAACAGTTTTGACTAGGCTGAGCGGGAACTGTGCTTCCGCAGAGGTATGGAGGCGAGCAGGCCAGAGGTGGATGAACGCAGTGCCCTTCTTTGGGTGTAGGGACTGATCAGAGCCTGAAGGTATGGAGGTGCCGTTCCCCTCACAGCTCCGTAGGCAAGCACCATGGTCTTGTAGCAGATGCAAGCTTCAACTGGAAGCCAGTGGAGTGTGCGGAGGAGCGGGGTGACGTGAGAGAACTTGGGAAGGTTGAACACCAGACGGGCTGTGGGGTTCTGGATGAGTTGTAGGGGTTTAATGGCACAGGCAGGGAGCCCCGCCAACAGCGAGTTGCAGTAATCCAGACGGGAGATGACAAGTGCCTGGATTAGGACCTGCGCCGCTTCCTGTGTAAGGCAGGGTCATACTCTGCGAATGTTGTAGAGCATGAACCTACAGGATCGGGTCACCGCCTTGATGTTAGCGGAGAACGACAGGGTGTTGTCCAGGGTCACGCCAAGGCTCTTAGCACTCTGGGAGGAGGACACAATGGAGTTGTCAACCGTGATGGCGAGATCATGGAACGGGCAGTCCTTCCCCGGGAGGAAGAGCAGCTCCGTCTTGCCGAGGTTCAGCTTGAGGTGGTGATCCGTCATCCACACTGATATGTCTGCCAGACATGCAGAGATGCGATTCGCCACCTGGTTATCAGAAGGGGGGAAAGGAGAAGATTAATTGTGTGTCGTCTGCGTAGCAATGATAGGAGAGACCATGTGAGGGTATGACAGAGCCAAGTGACTTAGTGTATAGCGAGAATAGGAGAGGGCCTAGAACTGAGCCCTGGGGGACACCAGTGGTGAGAGCACGTGGTGCGGAGACGGATTCTCGCCACGCCACCTGGTAGGAGCGACCAATCCAAGAGTGTGCCGCGCCGGAGATGCCCAACTCGGAGAGGGTGGAGAGGATCTGATAGTTCACAGTATCAAAGGCAGCAGATAGGTCTAGAAGAATGAGAGCAGAGGAGAGAGAGTTAGCTTTAGCAGTGCGGAGAGCCTCCGTGACACAGAGAAGAGCAGTCTCAGTTGAATGACCAGTCTTGAAACCTGACTGATTTGGATCAAGAAGGTCATTCTGAGAGAGATAGCAAGAGAGCTGGCCAAGGACGGATGCTCAGAGTTTTTTGGAGAGAAAAGAAAGAAGGTATACTGGTCTGAAGTTGTTGACATCAGAGGGATCGAGTGTAGGTTTTTTGAGAAGGGGTGCAACTCTCGCTCTCTTGAAGACGGAAGGGACGTAGCCAGCGGTCAAGGATGAGTTGATGAGCGAGGTGAGGTAAAGGAGAAGATCTCCGGAAATGGTCTGGAGAAGAGAGGAGGGGATAGGGTCAAGCGGGCAGGTTGTTGGGCGGCCGGCCGTAACAAGTCGCAAGATTTCATCTGGAGAGAGAGGGGAGAAAGAGGTCAAAGCATAGGGTAGGGCAATATGAGCAGGACCAGCGGTGTCGTTTGACTTAACAAACGAGGATTGAATGTCGTCAACCTTCTTTTCAAAATGGTTGACGAAGTCATCCGCAGAGAGGGAGGAGGGGGGAGGGGGAAGAGGATTCAGGAGGGAGGAGAAGGTGGCAAAGAGCTTCCTAGGGTTAGAGGCAGATGCTTGGAATTTAGAGTGGTAGAAAATGGCTTTAGCAGCAGAAACAGAGGAAGAAAATGTGGAGAGAAGGGAGTGAAAAGATGCCAGGTCCGCAGGGAGGCTAGTTTTCCTCCATTTCCGCTCAGCTGCCCGGAGCCCTGTTCTGTGAGCTCGCAATGAGTCGTCAAGCCACGGAGCAGGAGGGGAGGACCGAGCCGGCCGGGAGGATAGGGGACATAGAGAGTCAAAGGATGCAGAAAGGGAGGAGAGGAGGGTTGAGGAGGCTGAATCAGGAGATTGGTTGGAGAAGGATTGAGCAGAGGGAAGAGATGATAGGATGGAAGAAGAGAGAGTAGCAGGAGAGAGAGAGAGCGAAGGTTGCGACGGCGCAATACCATCTGAGGAGGGGCAGAGTGAGTAGTGTTGGAGGAGAGCGAGAGGGAAAAGGATACAAGGTCGTGGTCGGAGACTTGGAGGGGAGTTGCAGTGAGATTAGTAGAAGAACAGCATCTAGTAAAGATGAGGTCAAGCGTATTGCCTGCCTTGTGAGTAGGGGGGGACGGTGAGAGGGTGAGGTCAAAAGAGGAGAGGAGTGGAAAGAAGGAGGCAGAGAGGAATGAGTCAAAGGTAGACGTGGGGAGGTTAAAGTCACCCAGAACTGTGAGAGGTGAGCCATCTTCAGGAAAGGAACTTATCAAGGCGTCAAGCTCATTGATGAACTGTCCAAGGGAACCTGGAGGGCGATAAATGATAAGGATGTTAAGCTTGAAAGGGCTGGTAACTGTGACAGCATGGAATTCAAATGAGGAGATAGACAGATGGGTCAGGGGAGAAAGAGAGAATGTCCACTTGGGAGAGATGAGGATTCCAGTGCCACCACCCCGCTGACCAGATGCTCTCGGGGTATACGAGAACACGTGGTCAGACGAGGAGAGAGCAGTAGGAGTAGCAGTGTTTTCTGTGGTAATCCATGTTTCCGTCAGCGCCAAGAAGTCGAGGGACTGGAAGGTAGCATAGGCTGAGATGAACTCTGCCTTGTTGGCCGCAGACCGGCAGTTCCAGAGGCTGCCGGAGACCTGGAACTCCACGTGGGTCGTGCGCGCTGGGACCACCAGGTTAGAGTGGCAGCGGCCATGCGGTGTGAAGCGTTTGTGTAGCCTGTGCAGAGAGGAGAGAACAGGGATAGACAGACACATAGTTGACAGGCTACAGGAGAGGCTACGCTAATGCAAAGGAGATTGGAATGAAAATTAACTGAACAACTGGGGAAGCGAGAGAGCCGGGCCTCCCTCACTAACCATTCACTGAAACACTCAAATATAACTTTTACAACTTCCACTTTAGAAATTATAATTGATGTAAACTACAGTGGTTCAATGTTTCCAGGAATAGGCTCAAACTTAGTTAACCTGTTAGGGCTAGGGGGCAGTTTTGGCACGGCTGGATAAAAAACGTACCCGATTTAATCTGGTTACCACTCCTACCCAGTAACTAGAATATGCATATACGTATTACATATGGATAGAAAACACCCTAAAGTTTCTAAAACTGTTTGAATGGTGTCTGTGAGTATAACAGAACTCATTTGGCAGGCAAAAACCTGACAAGGTTTCAGGCAGGAAGTGGCCTGTCTGACAAGGTGTCGTTCTTCTTGTCTCTGTTTATTGAAGAGTGAGGATCTTAGCTGTCCCGTGACACTTCCTACGGCTGCCATAGGGTCTCAGAAGGCGGCAAAAAGCGGAATCGTGGCTTTGCAGGCTCTGGCTGAAAAAAAGTAGCGCGTTTGGGTAGTGGCTGGTTACAGTACTGTGAGACTCAGGCTCGTGCCCGCGTCGACCGAAAGCTTTGTTTACTTTCCTCAGTTTAGCTAAATGGACATTCCCGGTCGGAATATTATCGTTTTTTTACGAGAAAAATGGCATAAAAATGGATTTTAAACAGCGGTTGACATGCTTCGAAGTACGGTAATGGAATATTTAGATTTTTTTTGTCACGAATTGCGCCATGCGCGCGACCCTGATTTACCATTTCAGATAGTGTCTGGGACGCACGAACAAAACGCCGCTATTCGGATATAACGATGGATTATTTTGGACCAAACCAACATTTGTTATTGAAGTAGCAGTCCTGGGAGTGCATTCTGACAAAGACAACAAAAGGTAATCAAACTTTTATAATAGTAAATATGATTATGGTGAGTGCTAAACTTGCCGGGTGTCTAAATAGCTAGCCCGTGATGCCTGGGCTATGTACTTAGAATATTGCAAAATGTGCTTTCACCAAAAAGCTATTTTAAAATCGGACATATCGAGTGCATAGAGGAGGTCTGTATCTATAATTCTTAAAATAATTGTTATGCTTTTTGTGAACGTTTATCGTGAGTAATTTAGTAAAATGTTAGTGAATTCCTCCGGAAGTTTGCGGGGGGTATGCTAGTTCTGAACGTCACATGCTAATGTAAAAAGCTGGTTTTTGATATAAATATGAACTTGATTGAACAAAACATGCATGTATTGTATAACATAATGTCCTAGGGTTGTCATCTGATGAAGATCATCAAAGGTTAGTACTGCATTTAGCTGTCTTCTGGGTTTTTGTGACATTATATGCTAGCTTGAAAAATGGGTGTCTGATTATTTCTGGCTTGGTACTCTGCTGACATAATCTAATGTTTTGCTTTCGTTGTAAAGCCTTTTTGAAATCGGACAGTGTGGTTAGATTAACGAGAGTCTTGTCTTTAAATAGCTGTAAAATAGTCATATGTTTGAGAAATTGAAGTAATAGGATTTTTAAGGTTTTGAAAATCGCGCCACAGGCTTCAAGTGGCTGTTACGTAGGTGGGACGAATTCGTCCCGCCTAGCCCATAGAGGCTAATTCAGCTAGATAACTTGGTACAGTATTCTTCCGTGAAGCCCACCCAGTGCACCGTATCCTATGACGCCGTAGCTAACTAGCATGCTAGCATCCATTAACACACGGTTAGCACCAATACTTGGTTACAACAAACTACCAATGGATCATTCGTGTCCGTGTCTAGTTCCTTTCATAACTCAGAAGTAATTAAACGTTGGCTAGCAAGTGCAAGCTAGCTAGCTAAATTGCCATAATTGTTTAATGCTTTTTGACCTGTCCCCAAATTAATGTCATTGGTTGAGTTTGTTTTGATATTTTAACCTGCGTGTCGTGATCACGTTTGCACGAAATAAATGTATGCACGATGGCGCACACGCGCAGCCGGTTTGGGTTCCGTGTAATTTAACACACCTGGTTCTACTTATTAGCTGCTCAAGAAGACCTTAACTAGCTGAATCAGATAAGCTAAATTAGTTTTGGACTGAAAACCTACAGGACAGTAGATCACCAGGAAGAGGGTTGGGCAGCCCTGTGTTAGATATTACTTGTTAGATATTACCGCACTGTTGGAGCTAGAAACACAAGCATTTCGCTACACCTGCAATAACATCTGTTAAACACGTGTATGTGACAAATACAATTGGATTTTATTTATTTACCTGAGTTCAATTTCGAGTCTCATAGCAAAGGGTCTGAATACTTATGTAAATATGTTTTTATATATAATTTTGGCAATTTCTAAAAACCTGTTTTCGCTTTGTCATTATGGGGTATTGTGTTGATGAGGAAAATGTTTTATTTCATTTTTTTTTTTTAAATAAGGCTGTAACGAAACAATGTGGGAAATTGGAAGGGGTCTGAATACTTTCCAAATGCACTGTATATACACTGAGTGTACAAAACATTAGGGACATTTTCCTAATATTCTGTTGCACCCCCTTTTGCCCTTAGAACAGCCTCAATTCGTCAGGGCATGGCGTCTACAAGGTGTCAAGTGTTCCACAGGGATGCTGGGCCATGTTGATTCCAGTGTTTCCCATGGTTGTGTCAAGTTCTCTGGATGTCCTTTGGGTGGTGGATCCCCCCTTCATCTCTACACTGATTTGAAGTGGATTTAACAAGTGACATCAATAAGGGATCATAGCTTTCACCTGGTCAGCCTGTCACGGTTCTCCAACCCTGTTCCTGGAGAGCTACCTTCCTGTAGGTTTTTGCTCCAACCCCAGTTGTAACTAACCTGATTCAGCTGCTCAACCAGCTAATTATTAGAATCAGGTGTGCTAGATTAGGGTTGGAGTGAAAACCTACAGGACGGTAGCTCTCCAGGAACAGGGGTTGAAGAGCCCTGTGTTGTCATGGAAAGAGCAGGTGTTCCTAATGTTTTGTACACTCAGTGTAGAGTAAATTGTCATTACACTGTTATGCTTTACACAACTCCATATACATACATACATTCACCACATAAACATGTACAGATTTCTATGTGTTACGGTAGTACGATCGAGTAGTTGATCAGGAATGGAAATGCAGAGTTTACCAGGTCTGAATGTATGTTAGCTAACAGCTTTGATATCTGTGTTCTAGATCAAGATCCTTCTCTCCACGCCGCTCTCGTTCTCCTAGAAGATCTAGAGCCCTTACCCCCAAGAGATCAAGGTAAATTGTAGAAAAATTGACTTGCTTGCATTATTTAAAGATCCCACATTGTGTATAAATAAATTAAGGTTAAATAAATATAAAAATAACATTTGTTCTCTTATTTATTAAATGATGGGTGTTGATACTTTTCCCCCCTCATTTCTTTTTAGATCTCGATCAAAGTACAGATCAAGGTCTAGGTCACTTTCTCGTGCAAAGACCAGGTGAGAAATAACTATTATAGCTCTGATCAGCGTTTCGTTGCTGTTGTCAACAATGCAGCTACATAAATTGAGTAATTAACACTTAATGCAGCAGTTTGTGTCAATCCCCAAAGATTACCGCAACAAAATGCAATTTTGTGTTGGTGTTGACCGTTTCGGGCATTACAATTTAGACATTTGTCCCCTTGATATATTACGTGACTGACTTAAGAGACTAAAGCAGGTGTCAAACTCATTCTATGGAGGGCATGGTGTCTGTGGGTTTTCCCTTTTTAAATGAAGAGAGAGACAAACCAGGTGAGGAGAGTTCCTTACTACATTGAACAAAAATGTGAACATAAGTGTTTGTCCCATGTTTCATGAGCTGAAATAAAAGATCCCAGAAATGTTACACAAAAAGCTTATTTCTCTCAAATTTAGTGCACAAATTTGTTTACATTCCTGTTAGTGAGCATTAATAGTTTGCCAAGATAATCCATCCACCTGACAGATGTGGCATATCAAGAACCGGATTAAACGGAAAGGGAGACAAATATATCTTTGCTTTCCATTTATTACTTAAAGAACACTTAAAGCAAGGAACTTTTCAATGTTTAAATAAAATATTAAAATAAAATATTCAATACTTAATTGTTAAATTAAAATGCAATATCAGGCATGATACCTTCTTCCTTTTGTTAGGTTCATATTTTTGATAGTAAATGACTCACGGACACTAGAGAATCTTAACCAAGTTTAATTCTTCCCAAAGGTTCTGTATAGCTGTATTCAGACAGCAAGACATTTCTCACCATCACAGTTATATACATCCCACTTAAGACACTCCTCCTTCTCTCCAATCCTCTCCAAAAAGGTAACAGGATACCAAACCCTTATTAATCCCTTAAGGGGATCTGACCTCACCTTCTGACCTTACATAATCCACAGATGTCCATCTGTCTTTCCTGTATCAACACGGTGCTCTCCTCCCGTCCCCAACACATTCCAAAGCCACTTTGTCTTTCTACAGATCTCACTCCTTAATATACTATGCGTCTAATCTATCATGTCTTTAACATCTCAATGTTCAAAATGTCGAATCCAACGCTTTGAACAATAGTGAATGAAAAAATTGCCTGTCCACATCATCAAAAGAAAGTTAAGAAAGAAAGCAAAGCAGACCTGAGCTTATAACTTAAAATTATTTTTCAAAAAGATGAGGATGTCTACATTGTCTACATTTGCAGTCACTATTACCCTTGCTGTGGAGAACACCCTCTCGCTAGGAACTAAAGTGCCAGGCACAGCCAGGTAGTGTCTTGCCATCATGGCAATGTGAGGGTATTTACACTCATTGCTTTTCCACCATGTCAGTGGATCACCATCCACTGGAATGCCACTTGTTGCTTGTAGGATGCCTCCTCCTCTTTGATGGTGTTGGCAAACGTCTTGCCTGTGTCCTTGCTCGCAAAGGTCTCCCCGAAAAGCTCCTTCATGGCCAAATGATTTTGTGGAGGAGATGCCTCTGAGTCTGCTCCTGTCAGCTCTGTGGCTTGACCCTGCAGAAAAAATGACTTGATCTATTAAACAAATTATTTATTTTCGTATTTCATAGAACTGTAATTGTCAATAACATTTAATAAAAGCCATTATTATACCAAATCAAAAATGGATGATTCTAATAGCATAGACTAAGATTAGACTGCAGTATATTTATTATTTAAGTAATTCACCCTTATTTTTACTTTTACCTCTTCAGTGGCCACAATCTCAGTGGTGAGATCACTGTATGTCCTCCGGGGTAGGGCAGGGTCTAGGTGAGACAGGGACTTGAACCTTGCATCCAGTGCAGTAGATCTATGAAGGTAGTCCTATACATTAGGGGGGTATCTGGGGTTCAGGTCCTCTCTAAAGGCAGCCTTGACATCTCTTGTGATGGTGCTCTTTTCCTCACTTGGGGCCATGGATTGTAGAATCCTTGTTTTTTCAGAGGTAGGATCATGGACACAAACAGTGCCGTTTCAGTGCTCAATTTTGATATTTTCCTGTTCATAAAGATCTGGTACGATCTTCATACTGAAGTGGTTGTGCGAGTGGATTTCGTAGCATGGCTCAAGCACTTTCACCATATTTTTAAACCCTTTGTTTTCCACAACAGAGTATGGCCTCATGTCTGCAGCGATACGCATCCCAATAGATTTGGTGATGGCTTTAGCCCGGTCTGATTCTGCAGAAAAGGGCTGCTTAAATGCCGCGGTGAGAAGTTGTTGTCTCTTGACTGAGTTGGCTCCCGTCACTGACACACCAGGGTGATGACGCTTTAAATGTGTGGCCATGCTCGATGTATTTCCATGATCATACGGCTTTCTTGTGGCACAATGCCTACACAACGTAATGGTGTTGTCCACCACCCTTCTTCCGTCATCATATTTGACAGGGAAGCCAAAATGCTCCCATACATGAGACTTAAATGAAGCGGAAGGCATTTCCAGTTCTTCAGTTCCTCCGCTAGACATGGCTGTCACTGCTCTTTTTTCTTTGCTTTTTGCAACGCGAGCATCCAGGCTTGATTCGTTGGGATTCAACATGCCCCATTCACATGAACAGTACACACAACTGCTTTAAAAAAAAAAAATCAAATCAACCTTCAGAGTAAAACAGCACGCATTTCTCTTTATCTTTTCACTGCATCTCTGCATCGAGATTTAGGGAATTATTACTTTAAAAAATAACAGCGGCAGTTAAACTGTATTTCACACTATAATGGTTAAACTTTGCAATTGATCCGCGGTTCACATGCATGCCGAACTGTGGGGGGTGATCCGTATGGATCACGGATCAACTATGGTCCATTACACCACTAATCATTACACAGGTGCACCTTGTGCTGTGGACAATAAAAGGCCACTCTAAAATGTGCAGTTTTGTCACACAACACAATGCCACAGATATCTCAAATTTTGAGGGAGCGTGCAATTGGCATGCTGACTTCAGGAATGTTCACCAGAGCTGTTCCCAGAGAATTGAATGTTCATTTTTCTACCATAAGCCGTCTCCAACGTTGTTTAAGAGAATTTGGCAGTAGGTCCAACCGGCCTCACAGCCGCAGACCACGTGTAACCAGGCCAGCCCAGAAAGTCCACATCTGGCTTCTTCACTTGCGGGATCATCTGAGACCAGCCACCCAGACAGCTGATTAAACTGTGGGTTTGCACAACCAAAGAATTTCTGCACAAACTGTCACAAACTGTCTTAGAGAAGCTCATCTGCATGCAATTTGGTGTCGTAAACCAACTTCAGTGGGCAAATGCTCACCTTCAAAGGTTATGGTATGGGCAGGCATAAGCTATGGACAAGGGACACAATTGCATTTTATTGATGGCAATTTGAATACACAGAGATACCGTGATGAGATCCTGAGGCCCATTGTCGTGCCATTCATCCACCACCATTACCTCATATTTCAGTATGATAATGCACGGCCCCATGTTTGGGATGCTCTGGATCGACGTGTACAACAGCGTGTTCCAGTTCCCGCCAATATCCAGCAACTTTGCACAGCCATTGAGGTGTGTGACAATATTCCACAGGCCACCTTTTTATTTTTTTTAAGATATCTGTGACCAAGTGATGCATATCTGTATTCCCATATGAAATCCATAGATTAGATTAGGAAATCCATAGATGAGTTTATTTCAATTTACTGATTTTCTTATATGAACTGTAACTCAGTAAAATCTTTGAAATTGTTTCATATTGATTTATATTTTTGTTCAGTGTAATTAGTGACTTATTTCATCAATCATATACAAGGGAAGAGCGAAACCCCGCAGATACTCGGCTCTCCGTGGATTGAGTTGAAGTGAGGGCTAAAGCCTTGTTCACACTGCAGGCCTTAATGCTCAAATCAGTTTTGTTTTTCAAATGCGTTTTGTAATAGTGACTGTCGTACTTGTGACCACATCGTACTTGCCCTTTGTGCTGTTGTCTGTGCCCAATAATGTTTGTACTATGTTTTGTGCTGCTACCATGTTGCTGCTTCCTCATGTTGTGTTACTACCATGCTGTGTTTTCATGTGTTGCTGCCATGCTGTTGTTGTCATCTTAGGTCTCTCTTTTTATGTAGTGTTGTGGTGTCTCTCTTGTCGTGATGTGTGTTTTGTCCAATATTTTATTTTTTAATCCCAGCCCCCGTCCCCACAGGAGACCTTTTGCCTTTTGGTAGGCCGTCATTGTGTATAAGAATTTGTTCTTAACTGACTTGCCTGGTTAAATAAAAATAAATGTGTGTGTTCCGACAGCAGTCATTTGCTGTCATGGCAACACTGGTTGTCATAGTAACAACAGGTGTGTGCACGGTGGTGTAGGCTGATTGGTGGTGGTGCTCGTGCTTCCCATCACTCAGAAGTTTTGTAGAAAGCTAATGTCACAACAATGCCTGCCATGGACGTTTCCCAGTTGCTTTGAATGTTCAAAATCATAGTGTAAGAACACTTTTTTAAAGCCTCAAATGATAAGATGATCCAACTTTCAAAGCTAGTCCTTTTTGGCTAGCCACTGCAGTCAACTAGCTAGCTAGGTAGCTGTTTAGCTTTCTAGCACATTCACTAATTTGTTTCTAAACAATTAACAAGCTAGTAAGCTACAATGTCATGTTCTTCTCAAACTGTCAACAGAGGAGCTTGAGGGCAAATAGACAAGTCACATGGCCAGCAATCAGATTGAAGGTGGTTTGAAATATGCCTTGAAATATCCGATTTCATGTAGCTTTTGAATGTTCATACTGCAGGAAAAGTAACAGAAGTGATCTTAAGGTGGAGATAAAAATTTAAAAAAATGACATACATGAAAAAGGGACACTTTAAATCTAAAGAATCTGAATGCCTTGTATGTTTACTTCTTCAGGTCTGGTTCCCCCACGAGGAGGTATGCAGAAGTATTGAGTCTGACCCCAATTTTCTTCCCACCATTCTCCTCTCTAAACGAGCTGTGGAACAGTTTGACAATGCATGATAAGCAGCAAAATGAGACAATGAAAATGTTGTCCATCCATACAGTTTAAACGGTGTAGGTGCATGATGGTTCATTAAGTCAGGCTACTTAAGCATTACAAATGAAAGGTAGACTCAGCAATAAATCAACAACAATTACATTCACATCTTTCAGTTCAATATGTGAAATATGTATTAAAAGGTTATTTGAATTGTATTCTTTAAATTCACCCAAATAATACATTTGCATGACAAACTTATATTAAATGCATGGTCCTTAAATACTTTGTTTGCTACCAGTTTCCATTGTCGAAGTCTTATAAGAATGAGCTCTAAAATTAAAATTATATTTGAAATCCCAGCTGTTCAAAATCTAAAGCTTCACCTCAAAAACTAAGGTGCATTTTTCCTCCCAGCTGAGGTAATGACTTTAACTTGGGTTTAATGCACAGCAAATAAATGAAGAGGGAAAACTCATTTCTCTTTTTCTCTCTTTCAGCCACTCTACCTCGAGGAGTCCTCGTCGAGGTGACAGCTCGGAGAGAGAGGACTGAACTTTGAAGTTTTTTTTCTTTATGTAAGCATCGCTTGTGACTAAGTTCTTTGTTAACCCATTGTATTATTTGAAAATATGTAGCTTGTTAATTTCCTCTTGAGGCATATTACTGACATTTCAAAAAGAAGCAATGGGGACCCAGTTTGGAATGCTTTTGTGTTTGTGTTTTAGAAATAGTTGTTGGTTAATAAAGTATATTTGATTTAAAACTGTTTGGTGGTGTGTTGTCCATCTGGGCACAGTTGGTCTGTATATAGCACAACTCAATGAAATGGTTGATAAATAAAAGGTTTTTGATTGAGTGATTGTGTTAACTCCACCTATAGAGGGCAATGTTGCACTTGCGAAATGTGCTCTTCGAATTTTGAACTCAGGATCATAGCACACTGTTCTTGTCTTATCCTTGATACCAAACGGCTACTAAACTCAGCAAGAAAAGAAACATCCCTTTTTCAGGACCCTGTCTTTCAAAGATAATTCGTAAAAATCCAAATAACTTCACAGATCTTCATTGTAAAGGGTTTAAACACTGTTTGCCATGCTTGTTCAATGAACCATAAACAATTAATGAACATGCACCTGTGGAACGGTCATTAAGACACTAACAGCTTACAGATGGTAGGCAATTAAGGTCACAGTTATGAAAACTTAGGACACTAAAGAGGCCTTTTTACTGACTCTGAAAAACACCAAAAGAAAGATGCCCAGGGTCCCTGCTCATCTGCGTGAACGTGCCTTAGGCATGCATGCAAGGCATGCTGCAAGGAGGCATGAGGACTGCAGATGTGGCCAGGGCAATAAATTGCAATGTCCGTACTGTGAGATGCCTAAGACTGCGCTACAGGGAGACAGGACGGACAGCTGATCGTCCTCGCAGTAGCAGACCACGTGTAACAACACCTGCACAGGATCGGTACATCCGAACATCACACCTGAGGGACAGGTACAGGATGCCAACAACAACTGCCTGAGTTACACCAGGAATGCACAATCCCTCCATCAGTGCTCAGACTGTCCGCAATAGGCTGGAGGCTGGACTGAGGACTTGTAGGCCTGTTGTAAGGCAGGTCCTCACCAGACATCACCGGCAACAACGTTGCCTATGGGCACAAACCCACCGTCGCTGGACCAGACAGGACTGGCAAAAAGTGCTCTTCACTGACGAGTCGCGGTTATGTCTCACCAGGGGTGATGGTCGGATTCGCGTTTATCGTCGAAGGAATGAGCGTTACACCGAGGCCTGTACTCTGGAGCGGGATCGATTTGGAGGTGGAGGGTCCGTCATGGTCTGGGGCGGTGTGTCACAGCATCATCGGACTGAGCTTGTTGTCATTGCAGGCAATCTCAACACTGTGCGTTACAGGGAAGACATCCTCCTCCCTCATGTGGTACCCTTCCTGCAGGCTCATCCTGACATGACCCTCCAGCATGACAATGCCACCAGCCATACTGCTCGATCTGTGCGTGATTTCCTGCAAGACAGGAATGTCAGTGTTCTGCCATGGCCAGCGAAGAGCCCGGAACTCAATCCCATTGAGCACGTCTGGGACCTGTTGGATCGGAGGGTGAGAGC
This sequence comes from Salmo salar, assembly GCF_965601325.2. Lineage (NCBI taxonomy): Eukaryota > Metazoa > Chordata > Actinopteri > Salmoniformes > Salmonidae > Salmo > Salmo salar. The sequence continues at coordinate 50,552,930 of NC_138292.1, read as the reverse complement.
TAGGGCCATTTCCCCCAGAAATGTCCGGGAACTTGCAGGTGCCTTGGTGGCAACTGGCAAATCTGGTGCAGTCCACGAGGAGGAGATGCACTGCTGTACTTAGTATCTGGTGTGGCAACCAGCTGCATTGACTTTTACTTTTGATTTTGACCCTCCCTTTGTTCAGGGACACATTATTCCAATTCAGTTAGTCACATGTCTGTGGAACTTGTTCAGTTTATGTCTCAGTTGTTGAATCTTGATGTTCATACAAATATTTACACAAGTTAAGTTTGCTGAAAATAAACGCAGTTAACAGTGAGAGGACGTTTCTTTTTTTGCTGAGTTTATTACTACTACTTCTAATTTAAGCTCTTGCCTCTACAAATGTGTAGGTTGATATTTTACTTCAGACGTGACCTACTTGTGTGTATGGACTGACATGTATGTGTATCTGATATTTGCACACCAGTGACGGTCAGTGCTGTTTAAGATGAGGGAGGACACTTTTTTTTTCAGGAGCATGGCCTTATTTCTATTACAGCATATTGGATGACTCTCATTCATATTTCATTCACCCAGTTCAGTGTAACAGCTATAGGTTTAGGCTACTACATGATACTCAAATTTTCCCTGTACCCATCATGAGGTTGCTACAACCTAGCCTATGAATAAAAGTTTACAACGTAGCTGTACACAGGTCGAGAAACACATTTAAGGTGACAGACATGGACAGACAGTGGCATTCAATTCTGCCTTGCACACTCTTGCCTGCATCTAGCTGATTCAGTCCCTTCGGAAAGAATTCAGACTTTACACATTTTGTTACAGCCTTATTATAGAATGGATGAAATAAATAAAAATCCTCAGCAGTCTATGCACAATACCCCATAATGACAAAGTGAAAACAGGTTTTGAGAAATGTTTGCACATTTATTACAAATAAAAAACAGAGATACCTTATTTACATAAGTATTCAGACCCTTTGCTATGAGACTCGAAATTGAGCTCAGGTGCATCCTGTTTCCATTGATCATCCTTGAGATGTTTCTACAACTTGATTGGAGTCAACCTGTGGTAAACTCAATTGATTGAACATGATTTGAAAAGGCACACACCTGTCTATGCAAGGTCCCATAGTTGTGCATGTCAGAGCAAAAACCAAGCCATGAGGTTGAAGGAATTGTCTGTAGAGCGCCGAGACAGGATAGTGTCGAGGCACAGATCTTGGGAAGGGTACCAAAAAACTTCTGCAGCATTGAAGGTCCCCAAGAACACAGTGGCCTCCATCCTTCTTATATGGGAGAATTTTGGAACCACCAACGCTTCCTAGAGCTGGCTGCCCGGCCAAACTGACCAATCGGGGAGAAGGACCTTGGTCAGGGAGATGACCAAGAACCCGATGGTCAATCTGACAGCTCTAGAGTTCCTCTGTGGAGATGGGAGAACCTTCCAAAGGGACAACCATCTCTGCAGCACTCCACCAATCAGGCCTTCATGGCCACTCCTCAGTAAAAGGCACATGACAGCCCGCTTCGAGTTTGCCAAATGACACCTAAAGACTCAGAAACATGAGAAACAGGATTCTCAAGTCTGATGCAACCAATATTGAACTCTTTGGCCTGAATGCCAACTGTCACCTCTGGAGGAAACCTGGGGCCATCCATACGGGGAAGCATGGGGGTGGCAGCATCATGCTGTGGGGATGTTTTTCAACGAGACTGGAAGACTAGTCAGGATCGAGGCAAAGTACGGAGAGATCCTTGATGAAAACCTGCTCCAGAACACTCAGGACCTCAGACTGGGGCAAAGGTTCACCTTCCAACAGGACAACAACCCTAAGCACACAGCCAAGACAACGCAGGAGTGGCTTCGGGACAAGTCTCTGAATGTCCTTGAGTGGCCCAGCCAGAGCCCGGACGAACTCAATCAAACATCTCTGGAGAGACCTGGAAATACCTGTGCAGCAACACTCCCCATCCAACCTGACAGAGCTTGAGAGGATCTGTAGAGATGAATGGGAGCAACTCCCCAAATACAGGTGTGCCAAGCTTGTAGCGTCATACCCAAGAAGACTTGAGTTTGTAATCACTGCCAAAGGTGCTTCTCTAAAGTACTGAGTAAAGGGTCTGAATACTTATGTAAATGTAATATTTCAGTTTTTTTGTTTTCAATAAATTAGCAAAAATTTCGAATATCCTGTTTTTGCTTTAAATAAGAATAAGGCTGTAACCTACCAAAATGTGGAAAGAGTCAAGGGGTCTGAATACTATCTGAAGGCACTGTATAGGGTGTAAACAGTTGCAAACACGAGTTTCTGTTGGCCAAATGTACGTATGTTTATCACCGTTTTGTTCTGTTTGTTTCTTGTTCACACGTAAACACAGTTCACTTTCATAGCAGCCACGTTGTGTTCCTTATTGCATATTAGGTAAACTCATGTCATAGTCAGCATAGCTAATATAACTAATGCGTTAGTAAACCCCCTACAATCGTGCAGTAACATTAGAGTACAGTCAGTAAGCAGTGGTCCCCAGTGGCAATAAATTAGTAATACCAAAAGCTTACCGTGACTTGGAAGAGTGAACTAGCTAGCTGCATTTGCTTGCTAAGTAAGTGAAACTGGAAAAAAATGACAATCTCTCCCTGTCTCTATTTCTCTCTTCTTCATTTTGGAAGATATTAATTTGTTCAAAACTGTTCAACTATTGTCTTTCTTTCTCTTTCACATTTAAACACTGCAGTGCTAGCTAGCTGTAGGTTATGCTTTCAGTACTAGATTAATTCTCTGATCCTTTGATTTGATGGACAACATGTCAGTTCATGTTGCAAGAGCTCTGATAGGCTGAAGGACGTCCTCCGGAAGTTGTCATAATTGCTGTGTAAGTCTATGAAAGGGGGTGAGAACCATGAGCTTCCTAGATTTTGTATTGAAGTCAATGTACCCAGAGGAGGATGGAAGCTAGCTGTCCTCCAGCTACTCCATAATGTTACCTTACAGAGTGCTGTTGAGGCTACTGTAGACCTTAGCAAAATAGTGTGTTTTAATCAATTATTTGGTGATGTGATTATATTTAGTATAGTTTTATCTAAAAAGTATAGCTTTTTAAAAGTTTTACAATTTGAATTTTTATGAAATTCACTGAGGAAAATGGTTATCCCCTTCCTCCTCTGAGGAGCCTCCACTGATGCACACTACAGGTAATGTTTTTACATTTAAGTAAATTGTAAAGTATTTTGTCTGTAATGTCTTTTTCGTTATGTGTCGAACCACAGTAAGACTAGCTAATGGAGATCCAAAATAAAATAAAATCGTTAACACATTTGATTGTGAAAACGCCCAAGGTCACAGAGACAAAGGAGGGGGTAAGAGATGGTCATAAAATATGATAATCATGATGCAGTTGATGAGCCTCCAGTTACCCTCTCCACTCATTTTCACTTGGCCAAAGATTTGACAATAATAAAAAAAATCTCATGGTGCAGTAATATCTGAAGTGTTTTTCAGACACGCCAATATGCTCTTGGGCAAGTAAAGACCAGGGAGCGTTTAGCCTGTAACAGCAGTGGGAACGAGGGCATTATGTGCATCCCAAATCGCACCCTTTTCCCTATATAGTGCACTACTTTTGACCAGAGCCCTATGGCCCCCTATTGGCACTAGTCAAAAGTACTGCACTATATAGGGAATAGGGTGCCATTTGGGATGCACATATTGAAATTCAGCTGTTTACCGCTTGTTTCTCCCCCCTTGTTTTTCCCTTTTCTTCCCAGCTGTTTGATCATAATCCAAAGAGACTGCTCATATCTTTTAATAGCCTCATTAGCCAAAGGCAAAATGCCAACTACCTAATGTGCGTGACCTTATTCTGGTATGCAAGGGGTTCGAAGATGAATCAAGGTTATGTGGTGTGTTGGGGAAATGGGGAAATAAATCCTCTCACATGAGGAAAACATGCGTTAGACAAACCATCTTTCGAAGCCTACATTTCTTTTATAATGTCCACCTATATTCTGTTGATATGGCAAGTGCTGTTTCCAGCTTCTTGTGTTTATCCATGTAAACCCTCAAAACAATTGAGATAATTTAAACATAGAGGTCCGTCTATTGGTTTGTTGGTTTCTATAAAGGCAAAGGATCAACACTGGAAAAGAACACAACCAAAAGTCAATCACGGAGTGCTATGCAATTGCAGGGATTTACATTATAACTTAACTTAAAGTACGAATATCAAGTAATTTAACCAGCTCATAACAAATAAAGTATTCATAACCCTTGACTTATTGCATATGTTGTGTTACAGCCTGAATTCAAAATGGATTAAATTGATTTGTTTTTCTCACCCATCTACACAAAATACCCCATAATGATGAAGGGAAAACAAACATGTTTATAGAATTTTCTATCAAATTTTGTGAAAATAAATAAAATCTAATTTACATAACTATTCAGACCCCTGAGTCAAAACATGTTAGATTAATCTTTGGCAGCGATTATAGCTGCAAGTCTTTCTGGGTAAGTCTCTAAGAGCTGTGCACACCTGGATTGTATACTGAACAAACATATAAACGCAACATGTAAAGTGTTGGTCCCATGTTTCATGAGCTGAAATCAAAGATCCCATATGTTCCAGATGCACAAAAAACATTTAAAAAAAATGTTTGCACTAATTTGTTTACATCACTGTTAGTGTGTATTTGTCTTTTGCCAAGATAATCCATCCACCTGACAGGTGTGGCATATCAAGAAGCTGATTAAACAGCATGATCATTACACAGGTGCACCTTGTGCTGGGGACAATAAAAGAAGACTCTAAAATGTGCAGTTTTGTCACACATCACAATGCCACAGATGTCTCAAGTTTTGAGGGAGCATGCAATTGGCATGTTGACTGCAGGAATGTCCACCAGGCTGTTGCCAGATAATTGAATGGTCATTTCTCTACCATAAGCCGCCTCTGTTGTTTTAGAGATTTTGGCAGTAGGTCCAGCCGGCCTCACAACCGCAGACCATGTGTAACCACGCCAGCCCAGGACCTCCATATCCAACTTCTTCACCTGCGGGATGGTCTGATACGAGCCACCCGGACAACTGATGAAACTGTGGGATTGCACAACCGAAAAATTTCTGCACAAACTGTCACAAACCGTCTCAGGGATGCTCATCTGCGTGCTCGTTGTCCTCACCAGTGTCTTGACCTGACTGCAGTTCGGTGTCGTGACCGACGTCAGTGGGCAAATGCTCACCTTCGATGGCCACTGACACAATGCAGAAGTGTGCTCTTCACGGATGAATCACGATTTCAACTGTACCGGGCAGATGGCAGACAGCATGAATGGCGTTGTGTGGGCGAGCAGTTTTCTAATGTCTACGTTGTGAACAGAGTGCCCCATGGTGGCGGTGGGGTTATGGTATTGGCAAGCATAAGCTGCGGTCAACAAACCCAATTTCATTTTATCGATGGCAATTTCAATGCACAGAGATACGAGACGTGATCCTGCGGCCCATTGTCGTGCCATTCATCCACCGCCATCACCTCATGTTTCAGCATGATAATGCACGACCCCATGTCGCAAGGATCTGTACACAATTCTTGGAAGCTGAAAATGTCCCAGTTCTTCCATGGCCTGCATACTCACCAGACATTGTCATTCATGTTTGGGATGCTGTGGATAAACGTGTACAACAGCGTGTTCCAGTTCCCGCCAATATCCAGCAACTTCGCACAGCCTTTGAAGGGGAGTGGGACTACATTCCACATGCCACAATCAACAGCCTGATCAACTCTATGCGAAGGAGATGTGTTAATACTGACTGGTTCTCTGATCCACCCCCTACCTTTTTTTAAAAGGTATATCTGTGGCCAACAGATTCATATCTATTCCCAGTCATGTGAAATCCATAGATTAGGGTCTAATTATGTATTTAAATTGACTGATTTCCTTATATTAAACTGTAACTCAGTAAAATCTTTGAAATTGTTGCATGTATCGTTGATATTTTTGTTCAGTGTACAATATTTGCAAATTATTCTTTAAAAAATTATTCAAGCGCTGTCAAGTTAGTTCTTGATCATTGCTATCATTGACAGCCATTTTGAAGTCTTGCCATAGATTTTCAAGCCAGTTTAAGTCAAAACTGTAACTAGGCCACTCAGGAACATTCAATGTTGTCTTGGTAAGCAACTCCAGTGTATATTTGGTCTTGTGTTTTAGGATATTGTCCTGCTGAAATGTGAATTTGTCTCCCAGTGTCTTTTGGAAAGCAGACTGAACCAGGTTTTCCTCTAGGATGTTGCCTGTGCTTTGCTCTATTACGTTTCTTTTAATCCTAAAACTCCCTAGTCCTTGTCGGAGACGAGCATACCCATAACATGATACAGCCACCACCGTGCTTGAACATTTGAAAGTGGTACACAGTGATGTAGTGTTGGATTTGCCCCAAACATAACGCATTGTATTCAGGACATAAAGTTCATTTCTTTGTCCCATTTTTTGCAGTTTTACTTTAGTGCCTTACTGCAAACAGGAGGCATGTGTTTTAATATTTTTATTCTGTACAGGCTTCTTTCTTTTCACTGTCATTTAGGTTAATATTGTGGAGTAACTACAATGTTGTTGATCCATCCTCAGTTTCCTCCTATCACAGCCATTAAAGGCTGTAACTGTTTTAAAGTCACCATTGGCCACATGGTGAAAGCATTTTCCTTACTCTCCGGAAACTGAGTTAGGAAGGATGCCTGTTAGGAAGGATGACCTCCCTGGTCTTTGTAGTTGAATCTGTGTTTGAAATTCACTGCTTGACTAAAAGACCATAAAATGTATTGTTTGTGTGGGGTAAAGAGATGATGTAGTGTTTCAAAAATCATGTTAAACACTGTTATTGCACACAGAGTGAATCCGTGCAACTTATTATGTGACTTGTTAAGCACATTTTTACTCCCGAACTTTGCCATAATAAAGGGGATGAATACTTATTCACTGAAAACATTTCTTCTTTTCATTTTTTATGAATTTGTCAGCATTTCAAAAAACAGAATTCTACTTTGACATAATAGGGTGTTGTGTGTAGGCCAGTGACACAAAATCTCGATTTAATTAATTGTAAATTTAGGCTGTAACACGACAAAATGTGGAAAAAGTCAAGATGTGTGAATACATTCTGAAGGCACTGTATGTCTCAAGCCTGCTCATAGAATCATGAAGCTGACTAGGGACACTGGCACACATTGTACATTGTCTTGGCTACATTTTAATAGTATAGAATAGGCTAATTTTAATAGTATAGAATGGGATACTTCATTATCCATAATTTGCATCATAATACTGGCAGATGTGGCACACAGACATCACGACACATTTTGACAAGGCAAATAAACACAATATATATGAACCTTGTTTGTGTCAATGAAATAGAATTGGAATAAAGATAGTGAAAGCAACTAGTCAGTGGCGATAAAATTAGGTCTGCATCGTGTTGTGTAACGATATATCAGACTGCCTCTGAAATGTACATTATCGATCATAGTCCGCTGGTGGAAAAATCTATTTGTTATGGCTTTACAGCCCTTGCTATATTGTGGATAAAGAGTTACCTGTCTAACAGAACACAGAGGGTGTTCTTTAATCGAAGCCTCTCCAACATAATCCAGGTCGAATCAGGAATTCCCCAGGGCAGCTGTCTAGTCTGTGTCTATGTATGCAGATGAATCAACACTATACACGTCAGCTACTCCAGTGACCTAAATGACTGCAACACTTAACAAAGAGCTGCAGTTAGTTTCAGAATGGGTGGCAAGGAATAAGTTAGTCCTAAATATCGGATCATCGGATCATCTCAACTAGCTAGCTGCTACCGAGTGGCTATAGTGGCTAATGCCTTTGTCCTGAAGCTAGCACCAGTTAGCCTCGAGCCAGGCGCATCTCCCGGCTAGCAAACAAAATTACTCCAGCTCCAGCTTTTGCCAATTGGCCTGGACCTTTTGTTGACATGGAGCCCCGCCGATCCATCACGTCTGGTCTGCTGACGTAATTCCGTCCGATGTGCTCTCAACCGGCCTTTGTTGGACATCGGTGAAGACGCTTCTGCTAGCCCCTGCCTGCTAACTTTATGAATGCCGTGTCTCCCGCTTGGTAGCTTAGTAACGACTTCCCTGTTTCTATGATCACTTGGCTACATAGCTGATGCCTGCTGGACTGTTCATTAATCACAGTACTCCATTTTGTTTATTTTGTTTATCTGTCGGCCCCAGCCTTCGTGTGTAGTTAACTGACCCTCTCTGCCCATTCATCGCCATTTTACCTGTTATTGTTGTCTTAGCTGATTAGCTGTTGCTGTCTTACCCGTTGTTGTCTTAGCTAGCTCTCCCAATCAACACCTGTGATTGCTTTATGCCTCGCTTTGTCTCTCTCTAATGTCAATATGCCTTGTATACTGTTGTTTAGGGTAGTTATCATTGTTTTATTTTACTGCGGAGCCCCTAGCCCCACTCAACATGCCTCAGATACCTCTTTTGTCCTACCTCCCACACATGGGGTGACCTCACCTAGCATAACTAGTGCCTCCAGAGATGCAACGTCTCTTATCACTCAATGCCTAGGTTTACCTCCACTGTACCCGCACCCTACCATACCCCTGTCTGTACATTATTCCCTGAATCTATTCTACCACGCCCAGAAATCTGCTCCTTTTATTCTCTGTCCCCAACGGACCAGACGACCAGTTTTGATAGCCTTTAGCCGTACCCTCATCATACTCCTCCTCTGTTCCTCAGGTGATGTAGAGGTTAACCCAGGCCCTGTGTGTCCCCAGGCACTCTCATTTGTTGACTTCTGTAACCGTAAAATCCTTGGTTTCATGCATATTAACACCAGAAGCCTCCTCTCTAACTTTGTTTTACTGACTGCTTTAGCACACTCCGCCAACCCTGATGTCCTTGCCGTGTCTGAATCCTGGCTTAGGAAGGACACCAAAAATTCTGAGACTTCCATCCCAACTACAACATTTTCCGTCAAGATCGAAGAGATAGCCTACAAAGTTCTGTCATACTTTCCAAGTCTATGCCCAAACAGTTTGAGCTTTTAATTTTAAAAATTAATCTCTCCAGAAATAAGTCTCTCACTGTTGCCGCCTGTCATAGACTCCCCTCAGCTCCCAACACCCCGGCCGTCCTACAATCTATGCTAGATGCCCTCAATCTCACACAAATCATCAAGGAACCCACCAGGTACAACCCTAAATCCGTAAACATGGGCACCCTCATAGATATTATCCTGACCAACTTGCCCTCCAAATACACCTCTGCTGTTTTCAATCAGGATCTGAGACCACTGCCTAATTGCCTGCATCTGTTATGGGTCCGCGGTCAAACGACCACCCCTCATCACTGTCAAACGCTCCCTAAAACTCTTCTGTGAACAGGCCTTTCTAATCGACCTGGCCCGGGTATCCTGGAAGGATATTGACCTCATCCCGTCAGTACAGGATGCCTGGTTGTTCTTTAAAAGTAATTTCCTCACCATTTTAAATAAGCATGCCCCTTTCAATAAAAATTGAACTAAGAACAGATATAGCCCTTGGTTCACTCCAGACCTGACTGCCCTCAACCAGCACAAAAACATCCTGTGGCGTACTGCACTAGCATCGAATAGTCCCCGCGATATGCAACTTTTCAGGGAAGTCAGGAACCAATACACACAGTCAGTTAGGAAAGAAAAGGCTAGATTTTTCAAACAGAAATTTGCATTCTGTAGCTCTAACTTCAAAAAGTTCTGGGACACTGTAAAGTCCATGGAGAATAAGAGCCTCCTCCCAGCTGCCCACTGCACTGAGACTAGGAAACACTGTCACCACCGATAAATCCACGATAATCGAGAATTTCAATAAGCATTTCTCTACAGCTGGCCATGCTTTCCTCCTAGCTACCCCAACCCCAGCCAACAGCTCCGCACCCCCCGCAGCTACTTGCCCAAGCCTCCCCAGCTTCTCCTTCACCCAAATCCAGATAGCAGATGTTCTGAAAGAGCTGCAAAACCTGGACCCGTACAAATCAGCAGGGCTAGACAATCTGGACCCTATCTTTCTAAAATTATCTACCGCCATTGTTGCAACCCCTATTACTAGTCTGTTCAACCTCTCTTTCGTATCGTCCGAGATCCCTAAAGATTGGAAAGCTGCCGTGGTCATCCCCCTCTTCAAAGGGGGAGACACTCTAGATCCAAACTGTTTCAGACCTACAGTGGGCTCCAACATTACTGGCACCCCTGACTGGCAATGCACAAACAATACTTAAAAAAATATAAACAATATAATTATGGAGAAAAACTCAAAATACCAACGTGAGAAATACTGTACTTTATTAATGTTTCAATGGGACCAACCAAAATCATACAATTATTTAATACAAAATAAATGTAACCAAAATCAAGGTTTCATAATTATTGGCACTTCTCATTTAGTACTTAGTGCAACCACCTCTGGCAAGGATAACAGCATGGAGTCTTTTCCTGTAATGTTTGACAAGGTTAAGGAACACATTTGGAGGGATTTTGGACCATTCCTCTATGCAGATCCTTTCAAGATCCTTCACATTTTGGGGTTTGCACTTATCAACTGCCCTCTTCCACTCAGCCCACAGGTTTTCGATTGGATTGAGGTCCGGCGACCGAGATGGCCATGGCAGAACATTGATTTTGTTGTCACAGAACCATTTCTGTGTGGATCTTGAGGTATGTTTCGGGTCATTGTCTTGTTGGAAAGTCCACCTACGGCCAAGTCCCAACCTTCTGGCAGAGGCAACCAGATTGTCAGCCAAAATTGCCTGATACTTGGTGGAATTCATTATGCCATCAATCTTAACCAGTGCCCCTGGACCCAAAACATCACTGGCCCCCTCCATATTTCACCGTGGGTATGAGGTGCCTCTCCTTGTATGCATCTCTGTTTCGACGTCAAACATGCTGATGCTGTATCTGACCAGAGCACCTTCTTCCAGTCATAATTTAAATGACGTTTGGCAAACTCCAAGCGCTGGCGTCTGTGTCTTGGGGTCAGAAAGGGCTTTCTTCTGGCAACCCTTCCAAAGAGCCTGTGGTTGTGGAGGTGGCGTCTGATGGTGCTTTTTGAAACCTGGTGACCCCAAGACGCCACCAAGGCCTGCAATTCTTTCACAATGATTCTTGGGGATTTTGTTGCTTCTCTCACCATCCTCCTCCCTATCCTGGGGGAGCAAAATGCATTTGCGTCCTCTACCTGTGAGGTTGTCAACTGTTCCATATCTTTTGAATTTTTTTATAATTTCCCTGACAGTGCTCAGTGGTATATTCAATCATTTGTGGATCTTCTTGAAGCCATTACCAGATTTATGAAGGTCTATGACCATCTGTCTCTTTTGAACTGCCAGTTCTTTTGTCTTCTTCATGGTGTTGGATGACAGCGGGATATTGCATGTGTGTTACCTCATTTTTATACCCTAGTGAAACAGGAAGTGATGGCTCAATATAGCTCCTTAAAACCTGTTTGGGATAGGGGGCAGTATTTTCACGGCCGGATAAAAAACGTACCCAATTTAATCTGGTTACTACTCCTGCCTAGAAACTAGAATATGCATATAATTAGTAGATTTGGATGGAAAACACTCTAAAGTTTCTAAAACTGTTTGAATGGTGTCTGTGAGTATAATAGAACTCATATGGCAGGCCAAAACCTGAGAAGATTCCATACAGGAAGTGCCCTGTCTGACAGTTTATTGTCCTTCTGTAGCCTCTCTATCGAAAATACAGCATCTCTGTTGTAACGTGACATTTTCTAAGGCTTCCATTGGCTCTCAGAAGGCGCCAGAAAGTGGAATGAGAGCTCTGCAGTCTCTGGGTTAAGTACAGCAGCTCTGTTTGTTACTGGCCTGCCTGGGGACAGTGACACTGGAGATGCACGTCCACGAGACTACTACATTTTGTTCTTTCAGTCTTTGAATGAATACAACGTCGCCCGGTTGGAATATTATCGCTATTTTACGAGAAAAATAGCATAAAAATTGATTTTAAACAGCGTTTGACATGCTTCGAAGTACGGCAATGGAATATTTTGAATTTTTTTGTCACGAAATGCGCCCACGCGTCACCCTTCGGATAGTGACCTCAACGCACGAACAAAACGGAGCTATTTCAATATAACAATGGATTATTTCGAACCAAAACAACATTTGTTGTTGAAGTAGAAGTCCTGGGAGTGCATTCTGACGAAGAACAGCAAAGGTAATCCAATTTTTCTTATAGTAATTCTGAGTTTAGTGAGCACCAAACTTGGTGGGTGTCAAATTAGCTAGCCTGTGATGGCCGAGCTATCTACTCAGAATATTGCAAAATGTGCTTTCGCCGAAAAGCTATTTTAAAATCTGACACCGCGATTGCATAAAGGAGTACTGTATCTATAATTCTTAAAATAATTGTTATGTTTTTTGTGAACGTTTATCGTGAGTAATTTAGTAAATTCACCGGAAGTTTGCGGTGGGTATGCTAGTTCTGAACATCACATGTGTCACGTCCTGACCAGTAGAGGGTGTAGTTGGGTCAGGATGTGGCAGAAGGGAATGTGTGTTTTATTGTTTCATTGATTTTGGCCGTGTGACTTCCAATCAGGCACAGCTGTAGAGGGTTGTGGTTGATTGGGAGTCACACATAAGTTGCCTACGTTTCCTTTGTGTTTCGTGGGTAATTGTGCTTATCATTGTGGTTGCACCTGACAGGACTGTGTTGGCTGTCAGTTTTGTTGTTTTTTGTAAATTGCATAGTGTTCGTGTAATTAAATATGACGAACCCTAACTCCGCCGCATTTTGGTCCACTTCTTCCTCAGACAGCCGTTACAACATGCTAATGTAAAAAGCTGTTTTTTGATATAAATATGAACTTGATTGAACAAAACATGCATGTATTGTATAACATAATGTCCTAGGAGTGTCATCTGATGAAGATCATCAAAGGTTAGTGCTGCATTTAGCTGTGGTTTTGGTTTTTGTGACACATATGCTTGCTTTGAAAATGGCTGTGTGATTATTTTTGGCAGGGTACTCTCCTGACATAATCTAATGTTTTGCTTTCGCTGTAAAGCCTTTTTGAAATCGGACAATGTGGTTAGATTAACGAGAGTCTTGTCTTTAAAATGGTGTAAAATAGTTGATTGTTTGAGAAAATTGAATTGTGGTATTTTAGTTGGTTTTGTATTCCGCGCCGTGCGATGCCATTGGCTGTTGGCTAGGGGTTCCACAGGCGGAACGGCGTTCCGCTAGCAGAACGTCTGTCCTTAACAGGTTAAGACTTAGATAAACTTAAATAAGTGGAATTTCATTTGTGGTTTAATTTTGGTAGATGTTATTTACAAAAATCTTTAAGGGTGTCATTAATTGTGAAACCTTGATTTGGAGGACATTGATTTTTAATTAAATCAATAAATTATTTTGGTTGGTTCCATTGAAACATTAATAAAGTACAGTATTTCTCACATGTTGGTATTTTGATTTTATCTCTATAATTATATTCTTTATATTTGTTTAAGCATTGTTTGTGCATTGCCAGTCAGGGGTGCCAGTAATTTTGGAGCCCACTGTACAGTGAGGGAAAAAAGTGTTTGATCCCCTGCTGATTTTGTACATTTGCCCACTGACAAAGACATTATCAGTCTAATAATTTTAATGGTAGGTTTATTTGAACAGTGAGACAGAATAACAACAAAAAAATACAGAAAAACGCATGTCAAAAATGTAATAAATTGATTTGCATTTTAATGAGGGAAATAAGTATTTTACCCCCTCTCAATCAGAAAGATTTCTGGCTCACAGGTGTCTTTTATACAGGTAACGAGCTGAGATTAGGAGCACACTCTTAAGGAAATGTTTTTTTTACAGAGATTCAGCTCTCATTCAGATCTCATTATTACCAGAATTGTCTTTCTTCGTATCGGTCTGCGGCCAACAAGGCAGAGTTCATCTCAGCCTATGCTACCCTCCAATCCCTCGACTTCTTGGCACTGACGGAAACATGGATTACCACAGAAAACACTGCTACTCCTACTGCTCTCTCCTCGTCTGACCACGTGTTCTCGCATACCCCGAGAGCATCTGGTCAGCGGGGTGGTGGCACTGGAATCCTCATCTCTCCCAAGTGGACATTCTCTCTTTCTCCCCTGACTCATCTGTCTATCGCCTCATTTGGATTCCATGCTGTCACAGTCACTAGCCCATTCAAGCTTAACATCCTTATCATTTATCGCCCTCCAGGTTCCCTTGGAGAGTTCATCAATGAGCTTGACGCCTTGATAAGTTCCTTTCCTGAGGATGGCTCACCCCTCACAATTCTGGGTGACTTTAACCTCCCTACGTCTACCTTTGACTCATTTCTCTCTGCCTCCTTCTTTCCACTCCTCTCCTCTTTTGACCTCACCCTCTCACCGTCCCCCCCTACTCACAAGGCAAGCGTCCCACCTAGCCCATAGAGGTTAAAGGGAGTGCTCCTAATCTCAGTTTGTTACCTGTATAAAAGACACCTGTCCACAGAAGCAATCAATCAATCAGATTCCAAACTCTCCACCATGGCCAAGACCAAAGAGTGCTCCAAGGATGTCAGGGACAAGATTGTAGACCTACACAAGGCTGGAATGGGCTAGTTGACCATCGCCAAGCAGCTTGGTGAGAAGGTGACAACAGTTGGTGCGATTATTCGCAAATGGAAGAAACACAAAAGAACTGTCAATCTCCCTCAGCCTGGGGCTCCATGCAAGATCTCACCTCGTGGAGTTGCAATGATCATGAGAACGGTGAGCAATCAGCCAAGAACTACACGAGAGAATCTTGTCAATGATCTCAAGGCAGCTGGGACCATATTCACCAAGAAAACAATTGGTAACACACTACGCTGTGAAGGACTGAAATCCTGCAGCACCCGCAAGGTCCCCCTGCTCAAGAAAGCACATATACATGCCCGTCTGAAGTTTGCCAATGAAAATCTGAATGATTCAAAGAACAACTGGGTGAAAGTGTTGTGGTCAGATGAGACCAAAATGGAGCTCTTTGGCATCAACTCAACTCGCCGTGTTTGGAGGAGGATGAATGCTGCCTATGACCCCAAGAACACCATCCCCACCGTCAAACATGGAGGTGGAAACATTATGCTTTGGGGGTGTTTTTCTGCTAAGGGGACAGGACAACTTCACCGCATCAAAGGGACGATGGACGGGGCCATGTACCATCAAATCTTGGGTGAGCACCTCCTTCCCTCAGCCAGGGCATTGAAAATGGGTCATGGATGGGTATTCCAGCATGACAATGACCCAAAACACACGGCCAAGGCAACAAAGGAGTGGCTCAAGAAGAAGCACATTAAGGTCCTGGAGTGGCCTAGCCAGTCTCCAGACCTTAATCCCATAGAAAATCTGTGGAGGGAGCTGAAGGTTCGAGTTGCCAAACGTCAGCCTCGAAACCTTAATGACTTGGAGAAGATCTGCAAAGAGGAGTGGGACAAAATCCCTCCTGAGATGTGTGCAAACCCGGTGGCCAACTACAAGAAACATCTGACCTCTGTGATTGCCAACAAGGGTTTTGCCACCAAGTACTAAGTCATGTTTTGCAGAGGGGTCAAATACTTATTTCCCTCATTAAAATGCAAATCAATTTATAACATTTTTGACATGCGTTTTTCTGGATTTTTTTGTTGATATTCTGTCTCTCACTGTTCAAATAAACCTACCATTAAAATTATAGACTGATAATTTCTTTGTCAGTGGGAAAACGTACAAAATCAGCAGGGGATCAAATACTTTTTTCCCTCACTGTATATCCATCCTGCCCTGCCAACTTAACAAACAGATCACCGACCATTTCGAATCCCACCGTACCTTCTCCACTGTGTATTCCAGTTTCCGAGCTGGTCACGGGTGCACCTCAGCCACGCTCAAGGTACTAAACGATATCATAACCGCCATCGATAAAAGACAGGTACTGTGTAGCCGTCTTCATCGACCTGGCCAAGGCTTTCGACTCTGTCAATCACCGTATTCTTATCGGCAGACTCAACAGCCTTGGTTTCTCAAATGACTGCCTCGCCTGGTTCACCAACTACTTCTCAGATAGAGTTCAGTGTGTTAAATCGGAAGGCCTGTTGTCCGGACCTCTGGCAGTCTCTATGGGGGTGCCACAGGGTTAAATTCTCGGGCCGACTCTTTTCTCTCTGCGGGTGATTCCTTGATCCACCTCTATGCAGACGACACCATTCTGTATACATCTGGCCCTTCTTTGGATACTGTGTTAACGAACCTCCAAACGAGCTTCAATGCCATACAACACTCCTTCCGTGGCCTCCAATTGCTCTTAAACGCTAGTAAAACTAAATGCATGCTCTTCAACCGATCGCTGCCCACACCCGCCCACCCGAGTAGCATCACTACTCTGGATGGTTCTTAGAATATGTGGACAACTACAAATACATAGGTGTCTGGCTAGACTGTAAACTCTCCTTCCAGACTCATATTAAGCATCTCCAATCCAAAATTAAATCTAGAATTGGCTTCCTATTTCGCAACAAAGCCTCCTTCACTCACGCTGCCAAACATACCCTCGTAAAACTGACCACCCTATGACTTCGGCAATGTAATTTACAAAATACTCAGCAAGCTGGATGCAGTCTATCACAGTGCCATCCGTTTTGTCACCAAAGCCCCATATACCACCCACACTGCGACCTGTATGCTCTCGTCGGCTGGCCCTCGCTACATATTTATAGCCAGACCCACTGGCTCCAGGTCATCTATAAGTCTTTTCTAGGTAAAGCTCTGCCTTATTTCAGCTCACTGGTCACCATAACAACACCCACCCGTAGCACGCGCTCCAGCAGGTATATCTCACTGGTCATCCCCAGAGCCAACACCTACTTTGGCCGCTTTTCCTTCCAGTTCTCTGCTGCCAATGATTGGAACGAATTGCAAAAATCGCTGAAGTTGGAGTCTTATATTTCCCTCGCTAACTTTAAGCATCAGCTATCTGTCACGTCCTGACCAGCAGAGGGCGTATTGCTTAGTCTAGGTCAGGATGTGGCAGGGGGTTTGTGTTTGTTAAATGTTGGGTTGATGATTGGGACTTCCAATTGAAGGCAGGTGTGTATAGTTGCCTTTGATTGGAAGTCCTATATAGGTGTGTGTGTTTGTCTTTGGGGTGGTGGGGAATTGTTCTGTGCTTAGCCGTGTGCCTAGTCAGACTGTTATTGTCGTGTTATTGTTTTCCTGTGGATGCCTTACTGGAGTCTATTAAAGTATGAGTATTCACAGTATCGCTGCGCCTTGGTCCTCTTCTCTCCAGTACGACATTTTCAAGGATGAGTACAACTTATTTTATGACAGAATTCCCCACCAACAAAGGACCAAGCAGCGGAAGAAGGCTGGCGAGGACTGGGAGACACAACGGGTAAGGGAGACCGAGAGGCACCCCCAAGAATTTTTTAGGGGGGGGCACAAGGGCTGTTTGACGGGGCAAGAGCTGCCCGCCAGTCAACAGTCGTCATCAGAGCTGCCCGCCAGTCAACAGTCGTCATCAGAGCTGCCCGCCAGTCAACAGTCGTCGTCAGAGCTGCCCGCCAGTCAACAGTCGTCGTCAGAGCTGCCCGCCAGTCAACAGTCGTCGTCAGAGCTGCCCGCCAGTCAACAGTCGTCGTCAGAGCTGCCCGCCAGTCAACAGTCGTCAGAGCTGCCCGCCAGTCAACAGTCGTCAGAGCTGCCCGCCAGTCAACAGTCGTCAGAGCTGCCCGCCAGTCAACAGTCGTCAGAGCTGCCCGCCAGTCAACAGTCGTCAGAGCTGCCCGCCAGTCAACAGTCGTCAGAGAGGTCAGACTGCGCTGAACTGCCGGAGTGGCCAGACTGCGCTGAACTGCCGGAGTGGCCAGACTGCGCTGAACTGCCGGAGTGGCCAGACTGCGCTGACCTGCCGGAGTGGCCAGACTGCGCTGACCTGCCGGAGTGGCCAGACTGCGCTGACCTGCCGGAGTGGCCAGACTGCCCTGACCTGCCGGAGTGGCCAGACTGCCCTGACCTGCCGGAGTGGCCAGACTGCCCTGACCTGCCGGAGTGGCCAGACTGCCCTGACCTGCCGGAGTGGCCAGACTGCCCTGACCTGCCGGAGTGGCCAGACTGCCCTGACCTGACCGGAGTGGCCAGACTGCCCTGACCTGCCGGAGTGGCCAGACTGCCCAGACTGTCCCCAGTTGCCAGACTGCCCAGACTGTCCCCAGTTGCCAGACTGCCCAGACTGTCCCGAGCTGCCAGACTGCCCAGACTGTCCCGTGCTGCCAGAGTGGCCCGACTGCCTGGAACGGCCTGCACCTGAGCCACCTCCAGGATAGGTGGGTTGGGGAGGGAGAGTGTAGCACAGTGCCGTCGTTGACGGCAGCCACCCTCCCTTCCCTCCCTTATGGTTTAGGGGTTATTGTTTGTTGGGTTTTTGTTGGGGTATTGTTTTTCTTTTTTAGGTGCATCCTGGAGTCTGCACCTTGAGGGGGGGGGTACTGTCACGTCCTGACCAGCAGAGGGCGTATTGCTTAGTCTAGGTCAGGATGTGGCAGGGGGTTTGTGTTTGTTAAATGTTGGGTTGATGATTGGGACTTCCAATTGAAGGCAGGTGTGTATAGTTGCCTTTGATTGGAAGCCCTATATAGGTGTGTTTGTCTTTGGGGTGGTGGGGAATTGTTCTGTGCTTAGCCGTGTGCCTAGTCAGACTGTTATTGTCGTGTTATTGTTTTCCTGTGGATGCCTTACTGGAGTCTATTAAAGTATGAGTATTCACAGTATCGCTGCGCCTTGGTCCTCTTCTCTCCAGTACGACATTTTCAAGGATGAGTACAACTTATTTTATGACACTATCTGAGCAGCTTACTGATTGCTGCAGCTGTACATAGCCCATCTGTAAATAGCCCATCCAACTACCTACCACATTTTGTTTTTAAAAACCCATATTGTTTTTATTTACTTTTTTGCTCTTTTGCACACCAGTATTTCTACTTGCACATCAATCACTCCAGTGTTAATTTGCTAAATTGTAATTACTTCGCTACTATGGCCTATTTATTTTACATACCTGCTTACTCCATTTGCACACACTGTATATATATTTTTCGATTGTGTTATTGATTGTACTTTTGTTTATCCCATGTGTAACTCTGTGTTGTTTTTTGTTGCACTGCTTTGCTTTATCTTGGCCATCTTCTCAACTGGCCTACTTGGTTAAATAAAGGTGAAAAAAAAGAAGGGCCAGATATGATTAGACACCTGTGATAATCTTAAGTACACAATTAGGCCACAAGGTGTCATTTTATAAAATAATTCTGGTAGTTTACTGGTAAAGTTGGAACATTTCCAGTAATATATCAACGCTTTGCAACCCTAGTGCTGAGACATGGCTACAACAACTTTACATTTTTGGGGCCCTAGCTGTTATTCTCAGCTAAATAATTTGGTAACACTCTCATAATGCATGTAACCTACCTGCAGGCTACTACAGTGTTAACAATATTGTCTTCTAGATATTGCTAAACAGAAAGCCAATATACAGCAAATAAAATATTATTTGCCTGAAGCATTTGGCATATGCCACTAGCTGTATTGCAAAGAGCCTTTTAACAATGTCTGCCATTAGACTGAAGAGACTTGACGCAGGTGGACACTCTCTCTGCAATATTAATAGCCTCGTTCTTCCTTTTTATTGTTTTCAGGCCAGACCTTACGGCCATCTGAATCCCAGCCGTGTGTCTCTTAAATAATCATTGCATCGGGCCTTGTAAACAGGGCATTAAAGATTTATAGCACAATAAATACTCCAGCTACTGTTCTGTGTTGTTCTCTCTTCAGAACAACACAACGCAACACTAACAGAGATTAACCATCCAGTTGGGCGATGAGTTTCTTTTTGGGGGCGGATTTGTGGACAGGGAGACTTTTAAATGTCATCGCTGAATACATTTGAATAATGTATTCATTATTACCAAAGCACCTTGAGCCCCTGTAGTTGTGAGCATGCCAAGGTGGTTGTATTAGAGAACACAGGCGGTGTGGGGGCACAGTGGGACTCAGCGAATTAGATGACGCCTTCATTCACACACACCCAACGGGAGTGTTGTCGGATAGTGGGAAACCAAGGGCTTTGGCAAAATACTTGGCCTTGTCTTGTCTGGAACCCACCGTCATCGCTGTGTGGATTTGTGTGTGTGCTTGTTCACTGACACTGGTGGCACCTGTGGAGGCTTTTGATAGCTGGAAAATTCAGCCATGGGTCCTATTCAGAACAATGTTTTCTTTTATTCTAAGAAACCATATTTTATTCCATATTCAGTGGACTTTCTTTTTGCCTCCAACAGCAATCATTGTTTTATTGATTAAACAAACTCCCTCGGCACAAGAACATTTTTGTTTTATCGAACTCTGGAGACTTGAGGTTGAGAGTACGGAGTGCAATTGTAATGTATGAAAGTATGTATTGGTTTCTATGGCTCATGCAGAGGACAATGTTGAAAGACAAGTATAGATGTTTTAGGCGGTAACTTCTCAGCAGAGGTGTGTGTGTGTGTGTGTTTGGGAGTTTTTGGAACTGATTCAGGGGGTGCAGTGTGCCTCTTGTCCATTTTCTCTCACCTCTCCTCTCCCACATGCTGCCCTTCACCTCTTCCTCCCCCTCTTTCTCCTCCTTCATCCATGCCTTTCTCTTTCACTGAGCACCTCTTCACAGGGATGAGAGCCTAATCGATTTTTATCTTCCCCAGCCACCCACATGGCCTCCAGAAAACTGTGCAAGTTTTGACTTATCGCATAGATAATCCAGCTCGAGTAGTCAATCACAGAGTCATTTGTGCTCATCTCGTTTGGGGGGAATATTCAGTGTTTTAGTGGAGCAATGGCTTTGAGCGGAGTTCATAGTAATGCCATTCAATCTGTTCTGTTACACTCCATCATCTACCTAAATGTCTGCCCTTAACACTGTTGTTGCCCAGGTTCATGACCCTCTAAATGGGGTGCTTGTAAATATTTCTCGGGGCCCTTTCAAATTAGCATTAAACGTCAGGGGGGTAATAAATAACATAGTCTAATTGAATTATAACGCTCCCCAGAAAAAAAGGAAATGATTGTGAGTTCATTTGTCTAGATTACTTTCTAATGACACCCTTCAGGTCTTTCTGCTGCAACTGAGTTAGAAGACGGAAGCTCATTCAGTTCATTCAGCTAGTTCGGTCTTCCCAACGACGTTCAAGGCCAGCCTCTGTACAGTATACCTTTGGGGCTGACCAAATTGGCTGCTCCTATCTTGGGCCTCCCATGGTGCCAGTTTTGAGCTGTCGGCAGTGCTTCAGTTCCACTGGGGTAAAGCCACTGACACTGCCGGTGCTTATGACAGTTTATGCTGAGCAAGGTCCTGAATGCATACAAGTTATTTAGATGATTTGCCCCTGACTGACTGCGCTCTTTACTGTCCAACTGGGATGCCTTGGAATATCCGAAGTCCTCCCTTGGGTAGCTGATCTGATAAAAAAATTTGGGCGGATGCGTCTTAAGAAAGACCCTCCAGTAGTCGAGGATAATCCCACTGCTTGCTCTGGAACTTCTGGGCAGAGCAGAGTTGGCAGTGGCAATGGGCGAGAAAGCAGAATAAGGACTCCATTGAGGAGGACTTGGTTGCCAGCGGCCCTTTGGCACCTCGCTCAGTGAGTCAGACTGAGCCAATTCAGGAGTACACAAGGGGGGAAGAGGCTGATCATCAGGGCACAATGGTCTATTACATATAAACTGAAAACATCTTAACATGCTCGCCAAAGTGAGGCAGGGGAATGACCAAATTTTCTTAATATAAAATGTTTTGGGTATTCTAGCAGTTCAGTGAAGCTTCTTTTTCATTTGCTCTGTGTAGGAATTGAGTATGTTACACCACTCGCACCTTTTTAATAATGCAGTCGGCGTGTCACCTCTTCCAGGTACAATTTTGTTTAGAGGGGGCAAAGGAGCGTGTTATGGAGAGGAGCTGGCAGGTGTAGAGTAAAGCAGAGAGAGAAAAGCAAAGGGCCTTTGAGCACAACTGTCAGCCTATTTTTAAGTGTCAAGGACCGAGGTGCACCCCAGCGCTATGGCTCCATTTGACACAGAGGCTGAGGTCTGCCACAGAGAAGACAAGCAAGCAAGGTTGCCCAGAAAACAAACAATAGCAAGTGAAGCAAAAACAGACCCAGTATGGAGGAGAACTAGTCTGTTCCCAGATCTGTTTGAGCTGTCTTGCCAACTCCTATAGTCCCAGTGACAGCACAAACAGATCTGGTAGCAAGCTAGAGGAGAGCACAGAGGAACCATGAGTGGGGCAGTAAGTAGAAGGTTGGAAGGTACTTTGGACAGAGACGGACAAGGTCTAGACTTCTTAACTAGGTGAATTAACTTAAATGAAGTTAAATTAACACATTGACTTGTTGGACACCAGAAGAGGTAAATAAACAACTCATTTGTAAGCCCTATAGCGGAAATAACAACACACACACTTACCGTTTCTCAGAAGAGGTACTTATTTGTAAGCCCTATAGCAGAAATAATAAATTGCTATGACTTTTGTTTGCTTTGGTCACACACACCACACAAACACACACACATAAACGTACTGTCAAACTTTCTCAAACTCTTGCTCTCACTAGTTGACAACACCATAAGCAAGGCTAATGGGGGGGGAGGGAATTGCACCACAATAGCTGTCAGAAAGAACAGAAGAACAAGACTCTCGAGTGCATCTGAAAACCACTCGGCTCTTATTTCCTCTTTGTCTCTCCCCCTTTGACCATTTTCTGTCTCTCCCCCTTTGACCATGTCTCTCCCCCATTGACCATTTCATGCTCTATTTTATAGTGGTTTCACTAGAGTAAGAAAGGCCTGAAATAGGTCATAGTTGGCCTTTTTTCTCTCACCCGAGGGGACCGATAGTCTAGACTTCAAATTAGACCACTATGTGAAGTGCTTTGAGCTGTACCTGACGAACTTGAGGAAATGTCTGATATCCGCTTTCACAACAAACACTTGTACCATTATGCAATTTGATTGTGTGGTGGCTGTTTCTGCATAGCATGACATAACATTCATCTATAAAATCACTCAAATGTTTTTGTTTTCATATTAATATTGTCTGTGTAGGATTCAAATTTTAGAAGAAAAATGATTGATCTATCCATCAAGTTATAGCACATTATTGCATCCCATCATCAAATCAAGTTCTGTCTAATCTATCGTAATCAACATCTATTGTCCTCAATATGGCCATGCTGCGGCCTGTGTAGACTGATCGACATTCAATGTCATACACCTTCAGGGCCAGACATTCACTCTCACCGCAGTTCATTCCTAACTGTAAGAAATCTGAATCTGATGCTTTGCCAGCGTGAGGACAATTTAGCATGAGTTAGTCCGGGTTTACCTCAAGGGGACTGGCAGAGGGCCTGGCATATGGCATCATTTAGCACACGACGGCTGCAGTTCACACGTCCCCGCTCCGGCACCTCGTCTCTCACAAACTCTCATATTAACACCCATTATGCTGAACGCTGGCGACGATCAATACCTGCAGCTGCCTCTTTCTCTCCTCTCTCTTCTCCCCCTCTCTCTTTTTCTTTCTCTCCCTCTTCTCTCCCCTCCAATAAAGCAGTGTGCTGAAAAATGAAACAAGACAAAATGGACAAGACTTGGAGGTAAACTTCTTTCTACCCTATGCTTGTGATTCAAGGCTGAGCCACCGCTGCGCAGAAGAGGAATACATGAAAAATCTGTTTGATCCTTCCGCCCAGCTGTACATGCAAATGAGGCAGCCAGGCTTTTTTTAGTCCCCATCACACACATAATTGGGAGGCTCATTTGGGTGTGATGTATATATGAGAGAGAGAGAGAGAAAGAGAGACAGAGAGAGAGAGAGAACCACTTTAAAATAAACCATCAGTCTACTGGCTCTGTGTTAGAATAGTATGTGGCAGAGGTGTAGCCTGCCCTCCTGGTGCCCTGTCACCACCATGCTATTGCTCTTCTCTAGGCTCGGTGTTGACCACAGAGGGTCCGGGACATCAAAATAACGAAGCGCCTTTCAACTCCCGGAGCTAACATAATTCCAACCACACACCGAGCGTCCATGAGTCCACGCATCTTCTCTGGGTGTTTCCCTAATGGCACCCTATTCTCTATGCAAATGGGACCCTATTCTCTATGTAGTGCACTACTTCTGCCCAGAGCCCATATGGCCCTGGTCAAAAGTAGTGCACTGTAATGGGAATAGGGTGTCATTTGGGATGAAGCCCCTGTCTAGGAGCAGCCAAAAGGGGACTTATTTACCCGACAACTGAAGATGAAGAACAAAGCCAGATGCAACACCACAAGGCTCTAAATATTGAAATACATAGGAACGGCGCGTTGATTGAAGAGATCCGATGGCCACTTAGACATCCATCTACCTCCAGATATCCAGCTTGCGTCCTAAATGGCACTCTATTCCCACCATTGTGCACTACTTTGACCAGAGTCCTATATAGTGCCATTTCAGCTGCCTGTCAAGTCTGCTTTCTTTTTTATGGTGGCCCTGGAGGGACATAAAGGCAGTAGATTCACGTTCAGACTCAAGCCCTTTAGGCCTCTACTGATCACTTCAGTCCTGTCAAAACCTCTCAGTGAACTGTGGCAGGTGCTCTTTCGGTCCCATAAATGACTGGTATCTATTTTACTTTGTCTGTCATTTCCATTAGCGTTGATGAGAGCCCTTTTCAGTGGAGGTGAAGCAACCTTGTCCAAAAACACATTTAGTACACGTTTTCTCTTTTAGAATATCTCTAAAGGATAGTGCCATGGCTAATTGTCCAATGGCTGATTCACATACATACACAATGTTTTAAACAGGGTATTTCAGTTGACTTCCTGAATTGGCTGAATTTAAATGGAATTGACCCAATGCTGGTTTTAAGCAAATTTGACTCTGTCACATCAGTAATTCTGTAACTCACTGTTGTGTATTTTATGGAAGCCTATTTTATACACAACTACTGTAGTGACGCAAGACTAGCTTGCTCCTCTTTCAAAAAATGTCATTCAATTTGGGCTGGCTTAGATTTACAGCAATATATTTTTCCACATAAAGCATGTGTTCAAGCAATAGCCTACTGTGTCACCGGCTATCATGAAATTTGATTTCCTCCATCTTCCAGTAAACAAATGATCCTGGGTCGCTGCTACACTAATTTGCATGACTTGTTCCAGGCTATGATAGAGAGAGAGAGAGAGAGAGACGGAGGGAGGGGGAAACAGACATGGGTTAAAATCATTTTAGAAATCTTTTAAATTCTTTGAGCATTTGCTCTAGCCTGCCTGGAGTGCCATCTGGCCGGGGTTTACTGTTTTGGGACTATTCTATTGGTCCATTAAGCCAGGCAAGCAGTTTAAAGCACAGATAAAGGATTTCAAATGATTTAAATAGTATTTGAACCCAGGTCTGTAGGGAAACAGCCTATGTTTGTAGGCAGATGAACAAACACCCACAGGATGTAATCTCACAGTTGGATGCACCGATCCTACATCTTCATTGTCCTCCCAACAGATTCATGCAGGTTTTAGAGCTTCATCATCGTTCGTCCACTCAGCACGGGGTGGTAATCGAGTGTGGTGACCATACGGGAAATGGACAAAAGGAAGCAGGAGGTGCCCTTGAGGGTCTTGTGGGAGTGCTGCAGCCACCTGTACACATGCATTCAGTGTAAGCGTAGGTTCAAAACTGTCCTTTGACACAACCTCTGTCTATCTTTCAGCATTGTCATCCTCTCACTATCTGTTCAATAAAATCAAAAGAATAACTTAAAATATACTTTAAAAAGGTAGCAGTAAGATGTAGCCATAGAAATAAAATGGCATAGAAATGAACTACATTCTATTTGTGTGCTTTGTCTACAACCTAGGAGGCCTGGACTGAAAGGCGATATATGGATTTTTTGGAAATCTATGCGACCCAAATTCTAGGTGACCCTTAAAGTAAATGGACATGTTTTGTGTGTTTAGGTGATTCTGTTTTGGTGTAAATCCATTCAATGAAGGTCAAATGAAAACCATGAACAGAAAATGCCACATTTTTCTTTATGTGGATTTCCCTCAACTCACATTATTAAGAAATGTGACTTCTTATAGCTCAACTAGAATTGAACCCTCCTGGGTCTCTTGAGATTGGTTTAAGTGTTTTTATGCTTTTTTTTTTATTCATTGAGGCAACAAGAGCAAATTATTAACTCAGAAAATCAACATCCACAAGGGTCCAGGAGGACAAGTATGAATAAAAATAGATTTAATCCATCCTACCAATTCAAAATCCTCCTTCGGCAAACAAGTCCTGTCAATTAATCATTTGTGTTGTGCGTAACAGCAGTAAAAACCAACACTGTGAAAATACAAACCTTATATGCCAATGAATGCTAATGAATAGTCATTATAAAAATTATTATAATTGTACTGTAACTCGACAACATTGCACTCTTTCCACAAATGAGTCTCTTTTAGCTTCAAGCTGGAAAAACAATGATAAACAAACCTTGATGGACTGAGAAAACCATGAACTGTAAAAAAGTTCAAAACAAAGTCATTACAGATGAATTAATACATTCTCCCATTCCCAACCATCACTGAACTTTGTCATTTTTACTCACTAGATCCCTGTGATTAATTATGTAGGCGTAATTGCCTTTACTTTATTTTGTGTTTTTATGAACTTACAGCAACAGTTTATTTGAAAGTGACATAATATATCTGTAAATGAAATTACAGTCATGCGTGCATCATTTTTTTTAATATGTGTTGCCCCAGTGGGAATTGAACCCACTACCCATGCCGTTGCAAGCACCATGATCTACTCACTGAGCCACACAGGACATCCAGTTTACTACATGAGACACAAACGTGTTAACTGGTCACATTAGTGCTCTCCGTCGCTAATCAGTGGCTCGACGACTCACTGCGAGCTCACAGAACAGGGCTCCGGGCAGCCGAGCGGAAATGGAGGAAAACTCGCCTCCCTGCGGACCTGGCATCCTTTCACTCCCTCCTCTCTACATTTTCCTCTTCTGTCTCTGCTGCTAAAGCCACTTTCTACCACTCTAAACTCCAAGCATCTGCCTCTAACCCTAGGAAGCTCTTTGCTACCTTCTCCTCCCTCCTGAATCCTCCTCCCCCTCCCCCCCCCCTCCTCCCTCTCTGCGGATGACTTCGTCAACCATTTTGAAAAGAAGGTTGACGACATCCGATCCTCGTTTGCTAAGTCAAACGACACTACTGGTCCTGCTCACACTGCCCTACCCTGTGCTTTGACCTCTTTCTCCCCTCTGTCTCCAGATGAAATCTCGCGTCTTGTGACGGCCGGCCGCCCAACAACCTGCCCACTTGACCCTATCCCCTCCTCTCTTCTCCAGACCATTTCCGGAGACCTTCTCCCCTACCTCACCTCGCTCATCAACTCATCCTTGACCGCTGGCTACGTCCCTTCCGTCTTCAAGAGAGCGAGAGTTGCACCCCTTCTGAAAAAACCTACACTCGATCGCTCCGATGTCAACAACTACAGACCAGTATCCCTTCTTTCCTTTCTCTCCAAAACTCTTGAACGTGCCGTCCTTGGCCAGCTCTCTTGCTATCTCTCTCAGAATGACCTTCTTGATCCTAATCAGTCAGGTTTCAAGACTGGGCATTCAACTGAGACTGCTCTTCTCTGTGTCACGGAGGCTCTCCGCACTGCTAAAGCTAACTCTCTCTCCTCTGCTCTCATCCTTCTAGACCTATCTGCTGCCTTTGATACCGTGAAACATCAGATCCTCCTCTCCACCCTCTCCGAGCTGGGCATCTCCGGCGCCGCCCACGCTTGGATTGTGTCCTACCTGACAGGTCGCTCCTACCAGGTGGCGTGGCGAGAATCTGTCTCCGCACCACGTGCTCTCACCACTGGTGTCCCCCAGGGCTCTGTTCTTGGCCCACTCCTATTCTCGCTATACACCAAGTCACTTGGCTCTGTCATATCCTCACATGGTCTCTCATATCATTGCTATGCAGATGACACACAATTAATCTTCTCCTTTCCCCCTTCTGACAACCAGGTGGCGAATCGCATCTCTGCATGTCTGGCAGACATATCAGTGTGGATGACGGATCACCACCTCAAGCTGAACCTCGGCAAGACGGAGCTGCTCTTCCTCCCGGGGAAGGACTGCCCGTTCCATGATCTCGCCATCACGGTTGACAACTCCCTTGTGTCCTCCTCCCAGAGTGCTAAGAGCCTTGGCGTGACCCTGGACAACACCCTGTCGTTCTCCACCAACATCAAGGCAGTGACCCGATCCTGTAGGTTCACGCTCTACAACATTCGCAGAGTACGACCCTGCCTCACACAGGAAGCGGCGCAGGTCCTAATCCAGGCACTTGTCATCTCCCGTCTGGATTATTGCAACTCGCTGTTGGCTGGGCTCCCTGCCTGTGCCATTAAACCCCTACAACTCATCCAGAACGCCGCAGCCCGTCTGGTGTTCAACCTTCCCAAGTTCTCTCACGTCACCCCGCTCCTCCGCTCTCTCCACTGGCTTCCAGTCGAAGCTCGCATCCGCTACAAGACCATGGTGCTTGCCTACGGAGCTGTGAGGGGAACGGCACCCCCGTACCTTCAGGCTCTGATCAGGCCCTACACCCAAACAAGGGCACTCCGTTCATCCACCTCTGGCCTGCTCGCCTCCCTACCTCTGAGGAAGCACAGTCCACGCTCAGCCCAGTCAAAACTGTTCGCTGCTCTGGCACCCCAATGGTGGAACAAGCTCCCTCACGACGCCAGGACAGCGGAGTCAATCACCACCTTCCGGAGACACCTGAAACCCCACCTCTTCAAGGAATACCTGGGATAGGATTAGGATAAAGTAATCCTTCTAACCCCCCCCTTAAAAGATTTAGATGCACTTTTGTAAAGTGGTTGTTCCACTGGATACTATAAGGTGAATGCACCAATTTGTAAGTCGCTCTGGATAAGAGCGTCTGCTAAATGACTTAAATGTAAATGTAAATGATAACGCATTGAGATTCCAATAAAGTTTCAGTGCATCGTGCTTCAGAACAGGGGTATGGCAAAGACAGACAAAATGACATAAATTGACATAAACGGCTATATAAAGCTTCAAGTTACAACAACCTTATGTAGGCAAGTGAGTGAGCTGTATAGGAAGTCTTATCCATGGATCATGCATTAGAGAAATGAGAACTCTTCTCCCTGCATCACACATACATCATGATACACATTGCTTGCTGTAATATACAATTTCAACAAAATATTGAATCAATGTTTTTTTTTGTTAGTCAGTTAAGTTAAGTCCTCTTTGTTCCCACGTTGAACATAAGGCTTCCACGAGAGAGAGCCACTGCTGCTGATCTTCTGCTTTTTTGGGGATGGTTTTCCATGACAGGCCACTGTCCTTCATCTGCTTCTCCACAGTTTTTTGCCAGGTTTCTTTTGGGCAGCCACGCATCCTTTTTCCATCTGCTGTCCAATGAAGGGCTGTCTTTGGGAGTGCAGGCTCATTCATTCAGCATACATGCCCTAGCCATCTCCTTCTTTTCATTGTTTGGGTTTTTGTGATGCTGTCTTTTGGTGTAATTCTTGGTTTGATATCGTGTTTGACCAGTAAATGCCAAGTATCTTCCGGAGACACTTGTTTTGGAAAGTCTCTAGTTTTCTAGACAGTCTGGATGTTAGCCTCTAACATTCAGAGTCGTACAGAAGCACACTGAGGACATTACTATTGAACGGGATGAGTTTGGTTTTGATATTGAGTTGTTTGATTTCCATATGGTTTTTAACATGTCAAAAGTGTAGGTTGCTTTTATGATCCGGGTGTTGGCATCCTTTTCTGAATCTCCGTCATTAATGACCTTGCTGCCTAGGTAGAGGAAGTCTTGAACTTCCTCCACCGCTTCTCCGTTTATGTTAATGAGTGTGTGTGTCTTGTGGTTTTTCCCTCACGAGCTTCGTTTTCTTTGCATTGATTTTCAAACCAATTTGTAGGGATGTGTTTGTGAGCTTGTCAACCTTTTCTTGCATGTCAGATTGTCTGCTGGAGAGCAGGGTGATTTCATCTGCATAATCCTGTCATGACGTTGGCCTCTTTTGGTACAGGGAGGACAGTTGACCCCTCCCTTTTGCACCACCAACCCTTACCTTCCCCCCCAATCCACCCTGTGTGTAAAGGGTCGTAAAAACTCTAAAATTCCAGGAGAGTCTCTGGCCACATGGCCCATAGAGAGACACAGGAAATTCTTCCAACTCATATAATTGGAGAGCCAAGCGACATTTTGTGTTCTGGAGAAGCTATGGAAGATTGGTGAAGAATCCAGCTACGAACTGATCCGCTTGGTACAATTTTGTGATACTCAGAAGAGACAATATAGCCATTTTACCATAAAACTGTTTATATAATAGCATCATAATGGTTGTATAGAATGTATTAATAAGGATAAAGCTTTTGTAAGACATTGAGACGCTATTGTACTGATGTAATATGATAGAATTGTATTTCTGTAACCAAATCTAACTCAGTCATAGGCACGCCCCCAGGGACCCATACAGGACCAGGCGTCATTTGACAAGCCTGTTCTATGGGCACTATAAAACACCCCCTGATTTACATTTCTTCAGACCAGGCCTACACTCTATGGCCAGAGGTTTGACCATCCAAGTACTCTACTGAAAGTGAACCATACCACGTGGTTAACTTTTAGACTATTGATACCGACAGAATAAGAACAAGTCTTTGATATTAATTATTAGTCTGCAGCTAAGTAAATTATATCATCGAACGCGAAGACCAACGAAACAACCGCTCTGAAAGATCCATTCTAACCGAGAGAGAGAGAGAGAGAGAGAGAGAGAGAGAGAGAGAGAGAGAGAGAGAGAGAGAGAGAGAGAGAGAGAGAGAGAGAGAGAGAGAGAGAGAGAGAGAGAGAGAGAGAGAGAGAGAGAGAGAGAGAGAGAGAGAGAGAGAGAGAGAGAGAGAGAGAGAGAGAGAGAGAGAGAGAGAGAGAGAGAGAGAGAGAGAGAGAGAGAGAGAGAGAGAGAGAGAGAGAGAGAGAGAGAGAGAGAGAGAGAGAGAGAGAGAGAGAGAGAGAGAGAGAGAGAGAGAGAGAGAGAGAGAGAGAGAGAGAGAGAGAGAGAGAGAGAGAGAGAGAGAGAGAGAGAGAGAGATTAATCGCGTGATAATAATTACAGGGAGCTAATTGATAAACATATCTTCCGTTTAATGGTACCCCAAAGACACGACATTTGGAGCCCCCGTGCGAGGAATCTAAGATAGAATTGGACTTTGCTGTGAAATTCTATATATCAATTGTGCAAACAGAATTGTACAAACAGCCTGCTATGTAAACAAAGTGATTGTGCATTTTCCATTGAGAGAAGCTATTTAGAGTAGCTCCGGTCTTATGTCGATAGCAGTGAGGATTAAATTCCAGATTTAGTCCGTTAGGCCAAACGGTACTATTTCTGTCGGTCAATATTAACTTCTAGAGTAAGGTTAGAAATTAGAAGTTAACTGTCCGGTAAACCGAGCCGAATAATTTGCCTACCGCACTAACACAGTGTGGGCAGACCGTATGCGTATCGATATTTAAGTACCGTGTCGCTCCGGTCAGCATAAACGCTAGCAGAATATGCTGAATGGGGTTAAGGTGAGACGTCACTAGAAAACCCACCCTTTCCTATTTTGGTGCTTGGAAGGATACTCCTGAACCAAGTAGCAATAGCTTAGCATTACGGGTAAGCTAACAGAGAGGGAACATTTTACCCTCCACCGTAACACGTTTAAAATTTCTCCGCTTGCGCGACGGAAGTCCGACCTTTGTACTTCCGTTTAATTTCAGCATTCTGCACCCTGGTGGTGAAGAATTGCCAGTACATCTCTAGGGGAAATTCAAACGTGGAGCACGGTAACATATCCAGACAATCACAATTGACTGGATATGACGTCTCATTCAATTTAACTAACAAGTGAAATTGCCAGATTTACCTTTTCAAGTGGATCTTTCAAATAATATCCAAAATTGATTGGGCGTCTACAATGAGACATGATTAACTTTTTCCAAACTTAACTTAGATGAAGCAATGCTCTCAGGTTAATTGAAAGTTAATTCCCAGATAGCCTATACAGGTTTGATATTTCATAAATAGATTAATCAGTAAAATCTGTTTTAGCAAGGCACAGTCAGTAAAACCCCTTTACGGACGCTCAGCCCCAGGGAGGAGCGTACCCTAGTGGTGAAGGGTCCCAACATTTGACCTACGGTTTACACTTATGATATCCAATCAATGGAGATTGTATGGATTATCGTCTCATTCAATTTAATAAGTTAAATTGTCGAACATACCTTTCTAGGTTCTTCCAATTAAATGAGACAACTTAAACTTTGCATATTAACCTGGATGAAGCAACCTCTCAGGTAATTCAAGTTTAATACCCAGATAGCCTACCCAGGTAGGACTAATCATTGGCATTGATTAATTCAATTTGCTTTTGCAAATTCATTCACGTCCAACTTCCACAGTACTGTACAGTACTGATGGTTCATTAACGTCTATAAATAGATTAAAATCGTCTTTGCAGTTTTCCACATTCCAAAACCAAATTTTGGAAAATTAGGAAAAACATTTTTTCCTTTCAAATGTTCTAATAATGTGCAAGCTATCAGCGGGGGTGGTCCCCACTCGCCCGCTAATTAGTGAACCTCCACCCGTAAATGGATTGATCTCTGACCTCAGCAGCAATAACAACCCTAATTATGCCATTAGTGGAAAAGCAGACAACAATGTTTTCCAAAATCAACCATCGGGCGCAGGCCTCGTAAAGGTTCTCTCCAGTCTAGCTCTGATGTCTTGCCATCCGAGATTGCCATCTGTCCAATACTGCAGTGCACAGCTGAAGCACGAGCAGGTAACGGTAGACATAAAGGGACAGGTGGAGAGAACCGGGAAACCAATGACAAATGCAGAAAAGGGAAAAATTCTGCTAGCTATGGAACTGCGTTCGAAAACTGAACAATTAAATGTAATTGCAAAAACGTATGACGATGAACAAGCACAAGCTCTTCAACAAAATCGTTTTCTACAGGAACAACTCGATTTAGCCAAAACTAAATACGATGATGTCCATGCCAAACTAGATAAATCTGAAGAGTTATCTGCAAACAGGAGCGCTCAACTTGACAACATGCATGCTGTTTTGTTGAATGTTACTCAAAATAACACGGTGCTCCTCAAAGCGCTGCAGACCAAAGACGATCAGTTAATGAACACAATGACAAAGTTGGATGATAAATCAGCAGAACTTATTGAAGTCGCTGACCAAATGAATGATGAGAGAACTCAGGTGATGAGGTTGGAAATATTGATTTCTAAGCAAGCAGAGGAAATCTCCTCACTGAATCTCTCGCTCTGTACTCAAGACCTCTATCTGCAAACCATGACAGATAAGTTTGAGGCCTAAAGGAGCAGGTGTGACTCTCACGTGTCCAAAATCAGTACTCTAAGCGCTCTAGTGGACTCTGCAATGCAGCAGAATTCCACCCTTAGGTACCATCTGGAGGAAATCCAGAATGGTCACGCTCTACAGCGCGACTTCCCATCCAAGCAACCGGAGCCCTGTACTCACAGGAGTGAAGACAATAGGTTTCAGACCTTGCCTCCCTCATGTGTCCCTCAGTCTTCTCCTCTTGGCCCTTCGGCACTGAGTAATATGGCGCCTCTTGGCCAACAACAACAAGGCTTGGCTTCTTCTCTTGGCCTTTCGGCCCCAATCTCTCCACAGGATGAAGCCAACCCTCTCTGCCCGCTTGGCGCGGAATACCTTGACAAACTCGTCAAGAATTTCCCCACCTTTGACCCCGTTCCAGGTCAGCCTAACGATACTGAGACGTTCCTAGCTGACATAGAGGACGCGTTGGGTGGCTACCCGAACGCTACGGGTTCTGACAGGGTTTACCTGTTGAAGCGAACGTCGAATAGACACGTGACGAGGTTCATTCGTCTACAACAGCAACACGTGCTAAATGACTATGCTAAACTTGCCACAGCTTTGAAATTAGAATTCAGTGGTTCTGCGACTCGCAAACACGATAGCTCACTGGCTAACACCGTCAAACAAGCTCGGAACGAACACCCACAAGCTTTCTATCATAGGCTTCGTTCAGCTTACTTTGGCCTACTCACAGAAACAGGAATGGAAGAGCTGTTACCATTCAAACAAATGTTTCTGTCGAACATGTATCCCACCTTCATTACCTACTTGGGCCCTGCAGCCCACGTTGGCTTGCCTATCTTACAACTCAGAGAGCTTGCAAGCACAGCTTTTGAGGCATCAAAAGTTCACAACGCTAAGAGCCCTGACCACTCAGTTTTGAAGTTTAACCGGGAGCACTCACTCCAGTTAGAGGGTGCATTATCAGGTATTGGAGCATCGAGAGATGACGCACAACAACAGTTTCTACCACGAAACCCTGATTCCAATAACCTCCGCGGTCGAAATAACTGTAAAATACGTAGCCATCAACATGACTACCGCTACAATCGACCTGTTCGCTACGTTCCTGCACCCAACCCACCAAAAGTGTCAGAGCACAAGGGTAACAAAGGGTTGAAGGACGATCAAAACGTAGACCAATGTTCTCCAGAAGTCCCACTACGGGAAGAACTTAAGCGAGAACAATTTGAGAAAAGGGTAAAAGATAAGTCACAAGGACTAGACGGGGAATTACCGGACACCAGGTCCGCAGGAATTAACACCCATAGCATGGACGTTAAAGTTCAAATTTCTCCCGCTCTCATTCAAGACCCTATCCAGGGCCCGCTTGATCAAGAAACAAGCCCCCGGGCTCTGTCCATAGACTCTGATACAAAAGTTGCGAAGAAAAAGGTCAAACTCTTCGTTAAAGCCAAGCCCACTCAAAATCGGAAAAGTCAATCTGCTTCCATCTTGAACAGACATGGCACATCACGTCGTTGCGAACGACCACTCCACTTTGTGGGGAATATGTCCACTAACCACGAATCTAAACGGCCATACCTGGAAACAGTCCTGGAGGACTGCTTAGCTTGTCATGCGCTAATTGATTCGGGTGCGACAATATCACTCATCTCTCAAACATTGTTTGATGATCTCAAAAGGGCTTTGAAACCAACTAAACGTTGGTTAAAAGTGGAACGATGCGACACTAAACTTCGAGGGGTCACTCAGACTACCTCGCCTCTCACATTGAGAGTCATGCTGAAACTACACTTCCAGGACGTATCGCTCGTTCACCCTGTGTATGTTACCAGCCTCGAAACTGTAACCCTGCTACTTGGAGCAGACTTGATGGATCGGTTACTCCCATTGATGGATTGGAAAACCAACCAGGTATGGTCACAGGCCACAGTGCCTTCTCCACTGACCACACCGTCTCCCCCTAACGCTAGCTGCAACGCAGTCCTTCACGAGGGGTATCTGTCGAAAGCACCCCTTGAGAAAAAGACGTTTAGAAACCTCTTGGTACAAAATCCGATCCACGGAGATAGTACGATATCTCGACACATTCCATCAGCCAACCTGATTGACCATTCTTTTCATGATTTCGAGCCAGCTCTCTCTGTGAATAAGCAACTTCCCTCCTCCTTGCAGTCATGTAATACGGTAGTTGAGATGAACTTTTCTTTCCCTTTGGACACTTCCGCAAGCACTGCGGCCGTCCCAGCAAGAAAAACATTGATGCGCAGAGTATACTCTGCTTCCGATGATACACCTTCCGCTTTGTTGGGGACTGTCACCCCTTACAATGACACTAATGGCGTCAGTCCAGCAACTGACCCGATGACTCCCACTTGTGAAACACTTTGCGATATCACAGACCGATATCCTCATCTCAGTTCGCAGGTAATGAAGAGGTTGCCACACGCGGACGCGGTGGTGACTGACATGCCTCGACAGCCACTGAGCGTTTTGAAGCACAAACACCAGGAGATTTGGTTGAAAGGTTACAGGCACTCTCATAAAAACGCGGCCGCTGACAACTCGTACATAGGGTCCGACCTTTTCATTTGCGCATCGGACACCAACACCACCCGCTGGTGGGGGGGTCCCGAGGCACAAAGGGGGGGAATAGTAGCCCAGACCCATGATGAGCCTCATCGAGGCCGGTGGGGGGGTCAAGACTACGGACAACACCGTACGAGGCCGCCAGAGCATAAATCAAATCTAGTTGTAAACTCTCCTATGAGAACAGTGAGGAGCAGACAGGCCCCTAGACGGGGATTATCTTAGAAGACATCTAAGATAGTACTGAGGTGTACCACACTGGTCATAAAGGAAAGTCCAGTGGACTTGTCCACCTCCAAAACAAATGGCAACAATAATCATTCTTTGCCATGTTCAACTACAATACAACTAGTAAAATGCTCCAATCATGTGTTCCGGTAGATAATATTTCAGAATAAATCGGTAGGATAACTGGTCCCCTTGAGTACCAGTACCAATACTAACAACAGTCAGTCCAGCTACAATCAGTAAGAAGGTTAGAGACTTAACCAATCAAATTACCATTGACAACAGCGACATAGGAGTCACTCAGAGTGCAACACGTGGAGGGGAATCTCCAGTGCACTCTTCCAATGGTTAACACACATGTCACTAATAAATAGGATCCTCCATTCAGGAGGAAAATTATTAGAAGTCATGAACCATGATCACACCACGTATGACTGGTCCAATACTTAAAGAGTACTTCCGTCGTGAGGTTAGCTCCTCCGTGGATAACATAGCTATGAAATAGACTTCATACCTATCGCCACTACAAAAGTGGAAGAAACAGTGACTTGTAGAAAAACTACTACAGACTCCCTTGACACCAATTCTGACTGACCTCCAGGCATTGACCTGAAAATTACCTGACTACGTCAGACTCATTCTGAACAAGTTGTAATCTGCCCGGATACTTGGTTTTCTTCCCTTGACATGAGCGCTTGTGTAAGCATAAACGCACATGCACAACGGAACATCCAATTAGGATTTATGCTAGGACCACTTAAGGGCCCAAGCAATATACCAGCCTTAGTAAAGTTGAACATTTACTTCTAGGCCTTTGACTCTACAGCACTCACCAGTTTTCTTCCCAGAAGTCCATAGGTCATACCTGTAGACTGCCCAAAACTAGTGCATTACAGCTGTAGACTTATCATATAGTTATCAACTTAGGATAGCGCCTAAGCAACACACCAAGTAGGAAAAACCCTAGATATGGCATTAGAGACAATGCCATGATAATCATTTTGCCAGAACATTGGACGTATATAGAATACAGTCCAATTAGATGATTTTTTTGTGTGAACTCTATTTTGTATATTTTTGTTTTGTTTATGCTTTCATTCCTTTTCGGTTCAGTTCCTTTGACACTTAGGATGTGATAGAGACATAAACAAAGTCCCCATACAACCATCACTTAGTGCCACAACGCCGCTCATTGGGGAATGAATGTAATTATATATATTTCATGACTGTGTGCGCGTTGTTAACATCTGCCTAAGTTACTGCCCAGATCTTCCAGTCTGGACGACGGGTCCGGAACGGCGACCCCAAATCCGGACACCCACAGCCTATCCGTGTGGCGGCATGCCCGCTGTCAGAGAGACTACCAAGGTAAACCACCAGAGGGGGGGACCGCAACGGCGATCACCAACCAGGACATCCCCTGGCCCTTCCTGGGGTACTTTACAGCTTCCAGGGAACCTACCAAGGTACACCAATTGAGGAGACCGCAACGGCGATCACCAACCGGACATCAACTGCCCATCCTTGTGGTGGACGGCTCCGCTTTCAGAGAGCCTACCAAGTTCAACCACCAGAGAGGACTGCAACGATGATCTACCAATGGGACATCACGTGGTCATGATTTTATGTTGATTTGTAACTTGCAGGATAAACAAGATCCAAACCACCAGGGGGGGTATGTCATGACGTTGGCCTCTTTTGGTACAGGGAGGACAGTTGACCCCTCCCTTTTGCACCACCAACCCTTACCTTTCCCCCCCAATCCACCCTGTGTGTAAAGGGTCGTAAAAACTCTAAAATTCCAGGAGAGTCTCTGGCCACATGGCCCATAGAGAGACACAGGAAATTCTTCCAACTCATATAATTGGAGAGCCAAGCGACATTTTGTGTTCTGGAGAAGGTATGGAAGATTAGTGAAGAATCCAGCTACGAACTGATCCGCTTGGTACAATTTTGTGATACTCAGAAGAGACAATATAGCCATATTACCATAAAACTGTTTATATAATAGCATCATAATGGTTGTATAGAATGTATTAATAAGGATAAAGCTTTTGTAAGACATTGAGATGCTATTGTACTGATGTAATGTGATAGAATTGTATTTCTGTAACCAAATCTAACTCAGTCATAGGCACGCCCCCAGGGACCCATACAGGACCAGGCGTCATTTGACAAGCCTGTTCTATGGGCACTATAAAACACCCCCTGATTTACATTTCTTCAGACCAGGCCTACACTCTATGGCCAGAGGTTTGACCATCCAAGTACTCTACTGAAAGTGAACCATACCAGATGGTTAACTTTTAGACTATTGATACCGACAGAATAAGAACAAGTCTTTGATATTAATTATTAGTCTGCAGCTAAGTAAATTATATCATCGAACGCGAAGACCAACGAATCAACCATTCTATGACGACATTAATGAATGTCGCTCTGAAAGATCCATTCTAACCGAGAGAGAGAGAGAGAGAGAGAGAGAGAGAGGGAGAGAGAGAGAGAGAGAGAGAGAGAGAGAGAGAGAGAGAGAGAGAACGCGGACAAAACTCCCCAACAGAACAGAACTCTCGAACAAGGATCACGACGACACACTGAGCGTAAATATATATTGATTGCAATTGTTCCCGAATGAGTGAGCCTTCAATTGTTAATATTAATGAACTCTGTAGGTGTGCATTCTCAGCTGACCGTTTATGACCCATTGTTCAACAGGCCGACCTGCCTGTTTAGCCCACAAGGGCACATTCCTCTACCAATCCTTTGTGACGATAATTACTGTTTGTATGTTTTTCTGTTAATTACTTAGTGTAGTAAATAAATGATTTTAAGACAATTGATGTATGGATGATTTTAGTAAAGACTGGGTTCGTGCAGATACAACAATTTACGACGTTTGGAATGAGACTGGACTAGAGGTAAAATACACCATTTAAACCACAAGATAATCGGCCTATACTATAATAGAATAGAATATTATAGTACAGGAAAGTTATATTAGGAAAATTATAGCTTTGTAATCTGAATATTCTCCTTGGTGCCCCGATCTCCTAGTTAATTACAATTAAACGATTAATCAGTTTAATCGCGTGATAATAATTACAGGGAGCTAATTGATAAACATATCTTCCGTTTAATGGTACCCCAAAGACACGACAATCCAGATCTTCCAGAGTTGAGGTGAGTGTCCATCTGATGCCACTTTTTTCGTTTGTCAGGGTCTGTGTCATAAGCCAGTTAATGGCTTTAATGAACAGGGTGGAGGAGAAGATGCATCCTTGTTTAACTCCAGTGTTGATTCCGAAACTGTTGGTTACATGTCTCTTACAGACAACCTGACAGTGGAAATCAGTTTACAAGGTCTTGATGATGTTGACTATTTTGGTAGCGATTCCATAGTGGTGAAGTATTTTCCACAGGGATAGTCGGTGGAGAGTGTCGAAGGCCTTTTCAAAATCAAAAGGTGGTGTATATGGAACTGGTCCCCAGGCTCAATATTGAATATGGAATTCCCAAACTGTAACCAGTAGACCTGTTATCATGTAGCAACAGGGAGCAGTCAGTGCCACATCATTGATTCACATGAAAACTACATCCCAAAAGCACCCTATACTCTTTAATAGTGCCCTACTTTTGACCAGGATCTATAGGGCTCTGGTCACAAGTTGTCCACTACAAGGAATAGGGTGCCATTTGGGACCCTTATTCTTATTGTATATTGTCAGTCACACACTGTTATTTGAGAAATAAAGCCTCTACAATGTAACATGTGTCCTACATTTGTATTGTACAATATTGTTCAGCTGGAGTATTTCCATAGAAACCTAACCGTGACATTTTTCTCAAGTTTGTGGTGTGATGTGATACATTTTTTTTTAAATGTTATGGCACAGAGTCATCTCCATCCTCCTCCTAAATTCTTCAGCCTTCGCTTTTTAAATGAAATCGTAAATGTTGGCTACTGAGGTAAATGGAGGTTTGAAAATAATTATGTGCATTCCATTTACTGTATTAAATGATGCCAGTGATTGGAATCAGCTGCTTATAGTGGCCAAATACCATTGGAAACATTCCCACACATACAGTGTACTTTACTTTTAAGAAAATATCTATTATAAACATTTTTAAATCTGGAATGGATGTGTTTCTTATAAAACATGTGAACGATAGGATATTGAGGACAGAACTTGAACCCAGGCAACAAGATTATATTGGAAATCTTGGAAGTATAGTATAAATAGGGTAATGTGGGGTAACTACTGTAGCCCCACACTAATCACTGATCTACACGTGGAATTATGTATAAAAAATGAAAAGCTGAAATGTCTTGAGTCAATAAGTTTTTAACTTATTGACTCTAAATAAGTTCAGGAGTAAAAATGTGGTTAGCAACACACATAACATTCAAGACTGGGCATTCAACTGAGACTGCTCTTCTCTGTGTCACGGAGGCTCTCCGCACTGCTAAAGCTAACTCTCTCTCCTCTGCTCTCATACTTCTAGACCTATCTGCTGCCTTTGATACTGTGAACCATCAGATCCTCCTCTCCACCCTCTCCCCGAGTTGGGCATCTCCGGCGCGGCCCACGCTTGGATTGTGTCCTACCTGACAGGTCGCTCCTACCAGGTGGCGTGGCGAGAATCTGTCTCCGCACCATGCGCTCTCACCACTGGTGTCCCCCAGGGCTCTGTTCTAGGCCCTCTCCTATTCTCGCTATACACCAAGTCACTTGGCTCTGTCATATCCTCACATGGTCTCTCCTATCATTGCTATGCAGACGACACACAATTAATCTTCTCCTTTCCCCCTTCTGATAACCAGGCGGCGAATCGCATCTCTGCATGTCTGTCAGACATATCAGTGTGGATGACGGATCACCAGCTCAAGCTGAACCTCGGCAAGACGGAGCTGCCCGTTCCATGATCTCGCCATCACGGTTGACAACTCCCTTGTGTCCTCCTCCCAGAGTGCTAAGAACCTTGGCGTGATCCTGGACAACACCCTGTCGTTCTCCACTAACATCAAGGCGGTGACCCGATCCTGTAGGTTCATGCTCTACAACATTCGCAGAGTACGACCCTGCCTCACACAGGAAGTGGCGCAGGTCCTAATCCAGGCACTTGTCATCTCCCGTCTGGATTACTGCAACTCGCTGTTGGCTGGGCTCCCTGCCTGTGCCATTAAACCCCTACAACTCATCCAGAACGCCGCAGCCCGTCTGGTGTTCAACCTTCCCAAGTTCTCTCACGTCACCCCGCTCCTCCGCTCTCTCCACTGGCTTCCAGTTGAAGCTCGCATCCGCTACAAGACCATGGTGATTGCCTACGGAGCTGTGAAGGGAACGGCACCTCCATACCTTCAGGCTCTGATCAGGCCCTACACCCAAACAAGGGCACTGCGTTCATCCACCACTGGCCTGCTGGCCCCCCTACCTCTGAGGAAGCACAGTTCCCGCTCAGCCCAGTCAAAACTGTTCGCTGCTCTGGCACCCCAATGGTGGAACAAGCTCCCTCACGACGCCAGGACAGCGGAGTCAATCACCACCTTCCGGAGACACCTGAAACCCCACCTCTTTAAGGAATACCTAGGATAGGATAAAGTAATCCTTCTAACCCCCCCCCCCCCCCCCCCCCCTTAAAATATTTAGATGCACTATTGTAAAGTGGTTGTTCCACTGGATATCATAAGGTGAATGCACCATTTTGTAAGTCGCTCTGGATAAGAGCGTCTGCTAAATGACTTAAATGTAAATGTAAATAATAAGTTGCATGTACTCTGTGTGCAATAATAGGGTTTAACATGATTTTTAAAGACAATGATAACCCCTTCACATAAAATTATCGTAAGGTCCTTAAGTCGAGCAGTGAATTTCAAGCACAGATTCAACCACAAAGACCAGGTTTTCCTAGGTTTTCCTATGGTTCACAAAGAAGAGCACTTACTGGTAGAAGGGTTAAAAAATATATATATATCCCCTTTGTGCATTGTGCCGTTATTAATTACCCTTT
Source organism: Salmo salar (assembly GCF_965601325.2). Taxonomy (NCBI): domain Eukaryota; kingdom Metazoa; phylum Chordata; class Actinopteri; order Salmoniformes; family Salmonidae; genus Salmo; species Salmo salar. The sequence goes on along the minus strand of NC_138292.1, from coordinate 50,510,575 downwards.
GGAAGGTGTATCAATACACCCAGTCACTACAAATACACAAACGCCTTTCTTAACTCAGTTGCCGGAGTGGAATTCACCAGTTACAGTTACAGTTACTGTTTAAAACAGTTACAGAGTTTAACGGCTGTAAAGGGAGAAAACTGAGGATGGATCAACAATATTGTAGTTACTCCACAATACTAACCTCAATGACAGAGTGAAAAGAAGGAAAATTGTACAGAATAAAACATATTCCAAAACATGCATCCTGTTTGCAGTAAGTCCCTAAAATAAAACTGCAAAAAATGGGGCAAAGAAATTGACTTAATGTCCTGAATACAAAGCATTATGTTTGGGGCAAATCCAACACAACATATTACTGAGTATCACTTTTCATATTTTTAAGCGTGGTGGTGGCTCTGCATCACGTTACAGGTATGCTTGTCATCGACAAGGCCTAGGTTGTTTTTTAGGATAAAAAGAAATGGAATAGAGCTAAGCACAGGCTAAATCCTAGCGGAAAACCTGGTGCAGTCTGCTTTCCAACAAACACTGGGAGACAAATTCACCTAAAACACAAGGCCATATATACCCTGGAGCTGCTAACCAAGACCATATTGAATGTTCCTGAGTGGACTAGTTACAGTTTTGACTTACATTTGTTTGAAAATCTATTGCAAGACTTGAAAATAGCTATTGCGCAATGATCAACAACATTTTTTAAAGATAAATGTGCAAATATTGTATAATCCAGATGTGCAAAGCTCTTAGACACTTACCCAGAAAGACTCACACCTGTAATCGATGCCAAAGGTGATTCTAACATGTATTGACTCAGGGGTCTTAATACTAATGTAAATGAAATATTTCTGTATTAAATGGTTTATACATTTGTTTTCACTTTGTCATTATGGAGTATTGTGTGTAGATAGGTGAGCAGAAATATCTATTTAATCCATTTTTAATTCATGCTGTAACACAACAAAATGTGGAATAAGTCAAGGGGTATGAATACTTTCTGAAGGGGGGGGGGGGGGGGAGTTATCCCCAACATAGTCGATTATGTATCTTTAGGCTGCCCTAATGGAATATATATACACTTTATAGATGTAATTCAATTAGATTATACACTGCTCAAAAAAATAAAGGGAACACTTAAACAACACAATGTAACTCCAAGTCAATCACACTTCTGTGAAATCAAACTGTCCACTTAGGAAGCAACACTGATTGACAATAAATTTCACATGCTGTTGTGCAAATGGAATAGACAACATGTGGAAATTATAGGCAATTAGCAAGACACCCCCAATAAAGGAGTGGTTCTGCAGGTGGGGACCACAGACCACTTCTCAGTTCCTATGCTTCCTGGCTGATGTTTTGGTCACTTTTGAATGCTGGCGGTGCTTTCACTCTAGTGGTAGCATAAGACGGAGTCTACAACCCACACAAGTGGCTCAGGTAGTGCAGCTCATCCAGGATGGCACATCAATGCGAGCTGTGTCTGTCAACGTAGTGTCCAGAACATGGAGGCGCTACCAGGAGACAGGCCAGTACATCAGGAGACGTGGAGGAGGCCGTAGGAGGGCAACAATCCAGCAGCAGGACCGCTACCTCCGCCTTTGTGCTAGGAGGAGCAGGAGGAGCACTGCCAGAGCACTGCAAAATGACCTCCAGCAAGCCACAAATGTGCATGTGTCTGCTCAAACGGTCAGAAACAGACTCCATGAGGGTGGTATGAGGGCCCGACGTCCACAGGTGGGGGTTGTGCTTACAGCCCAACACCGTGCAGGACGTTTGGCATTTGCCAGAGAACACCAAGATTGGCAAATTCACCACTGGCGCCCTGTGCTCTTAACAGATGAAAGCAGGTTCACACTGAGCACGTGACAGATGTGACAGAGTCTGGAGACGCCGTGGAGAACGTTCTGCTGCCTGCAACATCCTCCAGCATGACCGGTTTGGCGGTAGGTCAGTCATGGTGTGGGGTGGCATTTCTTTGGGGGGCCGCACAGCACTCCATGTGCTCGCCAGAGGTAGCCTGACTGACATTAGGTACCGAGATGAGATCCTCAGACCCCTTGTGAGACCATATGCTGGTGCGGTTGGCCCTGGGTTCCTCCTAATGCAAGACAATGCTAGACCTCATGTGGCTGGAGTGTGTCAGTAGTTCTTGCAAGAGGAAGGCATTGATGCTATGGACTGGCCCGCCCGTTTCCCAGACCTGAATCCAATTGAGCACATCTGGGACATCATGTCTCGCTCCATCCACCAACGCCACGTTGCACCACAGACTGTCCAGGAGTTGGCGGATGCTTTAGTCCAGGTCTGGGAGGAGATCCCTCAGGAGACCAACCGCCACCTCATCAGGAGCATGCCCAGGCTGAGCCTCATTTTGACTTGTTTTAAGGACATTACATCAACGTTGGATCAGCCTGTAGTGTGGTTTTCCACTTTAATTGTGAGTGTGACTCCAAATCCAGACCTCCATGGGTTGATAAATTAGATTTCCATTGATTATTTTTGTGTGATTTTGTTGTCAGCACATTCAACTATGTAAAGAAAAAAGTATTTAATAAGATTTTTTCATTCATTCAGATCTAGGATGTGTTATTTTAGTGTTCCCTTTATTTTTTTGAGCAGTATATATAACTTTTTCTAAAGGATGAAATATTAGACCAACTTACCTCAGAATCGTTTTGTTAAAGTGACTTAAATATTTTCAATAAGACAGATGATAACATTTTAGTTGAGCAAGAGTAGTGGCAGCCAGGGAAAGTGTTGGGAGAAAAATTGGCGAGATAAAGTGGTTTCTGTGAGAATTACAGGGGGGGTGCAGTTACCCCGGGGGGGCTAGTTACCCCACGTTACTCTGCTGCCTACAATCTATGACCTCTAACAAATATTGAAATCATAAAATAGCTTGTGAGATCCGTCTACAGTGTCTACATAGTTAAGAACAGGCCTAGCTGGACTTGCAATGTGGTTTGCAAGAAAGCAAATGCAACCATATGAATGTAATGAAACCCGCTACCATGTACTGCATCAAATTATAAAACCATTTGTTTGACAGGAAACTCGTTTATTGTCAATTATTTCGACTTCTGGATCCGTGAGTAGGTTGGTGAAGCAGTAGGACAATTGAAAAATTCCTTTTGATTGCATATTTTTCTGTAGAGGCCAGTTGTTACGTTCCCCAGTTTCTGTGTTGTAGTTTGTATATTTGTAAGTGTGTTTCAGGTAATGGCTTCCTGAAGTTCTCCAAGCAGCTGATTGGTCGGCCCCATTGCTGATTGGAGAGCTGACCCCGCCCCCTCGTCAGGACGCAGCTGTCTCAATTAACAACCCCAATATAAGCCAGTGTGCTGTTGCTCAGGGAGGGAGAGACAGAGATTTTTGCTGAGAGAGGAGGTTGATGGCAGAGATATATATGTATATGTTGGTTGTTTCTCAGAAAGAGAAATGGCTATGTACTTAGTTAGTTGTTGCTGAATAAGCTTATTGTTCTGTGTTTAGTGCTCAGAGCTTCTTTAATGTCCTGGGTTAGTGTTTTCTCAGGTTTTGATGTGAAGTAGTTTGTACATTTGTGTTATTCTGTTTCCTTTGTTCCCAGGGGGGAAGGGGAAGGCACCTAGGGAGTGCTTAGGAAAGAGGCCCGCGGGCATACATATACCCGTAGTAGTTTACTGTCTATGCACACTAGGAAAGACCTGGGCGGACCATCCCCTGTATTTTGGTTAGTGCACCAGGTGGTGCTAGTTAGGTAAGTAGTGGGTAGGCAGGTAAGGTAGGAGAGGGGGTTTTGATATTTAGTTTCTTTGCTTTGGTTCCGTCCAGCCCCTTTTCCCCAACCTTACCGCGTGAAGGAATAAATTCCCTGTTAACGGTATTCTCTGCCTTTGTGTCATCCTTGCTCACACCTACACTTCCATACCTCTTTCACAACACGGAGAGTTAAGTTGTAGCAGGGTGTTGCGTTCCCTCTTTCTAGAGGCGTGCGTAACACCAGTACCATTGTTTTATGATACGTAGTCTCTGAAACACTGCATAGTCTCTGAAACATTTTGAACTGTGTGTTTGTTTGTATGTGTGTGTGGGTGTGCATGCATTTACATTATTGAATTTTTTTACACAACATACCCTCATAGTTTCTGTTTTTTATTTCAATTATTGAAGGGAATGAGTGGGCTAAAACTACCTATTTTCATGCTGAATGAGTTAAAACCCTCTGAAGTGAAAGCGAAGTGCCCTATGGTCTACTCAGTGGTGGTGTCCCAATGGCATCCTATTCCCTATACATAGTAGTGCACTACTTTTGTTCCCTGTATAGTACACACATTTTGACAAGGGCCCATAGGGCTCTGGTCAACAATAGTGCACTATATAGAGAATATGTTGCCTTTCGGAACACAGGCTCAGTGTGTCTGGGTACATTTTTCTCCTGGCACATTATAAAATGTTGTCAGATGAGTTGACTCTGACCTTGAGATTATTAAATCATCTTTTCATCTCTGGCTGGGAGATATCCTGTTGGGGATAGGGGGCAGTATTTGCACGGCCGGATAAAAAACGTACCCGATTTAATCTGGTTACTACTCCTGCCCAGTAACTAGAATATGCATATAATTATTGGCTTTGGATAGAAAACACCCTAAAGTTTCTAAAACTGTTTGAATGGTGTCTGTGAGTATAACAGAACTCATATGGCAGGCAGAAACCTGAGAAGAGTCCTTACAGGAAGTGGCCTGTCTGACAAGTTCTTGTTCTTCTTGGCTCTGTTTATTGAAAACTGAGGATCTTTGCTGTAACGTGACACTTCCTACGGCTCCCATAGGCTCTCAGAACCCAGGAAAAAGCTGAATGATGTAATTCCAGCCTCTGGCTGAAAAACATTAGCGCGTTTGGATAGTGGCCGGTCAGAGTACCATCAGACTGAGGCTCGTGCACGAGGGGATCCCATGTTTTTATTTTCTCTCTCTTTGAACGTAAACACGCTTTCCCGGTCGGAATATTATCGCTTTTTTACGAGAAAAATGGCATAAAAATTGATTTTAAATAGCGGTTGACATGCTTCGAAGTACGGTAATGGAATATTTAGACATTTTTTGTCACGAAATGCGTCGTGCGCGTCACCCTTCTTTACCATTCGGATAGTGTCTTGAACGCACGAACAAAACAGAGGATATTTGAACATAACTATGGATTATTTTGAACCAAACCAACATTTGTTATTGAAGTAGAAGTCCTGGGAGTGCATTCTGACGAAGAACAGCAAAGGTAATAACATTTTTCTTATAGAAAATCTGACTTTGGTCAGGGCTAAACTTGGTGGGTGTCTAAATAGTGATGCCGGGCTATCTACTCAGAATATTGCAAAATGTGCTTTCCCCCGAAAAGCTATTTTAAAATCGGACATAGCGAGTGCATAGAGGAGTTCTGTATCTATAATTCTTAAAATAATTGTTATGCTTTTTGTGAACGTTTATCGTGAGTAATTTAGTAAATTCACCGGAAGTTTGCGTGGGGTATGCTAGTTCTGAACGTCACATGCTAATGTAAAAAGCTGGTTTTTGATATAAATATGAACTTGATTGAACAAAACATGCATGTATTGTATAACATAATGTCCTAGGGTTGTCATCTGATGAAGATCATCAAAGGTTAGTGTGGTTTGGGTTTATGTGACATTATATGCTAGCTTGAAAAATGGGTGTCTGATTATTTCTGGCTGGGTACTCTGCTGACATAATCTAATGTTTTGCTTTCGTTGTAAAGCCTTTTTGAAATCGGACAGTGTGGTTAGATTAACGAGAGTCTTGTCTTTAAAATGGTGTAAAATAGTCATATGTTTGAGAAATTGAAGTAATAGCATTTCTAAGGTATTTGAATAACGCGCCACGGGATTCAACTGGCTGTTGAGTAGGTGGGACGATTTTGTCCCGCCGACCCTAGAGAGGATATACTGCCGTCACTTCACAGTAACAGGCTCACAGCGTACTTGAGTACTGGAGTTCTAAGAGAAGCACACTGTTGTAGGTGGAATTTTGTAAAGGGATTCTGAAACGAAGACCTAAGTATGTGATATTATCAGGGCCTTTGGTGTAGACCTGTATCAAATACAAAGTTCTTATATTTGAGAGCAAAATACCTGTCATAGATATGTATGTCAAGAAACTATTTGACACCATAAAGGTAAAGTACAATATCATTACACAAGACCATGGTGCTTGCCTACGGAGCTGTGAGGGGAACGGCACCTCCGTACCTTCAGGCTCTGATCAGGCCCTACACCCAAACAAGGGCACTGCGTTCATCCACCTCTGGCCTGCTCGCCTCCCTATCTCTGAGGAAGCACAGTTCCCGCTCAGCCCAGTCAAAACTGTTCGCTGCTCTGGCACCCCAATGGTGGAACAAGCTCCCTCACGACGCCAGGACAGCGGAGTCAATCACCACCTTCCGGAGACACCTGAAACCCCACCTCTTTAAGGAATACCTAGGATAGGATAAAGTAATCCTTCTAACCCCCCCCCCCCCCCTTAAAAGATTTAGATGCACTATTGTAAAGTGGTTGTTCCACTGGATATCATAAGGTGAATGCATCAATTTGTAAGTCGCTCTGGATAAGAGCGTCTGCTAAATGACTTAAATGTTAATGTAATATTATTATTATTACCTAAACTTTCATGAGAGATCAATTCAAACGTGTACGACCAAATATTTAGTAACATCTCAACAAGAGATCTTACTGCCATGTTGGACTGAATATTTATTTTATCTCTCCATTTCAGTACTGAAGATAATATTATTGAATTGAGTAACAGCTTATCTCATATTTCTAGTGACATTTAACTAGCAGCTTGAGGGGAATTATATCCAGAAAAGCCTAATTGACTAACAATTTAGATGAATCAAATCTTTAAACATCAATACAATAAATTAATACTATACTTAATTTGCCATTTCTCACGCAGGTGAGCAGAAATTCCAATTCCCAATTCATATCTTGTAGTAAATCATTGTCGTTACTCAAATGAACCATAGCTCCATGAAAATAGTGTTAGGTCATGAATGCAAAGAAGGAATGTTCCCTCGAGACCATGGAAATGAGATTTTTGTTCTCAAGGCGATTTAATTCATTCGTTCATTTTACGTGAACAATCTGAGGCCCTTTCAGTAGAACTGTTGACTTTCAGAGGGTTCGTTGTCCAGCAGAGGTGAAAGAGAGAAAAGGAAAGAAACAGAGAAGTAGCAATATTCGGATAAGAGGAAGGAAAAGAGCAATGGATTTATTAGGTAGATAAAAGACTTGGCTGGAAGTGTTTTTGTTTCAATCTAGCTGAAAAAACAAGATGAGTATCCACAGATGGAGAGAAAATCTTGTTGAAAAATAGAGGAAAATACTCTGAACAGAATTGTCCTGTGTTCATCTTTGCCTTTCTTCTCATACAGTCCCCTAAAATGGAGACAGAAAATCAATTGACACTCACAACTCTTTGTTGCCTTGTGCACATTCTGAACCCAGCCACTCCAAAGTAGACCGCCACAAAGCTTAAAAGATTGATGCTCAAAGCTTTTATCCTTAGCGGCTCACTCTGTTCCATGGCTCCTTGGCATGGAACATAATGTCCTTAAAGGGGCTATCAGCAGTTGAAATAATAACAAACAATTTTCCCCGCCTCTGTTTTGGTAAAAAGCTGAGGGATGGGGCTGGAGAAATGTAACCACTCTCAAATGCATAGACAGAGTTATGGATGCAAGGACTCACCATGCATGATACAAAATTATAGTTTTAACCAGGTTTTTAGGCTATAAAGTGTTTGTTTACATTTACTTTGTTTAGAAACATTGGAGTAAAAGAAGCTTAAATGTTGGCTTCTGTTATATTCTTCAAGAATCAATGGGTACATATAATTAATTTACAAGTCAGAAAATGAAATCAAATCAAATGCAATTTTATTTGTCACATGCACCGAATACAACAGGTGTAAACCTTACAGTGAAATGCTTACTTACAAGCCCTTAACCAACAATGCAGTTTTAAGAAAAATAAGTGTTAAGTAAAAAATAGATAAGTAAAAAATTAAAATTAAATAACAAATGGTTAAAGAGCAGCAATAAATAACAGTAGTGAGGCTATATGTCACATCTGCTCCTGCAACGCCCTCTACTGCTCATCCTGTGTCTATTTGACCTGCCGCCACTCCCCCAGTACTTCCATGCTAACAGATCGTAATCTCTGCTCAGTCAGTCTACGCTTCTAGCCGTTTGTTACGATTAGATCCTGTTATCCTGTTGTGCCTGTTTTCCTCGCCTGACGCTGTTTTCCTCTCCACTACAGTTCCGCCCTCTCTGAATCTGGTCCCTGTCTCCCGTTCCACGTCTCGTCATCCTGCTACTCTGTCCTGGATTCCCCACTCTACTACTCCCTTGGATTCCCCTCCGGAGCTGCTTACCCTGTCCCAACCCCTCTAGCTCCAGCCTCAGCCTCCGCACATGGTTTCCTCACCCGAGCTTCCCCTGGCCTGCACTCCATCTTCCCCTTGTGTTTCAATAAATATCTTGGTTACTTCATCCCAGTCCCCTCGTCTGAGTCTGCTCTTGGGTTCCCCTGTTCCACTGCACTCCGGGGCACTGGTTAGTCGAGGTAATTGAGGTAATTATGTAGGTAGAGTTAAAGTGACTATGCATAGATAATAACCAGAGAGTAGCAACATTGTAAAAGAGGGGGGAGACGCAATGCAAATAGTCTGGGCAGCCATTTGATTAGCTGTTCAGGAGTCTTATGGATTGGGGGTAGAAGCTGTTAAGAAGCCTTATGGAACTAGACTTGGTGCTCCGGTACCGCTTGCCGTGCGGTAACAGAGAGAACAGTCTATGGCTGGAGTCTTGGACAATTTTTAGGGCCTTCCTCTAACACCGCCTGGTATAGAGGTCCTGGATGGCAGGAAGCTTGGCCCCAGTGATGTACACACTACACTCCGTAGTCCCTTGCAGTCAGAGGCCAAGCAGTTGCCATACCAGGCAGTGATGCAACCAGTCAGGATGCTCTCAATGGTGCAGCTGTATAACTTTTTGAGGATCTGAGGACCATGCCAAATCTTTTCAGTCTCCTGAGCGGGAATAGGTTTGGTTGTGCCCTCTTCACGACCGTCTTGGTGTGTTTGAACCATGATAGTTTGTTGCTGATGTAGACACCAAGGAACTTGAAGCTCTCAACCGGCTCCACTACAGCCCCATCGATGAGAATGGGGGGGGTGCTCGGTCCTCCTTTTCCTGTAGTCCACAATCCTCTCCTTTGTTTTGATCACATTGAGGGAGAGTTTGTTATCCTGATATCACACAGCCAGGTCTCTGACCTCCTCCCTATAGGCTGTTTCATCAATGTCAGTGTTCAGGCCTACCACTGTTGTGTTGGCCATGCAGCTATGGGTGAACAGGAGGGAATTGAGCACGCACCCCTGAGGGGCCCCCATGTTGAGGATCATTGTGACAGATGTGTTGTTACCAACATTTACCACCTGGGGGCGGCCTGTCAGGAAGTCCAGGATCCAGTTGCAGAGGGAGGTGTTTAGTCCCAGAGTCCTTAGCTTAGTGATGAGCTGTGAAGGCACTATGGTGTTGAACGCTGAGCTGTAGTCAATGAACAGCATTCTCACGTAGGTGTTCCTTTTGTCCAGGTGGGAAAGGGCAGTTTGGAGTGCAATAGAGAATGCATAATCTGTGGATCTGTTGGGGCTGGATGTAAATTAGAGTGGGTCTAGGGTTTATGGGATAATGGTGTTGATGTGAGCCATGACCGGCCTTTCAAAGCACTTCATGGCTACAGACGTGAGTGCTATGGGTCGGTAGTCATTTAGGCAGGTTACCTTAGTGTTCTTGGGCACAGGGACTATGGTGGTCTGCTTGAAACATGTTGGTATTACAGAATTTCCCAGGGCATAGACATATCTGTAATTGGCAGAAAGCTTAAATTCTTGTTAATCTAACTTCACTGTCCAATCTACAGTAGCTATTACAGTGAAAGGATACTATGCAATTGTTTAAGGAGAGTGCGCAATTTTGAACATGAAAAGTTATTCATAAAACAAATTAGGCACATTTGGGCAGACTTGACACAATATCTTGAACAGAAATGCAATGGTTCATTGGATCAGTCTAAAACGTTGCACATGCACTGCTGCCATCTAGTGGCCAAAATCTAAATTGCACCTGGGCTGGAATAGTACATTTTTGCCTTTCTCTTGCATTTCAAAGATGATGGTACAAAAAAATACAAAAGAAAGTTTTTTTTTTCTTTGTGTTATCTTTTACCAGATCTATTGTGTTATATTCTCCGACATTCCTTTCACATTTCCACAAACTTCAAAGTGTTTCCTTTCAAATGGTACCAATAATATGCATATCCTTTCTTCAGGGCTTGATCTACAGGCAGTTAGATTTGGATATGTAATTTTAGGCACAAATTTTTTTAAAGGGGCGGATCCTTAAGAGAGCATGAAAACACAGTCATCCGTAACAGATGATGCTCTCATGCATGCTTCAGTGTTGCTTGCCTCGAAGCAAGCAAAGAAGTAATTTAGCTTGTCTGGTAGGCTTGTGTCACTGGGCAGCTCGCGGCTGTGCTTCCCTTTGTAGTCTGTGATAGTTTGCAAGCCCTGCCACAGCCGACGAGCGTCAGAGCCGGTGTAGTATGATTCAATCTTAGTCCTGTATTGACGCTTTGCCTGTTTGATGGTTCGTCTGAGGGCATAGTGGGATTTCTTATAAGCATCCGGGTTAGAGTCCTGCTCATTGAAAGTGGCAACTCTACCCTTTAGCTCAGTGCGGATATTGCCTGTAATCCATGGCTTCTGGTTGGGGTATGTATGTACGGTCACCGTGGGGACGACATCATCGATGCACTTATTGATGAAGCCAGTGACTGATGTGGTATACTCCTCAATGCCATTGGAAGAATCCCAGAACATATTCCAGTCTGTGCTAGCAAAACAGTCCTGTAGCTTAGCATCTGTGTCATCTGACCACTTCTTTATTGACCTGCTGCTTCCTGCTTTAATTTTTGCTTGTAAGTAGGAATTATGGTCAAATTTGCCAAATGGAGGGTAAGGGAGAGCTTTGTACACGTCTCTGTGTGTGGAGTAAAGGTGGTCTCGAGATTTCTTTCCTTTTTCCATTTAACATGCTGGTAGAAATGAGGTAAAACGGATTTAAGTTTGCCTGCATTAAAGTCCCCGTCCACTAGGAGCGCAGCCTCTGGATGAGCGTTTTCCTGTTTGTTTATGGCCTTATACCGCTGATTGAGTGCAGACTTAGTGCCAGCATCAGTTTGTGGTGGTAAATAGACAGCTACGAAAAATATAGATGAAAACGCTCTTGGTAAATAGTATGATCCACAGCTTATCATGAGATACTCCACAGGGGTATATACCTCAGGCGAGCAAAACCTTGAGACTTCCTTAATATTAGGTTTCGTGCCACAGCTGTTATTTACAAATATACACAGACCGCCAACCCTTGTCTTACTGGAGGTAGCCATTCTATCTTGGCGATGCAGCGTAAACTCGGCCGGATGTATTTTATTCATGTCGTTGTTCAGCCACGACTCGGTGAAACATAAGATATTACAGTTTTTAATGTCCCGTTGGTAGGATATTCGTGATCGTAGCTCGTCTATTTTGTTATCCAATGTACGTTGGCTAATAGGACTGATGGTAGAGACAGATTACCCACTCGCCGTCGGATCCTTACAAGGCACCCTGACCTACATCCCGGATATCTCCATCTCTTCTCCTGTGAATGACAGGGATGAGGATCTTTCCGTGTGTCTGAAGTAAATCCTTTGCGTCCGACTTGCTAAAGAAAAAATATTTGTCCAGTACGAGGTGAGTAATCGCTGTCCTGATATCCAGAAGCTCTTTTCGGCCATAAGAACGGTGGCAGAAACATTATGTACAAAATAAGCTAGAAATAACGCGAAAAAACACACACAATAGCACAATTGGTAAAGAGCCCGTAAAACAGCATCCATTTCCTCCGGCGCCATTCTATCTGGATGTAGCAACTGCAAATGGCCCCTTTAACTATTTTAGGGGTATACATTGTAGGGGTATACAAAAGAATAGGGCTAGCTATGTTTCTATATCCATACTGCCTTGCCATTTAGAATGCATGTACATTGCATTGTTACCACAAGGGTGCATTCTCAGCCCTCTCCTGTATTCCCTGTTCACCCTTGACTGCGTGGCCATGCACGCCACCAAATCAATCATCAAGTTTCTAGACGACTACAGTGGTAGGCTTGATTACCAACAACGACGAGACGGCCTACAGGGAGGAGGTGAGGGCCCTTGGAGTGTGGTGACAGGAACATCACCTCACACTCAACGTCAACAAAACAAAGGAGCTGATCGCGGATTTCAGGAAACAGCAGAGAGAGCACCCCCCTATCCACATCGACGGGACAGTAGTGGAGAAGGTGGAAAGTTTTAAGTTCCTCGGCGTACACATCACAGACAAACTGAAATGGTCCACCCACACAGACAGCGTGGTGAAGAAGGCGCAACAGAGCCTCTTCAACCTCAGGAGGCTGAAGAAATTTGGCTTGTCACCGAAAACACTCACAAACTTTTACAGATGCACAATCGAGAGCATCCTGTCGGGCCGTATCACCACCTGGTATGGCAACTGCTCCGCCCACAACCATAAGGCTCTCCAGAGGGTAGTGAGGTCTGCCCAACGCATCACCGGGGGCAAACTACCTGCCCTCCATGACACCTACAGCACCCGATGTCACAGGAAGGCCAAAAAGATCATCAAGGACAACAACCACCCGAGCCACTGCCTGTTCACCCCGCTATCATCCAGAAGGCGAGGTCAGTACAGGTGCATCAAAGCTGGGACCGAGAGACTGAAAAACAGCTTCTATCTCAAGGCCATCAGACTGTTAAACAGCAATCACTAACATTGAGTGGCTGCTGCCAACATACTGACTCAAATCTCTAGCCTCTTTAATAATAAAAAAAATGGATGTAATAAATGTATCACTAGCCACTTTAAACAATGCCACTTTATATAATGTCTACATACCCTACATTACTCATCTCATATGTATATACTGTACTCTATACCATCTACTGCATCTTGCCTATGCCGTTCGGCCATCGCTCATCCATATATTTATGTACATATTCTTATTCATTCCTTTACACCTGTGTGTATAAGGTAGTTGTGAAATTGTTAGATTACTTGTTAGATATTACTGCACGGTCGGAACTAGAAGCACAAGCATTTCGCTACACTTGCATTAACATCTGCTAACCATGTGTATATGACCAATAACATTTGATTTGATTTGGTGTAGATATGAGAATGGTAACAGAACTGTGTAGTTACTCAGTTGCTTGACAGCTAACTACTGTTTGATATAAACATTTACATTTGTATTACTAAAGAAAGAGTCAAACTGAAAATGCTTGATAGATAATTAAACTATGAATAATTTGTTATTCAATACATGTTGTTTTGATTTGATTGTTTGCCTGAAAGAAAATCAATTTTACCGTGTAGCACTCTAAGTAGGCATGGTCAAATTTGACAAAGGCATTATTTTAGGATAGTTATAATGGAAGTTATGCAACTAGTTATGCAACAGCTAGTTGTTTCAACTAATTTTTATTAAGTAACTGGTTCCATAGCCTTTTTTTGCTTACTCAACTTTTCAGTCCAAGTGTTACCTGAACTAAAAAAAATGTGTTGGCCAAACTTATCTCCAACTTGAGAAATCGTAGGCTAAAATGAAGTGAACTTAAAATGATGTGTTTGCTCAAATTGTCTCATATGTTCATTCAACTAGAAATTATTATTTTGGCATTTTACCTAAAAATGGTAGTGGAACTAGTTGCACACACATAGTGCTTTTAACATGCAATGATTACATACATGATTACATTGTGCATGTTCATTTAGACAGTAATTCATATTCAACATTGGATTTGAAATCACCAGATCTTGGTTTACGGCATTCCAATCTTCCTGCTTTGTAACTGTGTCAATTACTGATTTCACCTGTATTGCTACACTTTGCACTTCAAAGTAAATCTCAGCTCTGTTAAAAGTACACTCCAGAAAATATATTTTATATATCATAGTGATTAAGGAGTAACATTAAAACAGAGCAATATGTCCCATCAACATTAGACTATACAGAAAAACCTAACATTGCAGAAAAAAAGTATTGTATAAATGAACATGCACAATGTAATCATGTGTCTCAAATATGTAACTTTACATTGTATGTTAAAAGCACTGTGTGTGTAACAGGTTCCCTACCAAGGCCAGGTTAAGAAATCCCCTTCCCGCCACAACATCATTTTCTGTAAACAAATCCGTGCACTAAGAAGCAATTCGATACAGTCACATTTATTTATTCAGTTTTTTTTAAATTATTAATCAATTACCCAATCAAGGCAGGGTCCACCAGTTACCCACGTGGCTCCTTACCTACTCTCCCCCCCTATCTGGTGATTAGCAGAGTGTCACGTCCTGACCAGTATAAGGGGTTATTGTTTATTGTAGTTTGGTCAGGACGTGGCAGGGGGTATTTGTTTTATGTGGTTTGGGGTTTAATGGTATATGTATTTATGTAAGAGGGGTGTTTGATTTATGTGTTCCGGGGTTTTTGGGTAATGTTCTTGTTTTGTATTTCTATGGTTTTCTATGTTGTGTATTTCTTTGTGTTGGCCTGGTATGGCTCAGGAACAGCTGTACATCGTTGTTGCTGATTGAGAGTCATACTTAGGTAGCCCTGTTTCACCTGTCCCTTTGTGGGAAGTTGTTGTTTGCATAGCTGTGTGTGTAGCCTGCAATCCTGTTCGTTCGATCGTTTGCTTATTTTGTGTTCAATAAAAGTCACTATGAGCACTCGACCCACTGCGCCTTGGTCCACTACGTACGACGACCGTTACACAGAGTGGCTGCAGGCTGTCTACACTCATTGAGAGCGGGCTCCTAAGTCTCCCTGTGGTTGGCGGTTGCAGTGAAAAAATATAAATCATATACTGTATATCTAATAGATACTGTATATATTTCCATTACATATATATTAGTACCAGTCAAAAGTTTGGACACACCTACTCATTCAAGGGTTTTTCTTTATTTTTACTTTTTTCTACATTGTAGAATTATAGTGAAGACATGAAAACTATGAAATAACACATATGGAATCATGTAGTAACTTATAAAGTGTTAAACAAATCAAAACATATTTTAGACTTTAGATTCTTCCAAGTTGCCACCCTTTGACATGATGGCAGCTTTGCACACTCTTTGCACACTCAGCTTTGCACATTCTTGGCTACTCTTGGCCAGGTAGCCACCTGGAATTCTTTTCCAACAGTCGTCAGAGAGTTCCCACTTTGCTGAACACTTGTTGGCTGCTTTTCCTTCACCCTGTGGTCCAACTCATCCCAAATTATCTCACTTGGGTTAAGGTCGGGTGATTGTGGAGGCCAGGTCATCTGACGCAGCACTCCATCTTCTTGGTCAAACTCTCCTTCTTGGTCAAATAGCCCTTACACAGCCTGGAGGTATGTTTTGGGTCATTGTCCTGTTGAAAAACAAATGATAGTCCCACTAAGGGCAAACCAGATGGGATGGCGTATTGCTGCAGAATGCTGTGGGAGCCATGCTGGTTAAGTGTGCTTTGAATTCTTAATAAATCACTGACAGTGTCACCAGCAAAGCACCCCCACATCATCACACCTCCTCCTCCATGCTTCATGGTGGGAACCACACATCTGTTCACCTACTCTGCGTCTCACAAAGACAAAAATCAAATTTGGACTCATCAGACCAAAGGACAGATGTCCACTGCTCGTGTTTCTTGGCCCAAGCAAGTCTCTTCTTATTATTGGTGTCCTTTAGTAGTGGTTTCTTTGCAGCAATTTGACCATGAAGGCCTGATTCACGCAGTGTCCTCTGAACAGTTGATGTTGAGATGTGTCTGTTACTTGAACTCTGTGAAGCATTTATTTGGGCTGCAATCTGAGGTGCAGTTAATTGTTGATTTCTGAGGCTGGTAAGTCTAATGAACGTATCCTCTGCAGCAGAGGTAACTCTGGGTCTTCCTTTCCTGTGGCGGTCCTCATGAGAGCCAGTTTCATCACAGCACTTGAAGAAACTTTCAAAGTTCTTGAAATTTTCTGGATTGACTGACCTTCATGTCTTATGATGGACTGTTGTTTCTCGTTGCTTATTTGAGCTGTTCCTGCCATAATATGGACTTGGTATTTTACCAAATAGGGCTATCTTCTGTATACTAACCCTACCTTGTCACAACACAACTGATTGGTTCAAATGCATTAGGAAGGAAAGAAATTCCACAAATGAACTTTTAACAAGGCACACCTGTTAAATGAAATGCGTTCCAGGTGACTACCTCATGAGCTGGTTGAGAGAATGCCAAGAGTGTGCAAAGCTGTCATCAAGGCAAAGGGTGGCTAATTTGAAGAATCTCAAATATAAAATACATTTTGATTTGTTTAACACTTTTTTGGTTACTACATGATTCCATGTGTTATTTATATTTTTCATGTCTTCACTATAATTCTACAATGTAGAAAATAGTAAAAATAAAGAAACCCCCTGGAATGAGTAGGTGTGTCCATAATTTTGACTGGTACTGTATATATTTATTTAAATTCTAAATTGTTGCCTCTTGGGCCCCCCACGGGCCTGGGCCCAGGGGCTTCAGCCCCGGTAAACCCCTGCATTAATCCGGCCCTGCTGGTTCCACAGCCTTTTTTAGGTAAGATGCCCAAATACATTTTTGGGGAGATAAATGTGCACCAAATAATTTTTTTGTGTTCAGGTAGGCCTAACACTTGGACTGAAAAGTTGGGTAAACCAAAAAAAGCCTGTGGAACCAGTTACTTAATAATAATTAGATTGTTTTCATCATTGTATAGTTCGAAGTCTAATAGTACCTTACTATTACATAGTAATTACAGAACAGTCCTTGATTAATAGCCTATGGATTGCTTATAGAAATTATGTGCTATTTGCATGTGAAAGTAGGGCGGCAGGTAGTCTAGCTGTTAAGAGCATTGGGCCAGTCACTGAAAGATCGCTGGTTCGAAGTCCCCGAGCTGACTGTGTACGTCGGTCACTTAACTATAATTGCTGCTGTAAGTCAGAGCATCTACTAAATGACTAAAATGTAAAGTGTCATGGGATACATTTGCTTCATTGTTTACCTTTTAATTAGGCCTAGTATCCCACTCTTCGATGGTATGCACGTAGAGTACAGACTGTGGCTCGCGATACAGAAGCTTCTATCATATCTTCGCTTTTTACGCATAACCCCTATAGCCAATCAATGACTGTATTCAGAAGAGAAGCAAAGGTTGTCCAATGGAAAGAAATCTGCAATGTGAACAAAAGAGTGAAGATGCACGCACAAGAAGGGGGCGTATTGGAGGGTGACATTACCGTCAATGCGCACAGCTGTCAGAATTCTAGTTCGCTTGGTCGACATTGTATCGTAGAGCCACATGCATGCAACTTTCTGGACTGCTTTTTTTGTGATTTATTTCTCAGGTGGTGAATTCATCTAACACCAAAAAAAAGAATTGTATTCATCAACAATGTCTCTCATTGAGGAATACGAGGAAGGGGAATACGAGAGCGCACCTAAGCGTCTCAAGACGATGGATGTGGAGGAGGGAGAGGATTCAGATACAGCTTCCGCGGGGCTGTTAGGAGACGAGGAGGATGCTACGGGGACCCCCGGGGAAAACCGGGCCCGGTGGTCAACAAAAAAATATGGGTCTGGAAGAAAGGTGGGTGTAGACATAGCATTGCTAATTGCCTAATGTTCCTTAGATGGATGCTTGTCTTGGAAAAAGAAAGTGACCATATTAAAATAAAAAAGTCAGTGTTGTTTCCTATCTCTCATACATCTATTGGGCAAGTGACAGTCTTCAATAAACTTTTTGGACTAGGATTGGCAGATGGGCCTTTGATCCAGCCGCAGTTTTGAGAATCTTAAGGCTACTTGATTATTTAAGGACTGATTTACAATAATGACAATTGAGATTTGTGTCAAATATATGATGCTAGAGTCAAGCAATTTTCTTTAGAAAGCATACACAATAAAAATTGAAGATTAAAACATAGACTATAGAAGGTGTGTGGAGCTGTGTACAGTAGCTCATGTCTATCAAAACACACGACTTGGGAGTTCTCAACCGAACGAAGCACGCTATTTAACTTCGTTACCCCGTAATTTGATTTTACATTCGTGTCCCCGACAGTCTGGCGGCTTCAAATCTATTTTGTCTCAATAATAATGAGACAAATAATGCGCAGGTTATCAGCGCTCATCGATTTAGAGACTGTCCCCCGAAGCAATGTATCCGTGAGTGTCTTTGCTAAACTACGTTTAGACAAACGCTATGAACTGGGGCTTAAGATATTTATTATCTGGATGAATGTCACTGTGAAGAACCATATCCCATTTCTCACCCAAGGCTAACATTGTTTCACCAAAGAGGATGACAGAGATGCTCTGATGTACCCACATTCACAGTCACAACATAATATTATCCTCATAAATATGTATTTACATAGTTATCTACAAAAGTATGAACACATATGTTTATCCACATGCTGAAATAGACTTCAAAACCCATGGTATTCTATATGTAGATTTGTGGTCTAGGATTCTTTATGAGAAATACAGGAGGGTTTGCTCAGGATTCCAAATCACACATGCTGCTTCAGGTCCATCTCCAGAGAGAGCTGTAAGAGAAATGTAACCATTTCAATACAGAGTGAGCACTGGTTATCTGGCCGTTTTAAACCTTCGCTGCTCCCTGTGAAGTCACAGACAGTTCTGTCACTCCTCCAATCAACCGAAAACACAAACTCTTGTGCAAACTGTGGACCAGTACCTTTGTGTCCCTCCTGGCATTTCTTAAAGACCCACAGTCTAAATAAATTAAACATGAATTTTAAATATTTGTGGCCTAGTCCTGGAGTAAAAAGCATTCTCAATGGAGATTTTCAATTGAAAGGGCTTTTTAGTCCAAGACTAGACCTAATCTGTGTCTATAAAACTGGCCCAAATATTCTCAATCTTGGATATCCCTTCCCCAAGCTGTTGCTGTAATACAATAATGTGTTCTTAGACAACCTACCTAGTAAAATAAGGGTTAATAAAATAAAATAGATTTTTGTGTACTTTGCCTCAAATTGGTAATTTAGGAAAAAGTCAAATCAAGAGGGAACACTCTTCCTCTTTGGCATATACTTGAATACATCACACACCTCCCCTGTGTTCAACAGTAGCATGGTGACATGTTTGTCTCCACTCCTCTTTTGATAGATTGTCCATTAAAGGATTATCAATAAGAGTCAAATCAAGGGGAAACACTTTCCCACCATGGCATAACACACGACATAACACCCTCTCGTTGTGTTTAACAGTAGCATGTTGTTACGGTTATCTCCGCTCCTCTTTTAATAGGTTGCCTGTTGACGGATTATCACCATCACCCCCATGTAACTGATTGTCTATCATTTTTTATTGGCACAAGGAAGGTGGAAGTGGAGACTTCCGATATGGTTTAATTCGCTACACTTTTATTGGTATATCAATCTTCTACTTAGCTTTGGAACAATATCTCCTCAGTATATCTCCTCAGTTTGGGCAATGACAGAGGCTGCATATCAGGGCCCTGGTCAAAAGCAGTGCATTATATAAGGAATAGGGTGCCATTTGGAATGGAGCCAGACAGTGTCCCCTTTGTGACAGCGATGCCCAGCCCTGACAAACACATCAAAAGAGCCTAGGTGGGTGACGGTAGGCCTTATCGTGGCCCAACAGAACATTAACATTTCTGTTACGTGCCTAGCAATGAGCCTCGTTGGTGTGTTTGATAGGGAGAGATAGTTTGAGGTGCAGTTTGCATTCTTAATCATATCCCAATGGCATATGCAAAGAGGGAATTACATTGTGGTCTCTTGGATGGTAGTAATGCCACTACTGGCGCGACACTAGGCACTATCTCATAAAGCCAAGGGCCCTGGCTGATAAACATCTGGGTGAGCGGCAGAGCTTTTGTTCAGATGCCAGGATGAATCTCTGAGTCACGGTATGAGTCCCAAATGACAAAATATTCCCTTTATAGTGTATTACTTTTGACCAGAGCCATATGGACCCTGGTCAAAAGTAGTGAACTATATAGGGAATAGGGTCCCATTTGGGAGGAAGACAGTCCCTCATGGGGTTTCAGTGTATAACCGTTTGGCATTTGTGGGCACAAAACAAAGCAATTTTTGCATTTTGTGGCACGGAATTAATAATTTCCACTAAATATAGCATGTTACAAATGGCGGCTCATACCAGTGTGATGAAAACCTCAGCTTTGGGCTGCATGGAGCCTGCTTTCGGAGATAGGACTGCGGCAGTTTGGCTAAGAAGTTAAGAAGAAGTTAGCTTCAGTGTGGATCTGGGTGGCACAGCTCTGGGTGAACTATGACTGGGACTATATTCCAATATCCATACTAACTATGGACATTAAATCTAACGCTACAAACTTATATTTTTCCCTGTACACGTGTAATTATTTTACTGTAAATTACTTTGACTGCCTTCCTTGTATTTATATTTCTACTAAATGTTATTCTATTTTATTCTAGATTGCGTAAACGCATCTAGGACCAGGCTAGGTTACCACTGTCTGGTCTACTTCGTAAACTAGATTTGGGCATTTCCATGTAAAAGACCCATGAGCACTAACATGAGAAGTTCATAGGAGCACATCAAATTGGGTGTCAAATGAAAGCTAAGAGTCGATACTTTTGAGAAATGAAGGCATATATAAATGTCTCTACATTAGGAATAAGCAAAGGCTTTGATTTCTGGTCAAACAGATGGAAAAGGGGTCTTAGAAAACATCTAGCAGAAACAGTCTTAAAATCTATTAGAAATACATTAAAAGACAATAAAGACCCCTGCCAACTAATATCATTTATATTTAGTTTTGCCAAAATGGTTTGCCTCCAGTAAGTTTAAGAAATATAGTCTAGTGTTTTGTCATTCTGTTTCCAAAACCCCACATATCTTTAAGAAATGTTCTAATTTCTCTCGATCATGAGAGAGGATAATGAATGTTCACAGAAGTAACAAGTAAAGGTAGACCTACTAATTAGTTATAGTGTTTTTACAAATAACAATTTGGTTTATGATATATTAAGTGATTAAAGCGTGTTATTCTGTCACCAAATCAGTAACAGAATGACTGCAACTGAATTGGCTGCAATGGAAATTCATAGTAGTCACAAATCACAGTTGGGTTACCTGCTACTGTCCTCCCTTCCACTGTTATGTTCAGTTCATAACTGTTTTCTTTCTCCTTCTGTCTCATGGTCAAACGAGGAGTGTGAAAACAGTCTGGACAGCTCCTCCCTCTCTCTCTGTCTCTCTACACTCTCTCCAGTTAATCTCACCCCTTCCAGCTCTTATTGACACCTAGGGCTGAGAATTACCAGGGACCTCACGATACGATATTATCATGATACTTAGGTGCCAGTACGATATGTATTGCGATTTTCACAATTATATATGTATTGCAATTCCATACTGTGATTTTATTGCGATTCGATGTTCCAAACATATTTGCTCACCATATATCTGCTGTGGAGGGACAAGAGAGAGCCATGAGAAAACAAGTTTTGATCAGTTATGGAAATAAAAGTGCTGAAAACAAATTGGCTCCATTTTTAAAAAGTACAGTATAGTATAGTATTGGTCAGTACAATCAAGTACAGTATTGTACTGTACAGTAGAGAAGGGTTTAGTACAGTACAGTAGAGCACACTAGAGTAAAGTACAGTATAATTTACTGCATTGTACTGTACTATACTGTACTGTACTGCACTCTACTGTGATGTCCAAACTTGGCAATGCTTTGGTCCGGTATTATTTGGGGGCGGAGCTCATTCTAATAATTGTTAGTGTGTAGAATAATACCCAAACATGCAAAGGAGCATATATCGTTGTTCTACCTTTGTGTACCTATTCAGAATACATCACCATGCATCTCTGTATAGTACAGATCAGGGAGGGACCCATGATGTCACTCTGCTACCATCATTTTGTTACTGGGTGTTAATCCACTTCACTTACTGAAGGTCAATAACCAAAATAGATTTTTGTTCAAACTCGAGGTGCATTATCATAGCTGACACCCCATTCTTTCTGCAGACATCTTTGAACATTAATTCGGATTAGATACATTATTTAACATTTTTTGGGGAAAATGTGGTCACATAATAAACTGAGGCAAATGTTAACAGCATTCTGTTACTCTGCACACAATTTTTCTAGTAAATGTGTTTTTGTCAAATTTTCTGTGGAAAGTCCTAAAGTTGGATGGTTTGTTTAACTTTGCAATCAATGGTTTTTGTTTGGCATACTTTTAAAATGGAAAAGTCAGAGTCTCAGCGGCATTCTTTCACCGTAGAATTGGCAATTATGTCAAAGATGGGCTGAACCCTCTGTCTCTGCCTCCTTCTGAGATCCTGTCAGTCTGAGGCAGACTGAAGTATACCAACCAGTCTTGTCTTGGCCTGTACCTGTATAAAGTATGCTGATTTGCATTGAAAGTGATCCAGTGTTGTCTTCGGTCAATATAAAATCTCAAATCGTGTGCTTTAATCCTGTCATAAAGATGAGTATCAAGGACAGGCAATCGTTAGAAACAAAAAACCTACATTTGAGGTGAGATACAGGAGACTCCAAGGGGAATCTGTGTGTTGTTCTGTTCTCTCAGCTTTCTTTCCACATTCCCCCAAAAGGTAGTTACAAAGCAAGCATCTGTTGACCTCTGAAGAAATACTACTAACTAATACCTACGGTGGTTCAATGCTGAAGATGGTTTATTTGAAATATCTCTCTCTCTCTCTCTCTCTCTCTCTCTCTCTCTCTCTCTCTCTCTCTCTCAGGCTACAGCTGTAATGCCACAGAAATACACATTTTGAAACCTAGTTACTGTCCAATTGAAGAGTGTAACAAGAACTGAGAGGCTAGTGCTGTGAAGTGTATTCCCATTGGAAATCACTGTGCAAACAATTGAAAAGGCAAACATTAACAGACGACTGTAGTAGAGGGAGAGAGGGATAGGATTTTTGCGGGTGGCTTTGTTGACCGACTCTCCTCATTACCAGGATAAGGCTGTGTTTCCCTCTGTCCAACTCGCCCTCTCTTTTGCAGAGGCCTCCCCATCTGTCTTAGGCCTCTCCCTTTCTCTCGTTCTCCATCTCCCTTTCACTCCCTCCCTTTCTCTATCCCTCTCTCCATCTCTCCCTCCCATGAACACAGTACAGCAGTAGTTGCAGCATCATAGCCAGAGTATGCCCCAAGTTCCATTAAGCTAGAGCTTGATAAAACCACTGCTGTGAGACATGGGGAATAGGGTGGGTCAGAGTCAGTTCACCCTTCCAAGACTGACATGATGATGTTCTAGGAAATACTGGTTAAGTTCTCTGTTGATGGTTGTGAAGCTGAAATGTCGGCATTCAATATATAAGTGATACTCTGCAAGAGCAGTGAGAGAGAGCTTCTTTTCTTTGAAGTATTATTCAACGTTTCCTAGCCTACACACCTAGAAAGCAATGTCTAGATGTAAAATTGCAGTGCATTTCACTTATAGGAAATATTGTTTCCTGACTTGTGTACATTATATATACATACAGTGGTTGTTGTGGCCAGTGGCCATTTTCAATGGTGCCAGTCCTAACAAAGCAACATACCCCATTATGACTACATTTTTGCAAATGTATACAAAATAAAAAAATGAAATATGACATTTACATAAGTATTTAGACCCTTTACTCAGTACTTTGTTGAAGCGCTTTTGGCAGCCTTGAGTCTTTTGGGGTATGACGCTACAAGCTTAGCACACTTGTATTTGGCGAGTTCCTCCCATTCTTCTCTGCAGATCTTCTCAAGCTGTGTCAGGTTGGATGGGGAGCATCACTGCATAACTATTTTCAGGTCTCTCCAGAGATGTTTGATCGGGTTCAAGTCCGGGCTCTGGCTGGGCCTCTCACGGACATTCTGCGTTGTCTTGGCTGTGTACTTAGGGTTGTTGTCCTGTTGGAAGGTGAACCTTCACCCCAATCTGAAGTCCTGAGCGCTCTGGAGCAGGTTTTCATCAAGGATCTCCCTGTAATTTGTTCTGTTCATCTTTCCCTTGACCCTGACTTGTCTCCCAGTCCCTGCCACTGAAAAACATCTCCACAGCATGATGCTGCCACAACCATACTTCACCATAGGGATGGTGCCAGGTTTCCTATAGAAGTGACGCTTGGCATTCAGGCCAGTAACATTTTGGTTTCATCAGACCAGAGAATCTTGTTTCTCATGGTCTGAGAGTCCTTTAGGTGCCTTTTGGGAAACTCTAAGTGGGCTGTCATGTGCATTTTACTGAGGAGTTGCTTCCGTCTGGCCACTCTACAATAAAGGCCTGATTGGTGGAGTGCTGCAGAGATGGTTGTCCGTCTGGAAGATTCTCCCATCTCCACAGAGGAACTCTGGAGCTCTGTCAGAGTGACCATCGGGTTCTTGGTCACCTCCCTGACCAATGCCCTTCTCCACCTATTGCTCAGTTTGGCTGGGCAGCCGGCTCTAGGAAGAGTCTTGGTGGTTCAAAACTTCTTCCATTTAAGAATGATGGAGGCCACTGTGTTCTTGGTGACCTTCAAGGCTGCAGACAATTTTTTGGTACCCTTCCCCAGATCTGTACATCAACACAATCTTGTCTCGGAGCTTCGTTTTTGTTCTGACACGCACTGTCAACTGTGGGACCTTGCATAGACAAGTGCGTGCCTTTCCAAATCACGTCCAATCAATTGAATTTACCACAGATGGACTCCAATCAAGTTGTAGAAACATGTCAAGGATGATCAATGGAAACAGGATGCACCTGAGCTCAATTTCGAGTCTCATAGCAAAGGGTCTGAATAGTTATGTAAATAAGGTATTTCTGTTTATTTTTTTATACAGTTGCAAAAATGTTAAAAAAAATGTTTTCGCTCCGTAATTATGGGGTATTGTGTATATGTTGATGAGGGGGAAAAAAGTATTTATTTCATTTTAGAAAATCCTGTAACGTAACAGAATGTGGACAAAGTCAAGGGGTCTGAATACTTTCCGAAGGCACTGTGGGTGGTGTTGGTTGTAATCTGGCCTGTGGCCACCCTCTTCCTCGAAACCCCATTTATAACCATACAGTGGCTGGTCTGGCAACTCTCTCAACGCAAATCATATCAAATGTTATTTGCCACATGCTTTGTAAACAACAAGTGTAACTAACAGTGAAATGCTTACTTACGGGCCCTTCTCAACAATGAAGATAGAAATAAAATAGAGAAATAATAGAAAAGTATTAACACATTAATAAAAGTAATAATAAATACACAGCGAGTAACGATAACTTGGCTATATACACTGGGTACCAGCATGACTTCAAGGCTCTGTTGCTGAACTTGGGCTGCTCGTCATTGCACTGCAACCAGCCAGGGACCGGGCAGCACAGCTCCATATTACCTCTGTTGCCCTGTCTGTTTTCATTAAAGTTTAATGTTGCGACTCCAGTGGGGGTGGGGCGCAGGGGGGAAGGGGATAGGGGTGGGGGAGTTGAAACGCAGGTGCTTTATCTCCGCAACTCTGTGATCTCGACATCGTCTTCAGAGGGAGAGCTTGAAAGCAGCAGTTCGCCCCCTTGGAAAAGGAGAGTTCTGAAGGCTGGCGGCGGCAACTCCCGACATGCCCTACTTAGCTGGCACATCGCAATGCGGGCTGTTATTTCTCCCAACCCTTTCTGACATCAGAGAGACTGTTGGAGAGGCGTTCCTTAGTATTCCTTGGCTTTTGCGAGTCAATGTCTTATGTAATCCGGCTCTGGAATTAATGCTGATCCTGACAGTTTCTTTTTTTGTGTGGTTTTTCGAAGTATATGTAAATGAGGCCTAGCCTATTAATGCTTCTCCAAAGCTAACATCAGGTGGAAGACAAAATGTTGTTTTTTCTGCCCCATTCTCGTTGTTTTTAGTGTTGTTAACCATGGTAAATGTCATGCAGAGATAGGCACACTTATTGAAACAGGTTGTCTGAGGATTAGATTTTTTTATTTCACCTTTATTTAACCAGGTAGGCTAGTTGAGAACAAGTTCTCATTTACAACTGCGACCTGGCCAAGATAAAGCAAAGCAGTGCAACAAAACAACAACACAGAGTTACACATAAACAAACGTACAGTCAATAACACAGTAGAAAAATGTATGTACAGTGAGTGCAAATGTAGAAGAGTAGGGAGGTAAGGCAATAAATAGGCCACAGAGGCCTATTTATTACTATATTACTATTTATTACTAAATTACTATTTAGCATTAACACTGGAGTGATAGATGTGCAGATGATGATGTGCAAGTAGAGATACTGGGGTGCAAAATAGCAAGAGGATACATAACAATATGGGGATGAGGTAGTTGGGTGTGCTATTTACAGATTGGCTGTGTACAGGTACAGTGACCGGTAAGCTGCTCTGACAGCTGATGCTTAAAGTTAGAGAGGGAGATATAAGACTCCAGCTTCAGTGATTTTTGCAATTCATTCCAGTCATTGGGAGCAGAGAACTGGAAGGAAAGGTGGCCAAAGGAAGTATTGGCTTTGTTGGTAGAGCATGGTGTTTGCAATGCCAGGGTTGTGGGTTCGATTCCCACGGGGGACCAGTACGGAGAGAAAAAAAAAAAAATGTATGAAATGTATGCATTCACTACTGTAAGTCGCTTTGGATAAGAGTGTCTGCTAAATGACTAAAATGTAAATGTAAAAAATGGGATGACCAGTGAAATATACCTGCTGGAGCGCATGCTATGGTGACCAGTGAGCTGTGATAAGGCGGGGCTTTACCTAGCAAAGACTTATAGATGACCTGGAGCCAGTGGGTTTGGCTACAAATATGTAGCGAGGACCAGCCAACGAAAGCATACAGGTCGCAGTGGTGGGTAGTATATGGGGCATTGGTGACAAAATGAATGGCACTGTGATAGACTGCATCCAATTTGCTGAGGAGAGTGTTGGAGGCTATTTTGTAAATGACATCGCCGAAGTTAAGGATCGGTAGGATGGTCAGTTTTACGAGGGTATGTTTGGCAGCATGAGTGAAGGATGCTTTGTTGCGATATAGGAAGCCGATTCTAGATTTAATTTTGGAATGGAGATGCTTAATGTGAGTCTGGAAGGAGAGTTTACAGTCTAACCAGACACCTAGGTCTTTGTAGTTGTCCACATATTCTAAGTCAGAGCCGTCCAGAGTAGTGATGCTAGACGGGCGGGCAGGGGCGGGCAGTGATCGGTTGAAAAGTTACACATGGGATTAACAAATGTTCAGTCAATAACACAATAGAAAAATCTGTATAAAGTGTGCGCAAATGAAGTAAGGAGATAAGGCAATAGATAGGCCATAGTGGCGAAGTAATTACAATTTAGCAGTTATTAACACTGGAGTGATAGATGTGCAGATGAGGATGTGCAAGTAGAAATACTGGTGTGCAAAAGAGCAGGAAAACTAAAACAAATATAGGGATGAGGTAGGTAGTTGGTTGGATGGGCTATTTACAGATGGGCTGTGTACACCTGCAGCGATCGGTATGCTGCTCTGACAGCTGATGCTTAAAGTTAGTGAGGGAGATATATCGTGCTACGTGTGGGTATCGCTATGGTGACCAGTGAGCTGAGATAAGGCGGAGCTTTACCTAGCAAAGACTTATAGATGACCTGGAGCCAGTGGGTGTGGCAACGAATATGTAGTGAGGGCCAGCCAATGAGAGCATACAGGCCGCAGTGGTGGGTAGTATATGGGGCTTTGGTGACAAAACGGAAGGCACTGTGATAGACTCTATCTAATTTGCTGAGTAGAGTGTTGGAGGCTATTTTGTAAATGACATCGCCGAAGTCAAGGATCGGTAGGATAGTCAGTTTTACGAGGTTATGTTTGGCCCCATGAGTGAAGGAGGCTTTGTTGCGAAATAGGAAGCCGATTCTAGATTTAATTTTGGATTGGAGAGTTTACAGTCTAACCAGACATCTAGGTATTTGTAGTTGTCCACATATTCTAAGTCAGAACCGTCCAGAGTAGTGATGCTAGTCAGGCAGGCGGGTGCGGGCATTAATTGGTTGAAGAGCATGCATTTAGTTTTACTAGCATTTAAAAACAGTTGGAGGCCACGGAAGGACTGTTGTATGGCATCGAAGCTCGTTTGGAGGTTTGTTAACACAGTGTCCAAAGAAGGGCCAGATGTATACAGAATGGTGTCGTCTGCATAGAGGTGGATCAGAGAATCACCTGCGGCAAGAGCAACATCATTGATATATACAGAGAAAAGAGTCGGCCCGAGAATTGAACCCTGTGGCACCCCCATAGAGACTACCAGAGGTCTCCGATTTGACACACTGAACTCTGTCTGAGAAGTAGTTGGTGAACCAGGCGAGGCAGTCATTTGAGAAACCAATGCTATTGAGTCTGCCGATAAGAATGTGGTGATGAGTCGAAAGCCTTGGCTAGGTCAATGAAGACGGCTGCACAGTACTGTCTTTTATCGATGGCGGTTATGATATAGTTTAGTACCTTGAGTGTGGCTGAGGTGCACCCATGACCAGCTCGGAAACCAGATTGCATAGTGGAGAAGGTACAGTGGAATTCGAAATGGTCGGTGATCTGTTTGTTAACTTGGCTTTTGAAGATTTTAGAAAGGCAGGGCAGGATGGATATAGGTCTATAACAGTTTGGGTCTAGAGTGTCTCCCCCTTTGAAGAGGGGGATGACCGCGGCAGCTTTCCAATCTTTGGGGATCTCAGACGATATGAAAGAGAGGTTGAACAGACTAGTAATAGGGGTTGCAACAATTTTGTCTGATAATTTTAGAAAGAGAGGGTCCAGATTGTCTAGCATGGCTGATTTGTAGGGATCCAGATTTTGCAGCTTTTTCAGAACATCAGCTGTCTGGATTTGGGTGAAGGAGAAGCAGGAGGGGCTTGGGCAAGTTTCTGCAGGGGGTGCTGAGCTGTTGGCCGGGGTAGGGGTAGCCACGTGGAAAACATGGCCGGCCGTAGAAAAATGCTTATTGAAATTCTCAATTATGGTGAATTTATCAGTGGTGACAGTGTTTCCTAGCCTCAGTGCAGTGGGCAGCTGGGAGGAGGTGCTCTTATTCTCCATGGACTTTACAGTGTCCCAAAAGTTTTTGGAATTAGTGCTACAGGATGCAAATTTCTGTTTGAAAAAGCTAGCCTTAGCTTTCCTAACTGACTGAGAATATTGGTTCCTGACTTCCCTGAAAAGTTTCATATCGCGGGGGGTATTCAATAAAAATGCAGAACGCCACAGGATGTTTTTGTGCTGGTCAAGGGCAGTCAGGTTTGGAGTGAACCCAGGGCTATGTCTGTTCTTAGTTCTGCATTTTTTTTGAATGGGGCATGCTTGAAGCAGGATGTGCTCGTAACAGAGATACATTTACAACTAATTTACATTTTGAGGAAGCTTTATTTATATATAGTAGCTGTTGGCATTTTGTCAATACGACTTAGCAATTTACAACGCAAGAACACCAAACAGAGAAGATGAGGGGATTACAGTACATATGTTGTTGTTGCTGCTGATTTATTTATACATTTGCATTATCTTCTTTAATTTCCTGTTTGGGGAAAGTACTGCATTCATATTGTAATTGTAGAAAGAGATAAATAAATAAATAATTCAATATGAGGGTATATTGGCACACGGCTAAATCCTGCTGGTCTGTCCGAATGATGAACCTGCCGGTGCCTTCTCGAGATTCCTCAACCAGGTGTGACTTTGGTAGTAGTGGCAACATGCTGTAATGTAACCCACTGTGAGATTGTTTGGCCGAGCCCTTCCCTTCACTATCATCATCACTCCCAAACATGTTCATGTATTTTTACATTTTTTAATTTTTGTTTTACATGACGGAGATAGTGAAGAGAGACAGGAAAGTGTGGGTGCGGTGCAAACTAAATTCAAACGCCAACATCTGCATGTCATATCTTAACTTGACCAGTTTCTCACAGCAGGAATGTATGCACTCACTATTGTGTCTGCTAAATGACAAAAAATGTAAACGTAAGAAAATATTCTTGCAGTAAAAGGAAATGTGAATTACTATGTGGATTATAATTAATGGACATTTTGATTTATACAGTTTTCATTTTAAAGTGTAAATTACTAACTTTAAAAGCCTTATTAAATCTCTAATACACAACAAGTTTGCAGGAAAATGATCTGCAACAACACAGTGATCAAATTAACCTGTACATCAAGTAAACCTGTACATGTGCTCTGAAGACGGCAGCAACAATAACTGCTAGACCAATCCAGGCCACTGTCTTTACTGTTTCTGTCAGCCTCAAAACAATGGACCAACATCATCAAAGTCTAACAATTAATAATCAAGTAAATGCTTAGCATTTATTGGCGCTTTCAGCTTGAAGTGCAATCAGGCTACATCATGGCATGTCTGATGATGGCCTAAACACACCTCACTGGCCCTTCTGAAACATTTGGAACATTAGTTAATTTTGAATAGCTAGGTTTCAATGGCTGTTTCAGTATGGTTTCAACCAGGGTTCGAAGCAGGGTCTCTCGTGTGTCACAAGACTGCTAGCTCGTGAGCTAAAGCCAAGGCTAGTCATTAGCTCGGGAAGTTAACACAAATTCTCAGGCCTCTGGCAAGGTTAGTCGTCACATGAGCATGGTTTCACCTCACTACACGTTCACTCATCTAGTAGTAAAGGTCCTCTTCACCTTTTCCCTACTGTATGTTTTAGACAGCGTCTGATGAGAATAATAATTGTTTTGTTATCTCTTCTTGTGATTAGGGGGATTATGCGTTTGAGTGATTAAAAACACTCATCTGATATGTAAAAAGATGAGAATTAATATTCCACCACATCTGTTGACAAGTTTAGCCCTTTTTTACATTGGCATAATTCTAGAACATTTGCATTTCAGACAGACCTGCACGCCAATGATGTTACCCAAATTAAAATCAGACGCTCATTTTTTCATTCTGCGATAATTAGAAGTGAAAGGCACATTCCACTGAGGCATATGGCTAGTGTGTGTGCGTGTGTGTGTGTCTCTGTGTGTGTGGTGTTAGGATGTATGTGAAGCATGTTCTCTCTAATGCTAAGTAGTTTATTAACCTCACACTCAAAAGGTATGCTGATCAGTGGGGACATTATTTAACTTCAAGGTTGAAGGTGAAATTCTCAAAGGAGCAATGGGATGTATTCACTCTGAATACATTGAAATCAAAGAGAGGAAAAGCAATATGGTGGTAGCTACACTGATGTTTGAATTAAATGAATAGAAAAGTGTCATATTCAAACAGCAGTGTAGGGATATTTTCAATCCATGCAACTGGAATCTTTACACAAAAAAATCAAGAACCCAAAAAGCATCTCAGATCTTGGATCAGATCCTCCCCCACCCATATAATCTTATCATGATCTAAAAGGCAAAACTGATCCTATGTTAACACTCCCAGACCCTCTCCGAGGAGGTCTCAGGGGGAATGGGATATGCAAAAAAACTCACACTTGTACAGGTTACCCACTTGTACATACAGTGAAACAAGACTGTATACAGTATAAGCACGCCCAAATTATTATTATTATTATCATACAGGCCCTGGTCCGTCAGATAAGACCTATGAACAGTTATCATGTTTTTCAAGCAATTTTCTGTCAAAGGTTGATGATCAATTTCATGGTGAATATGGTGATTGTGACAGGCCCTCACAGATATTGACCTTGAATGATTTTTTTCAAAATACACACATTGATTGCAATGCACCGTGCGCACCGCAGTCTCTTTAAAACCTAGTTTTTCCACGTGCCAAAACCCCATTATCAACAATAACATTTTCATTGTGCACGCAACATCACAGAAACAATCCAAAAGCCTGCAGCCTTGTGAAATTAGGCTTCCCCTTTGAAGTGAAAATAAAAAGCAAGCCTCGATGCGCACAACCTTAAAACAATATAGAAAAAGCGATGAGGGGAAAAAAGTCTGTGAAGATCATCAAAGCGGTTGAAAATTCCTGCCCAATGTCAATGTGTAATTTTAAAAGTAGGGCATAGAATCCAATCATATCCATATTAACAACCTCTGTGGCTGCATGGGTGAGAAGGGAAGGAGAGAGAAGGTGTACATCCCCAATGGCACCCTATTCTCTGCACTACTTTTCACCAAGGCCTATAGGCAGAAAGGGCTCGGGCAGCTGGATGAGGGGGATATTTTATGCCTTCCTCTTGTCGTTTGATGATGGTAATCGCCCATGCTCTGTTCTTTTATACATTTTATTTTACCAGGTTAGTCTCAATATAATTCTAAATCTATTTTACAAGAGAGACCTGGCCGCAATAGTAACACACACAGTTTCAGACACTTTTACAACATAAAACACAAAGCACTACAGTTTAAAAACATACATTTACACATTGAGCAGCAAGATGGTTTGGGGAGGTGTGGAGCAACAAGGGTTCAAATTATTGACAACCCCCACT
Organism: Salmo salar; assembly: GCF_965601325.2. Taxonomy (NCBI): domain Eukaryota; kingdom Metazoa; phylum Chordata; class Actinopteri; order Salmoniformes; family Salmonidae; genus Salmo; species Salmo salar. The sequence continues at coordinate 50,477,943 of NC_138292.1, read as the reverse complement.
TAATTTTCCATCATAGTGTTTATCTTACCTTTAAACTCATTTAAAGGGATTAGCTCCTGTAATTTCAGGACCTTTTGAAGCTCATTCCAAGCCGAAGGGCTGTGGAACTGTACGGGCCTAAGGCACAGTCACTAAACACAGTCATGTGAGCGCAGGCGATAGTTGTAATTTGTCTGCTGGACAATGTAGGTACACAGGTCAAATGGGAGCTGTCTCAGTTTGTCCTTATTAATATAAACGTACCAATGACTTAGTCTCCGAAGAGCTAAGGAAGGCCAGCCCACTCTCATATAGAGGATACAGTGATGAGTTATAATTTATTGGATGGCGCTCTACCTTCGAGTGGGTGAAAGTCCAGAGTCCCCTGGGGTTAGGTTGTCATTGCACTAATGCTAGTTAGCATTGCCTCGTGAAACTACCTCTAACTTCCTTTATACTGGACGCAGATACATTTCCAAAATCCAGAACTATCCCTTTAAGGCGTTGTGTGTATGTATAGATGTGTGTGTGTGTGTGTATTACACTGCAGGGTTGTGTGCTGTCCCAATTGCCCTCCAGATAATTGTTTTAGAGAATAGCCATCTATTTAATGAAGGATACAAATAATAGCCTCCAGCATTAACTCAAAGGACGTTAAGGATAGGGATCCCACTATAGCCCATTCTTGAGTTGTGTTTGTGTCTGCTGTGGCCTTAGCCTGATGACGCTAACACTGTTTGAACATTGTTGATTACCGTGGTTGCGGAGGGGAGTCGACATTGGCCAATGCAGTGCAGTATTTTTCTGACAGCCGGCTTCGAAGGCGTCCCTAAGTGATGTATTGTGCATGATATTGCTTGCTATGCCCACACTCTGCAGTGTTTGTGTGTGTGTGTGTGTGTGTGTGTGTGTGTGTGTGTGTGTGTGTGTGTGTGTGTGTGTGTGTGTGTGTGTGTGTGAGGCACACACAAACGCCAAAATGTATGACAAATAGACAAGTCTAGATCTCCTCTCCTGTGTTTAAGGACTAGAAAATATCTACTTACATTTTTGGGGGAAGTGTCTTTAATTGAACCAAACAAACAATGGTCTTTTCTCATATGAAAGACTTGAAGCAGATTGCTCTGTTTGTACATTGTCACGTTCGTTGTAATAATCGGACCAAGGCACAGCGTGAGTAGCGTTCCACATATTTTATTAGAAAGTGAAACTAAGCAAAATACAAAAACAATAATGAATAACCGAAACGTGACGACAATACAACTACACATAAACACAATATCCCATAACCCACAGGTGGAAAACATGCTACTTAAGTATGATCCCCAATTAGAGACAACGATTACCAACTGCCTCTAATTGGGAATCATACAAATCACCCAAACATAGAAAAACTAAACTAGAACCCCACATAGAAAATATAAACTAGATTAACCCCCCAGTCACGCCCTGACCTACTCCACCATAGAAAATAAAAGCTTTCTATGGTCAGGACATGACATACATCCTCAGTGTGTATATTTCATGAAGAAGTTTTAATGGAAAGATATTGGGATTCTGGAAGTCACATTGCCAGAGGCGCTTCTCAGAGTGCCTGAAACACTAGTGGAATTCTTAAGTGTCTGCATTCTCCCTTTACCTGAAAAACACAGATAGGAACCGGGAAAGAACAAAAGCTTCAAAATGTCTTCTTGTCTCATCTTCCGGCCTCTGGAATTCTGCCTGAAATACTGATTTGTCCAAAGCAGGAAAGATGGTTGGGTTCAATATCCTGTGCATGGTGCAGACCTGGGCTGAAATACTATTTTAAATAATTTTAAATACTTAATCTGTGCCTGATTAAGCTTGCCTGGTTTAATGGACCAAAGAATTATAATAATAGTCCCAAAATGGCAAACCACGCCCATTACATAACAACAATGAGGCTATATACGGAGGATACCGGTACTGAGTCAATGTGAGGGGGTACAGGTTAGTCGAGGTAGTTTGTACATGTAGGTTGGTGTAAAGTGACTACGCATAGATAATAAACTGCGAGTAGCTGGGGGGGGTCATTGTAAATAGTGCGGGTGGCCATTTGATAAATTGTTCAGCAGTCTTATAGCTTGAGGGTAGAAGCTGTTAAGGAGCCTTTTGGACCTAGACTTGGCACTCCGGGTACCACTTGCCGTGCGGTAGCAGAGAGAACAGTCTATGACTTGGGTGGCTGGGGTCTTTGACAATTTTTTGGGCCTTCCTCTGACACCGCCTAGTATATAGGTCCTGGATGGTAGGAAGCTTGGCCCCAGTGAAGTATTGGACCATACGCACTACCCTCTGTAGCGCCTTACGGTCGGATGCCCAGCAGTTTCCATACCAGGCAGTGATGCACTGGTCAGGATGCTCTCGATGGTGCAGCTGAACTAATGTGACACGGTGGCATCAGAGAAGAAGGGGGCTGAGGAGGTTTGTTGCATGACAGGTGGCTAGGAAGCAAAATAAAATATTTAACCAGGATTGTTTTAACAGAAAAGGGGCTCTTCTGAACCCAACTGGCGAGCAGAATAATTGAATATGACGGGGGTGTTTAATATGTCCGCTGAACCGCATGCTTGATTGGAGAATAATCCAGAACCATTTTTTTAATTTTATTTGATGAAAGTGTGTCAAACTTTTGGTATATGGAGACTTCATGGTGTAATTTTCTGGTTGTAAACTGGTTTTCTGGTTGAGGAGACATCACATCACCATATTGCAACCAATTACTACTACAACTACTACAGATTATAAGAACTACTACAACGTAATGGAATCTACATTTAGGAACCAATTCATGTTATATCTTTATTATATCTGTATATGACTCTCTATATAATCTTCAAATTCAGTTTCAAATGTGGTTATGCAGTCTCTACTATCCGCCTGCCAGGTTTGCTCAATAAAACAATGTTAGTTGTTCATGACCAAAATATATCAATTCAAATGTGGTTTCTTGCAGTTGAAGAGGAGCCTTGTTTTCATATCATCCCCAGAAAAGTAATTGCTTTTGACAAAATAAAGGCCAAGATACTTCACACTACTTGTACCTCCTGATTTTCTTCCATTCTATCCGACAGCCTGAAGGGAATCTTCATCTGACATTTCTATTTACACTCTACACTAAGGTTGTATCTCAAATGGCACCCTATTCCCTATATAACACACTACTTTTGACTAGAGCCCTATGAGCCCTGGTCAACAGTAGTGCAATATATAGGGAATATGGTGCCATTTGGGACGCAGGCTGAGACATAATCAGAATGGTTCAATTAATGACGACTCTCGAAAAACGGCACTAAAACAAATGTTCCCTCGTCAGATTGTTTGTTCCGTGGAACCCTGGCTGTTGGCGAGATAAATTATGCATTACTTCTGCCTTGTTAGCCCCGTTTGTGCAGCGTTTGACCTGGCAAATGTTTACCGCTCTCGTTTAGCGGTAGCAGTCAAGGCCAGGTTTAATGAGAACATTCTGGAAGAGAAGGAAGGAGAAAAAAGAAATGAGAGAAGAGGAGAAGTTTAGTTATTGGCCCTCGCTCGGCAAAACCAAAATGCCTGTTAGTTGCAAGTCAACGGGGGCCTAGAAACTAAGTAGCAAGCCAGGGAGGATGAGTATGTCTGTTAAAATGGTAATTATACATCAACATCCGTCCTTGATCGCAAATGTCACTGAAAGGGATATGTCACTGCTTGTCACCCCCTCACCCCTCATTCCTCCCAAAAAAGCTGAGATCCTGTTGCTATGGAGATGGAGAAAAGGGCATGGTAGGGGAGCGGGGGATGGTACTTAATGCCCTTTGCCGCGGCCATGCCGCGAGTATGAGATACCTGTTCAACTGTCATGTCCACTTTGTTCTGTCTGAGAGTGGTGGTGTGTGTGTGCGTGCGTGCATGAGGGGTATGAGGGGGGACAGCAACACTCAGGGGTCCTAACCCTAAAAAAGGCAAGAAGATGTTCTTCGCTCAGCAGAAACATGGTCGTCTCGCCTGGCACGGACAATAAAATCCTGACCCCCTACTAACGTCATGTGAAACAAACTGCCACAATGATTAATGCCACAGGCTTACGGTTGTCAGGATGTTTCACCGATGCTAGCATCTCCCTCCGCTCTACTCTGCTGCTCTGGTCCCAAAGGCTAATTCTAACTTTATTGTCCCCTGTGGGGAACTGCTTTAAGACAGTTAATGCGTTATAAAAGGCCATGTTCCAACTCAACCCTTTTGTCTGAGTAGATTCGGTTGGTGACGCCCAACCTGAATGGAAAGTGATGCGTGAAGAGACTGGCTGGCCCGGATGGTGACTGACTCAGCAGAAAACCACATCCAGCCAGTGACAGGAGAGGTCGTGCTTCAGCAGGCAGGGCGTTGTGGCGAGCACAGAGTCGGAGCGAAGAAGTAACGCTGTACGGTTTTCGATGCATTTGGGCTGGTGGGCTGTGCAGTTAGAGAAAGTATTGGACATTCGTGGCTCGAAGTTGATAATCTGTTGGTTTCTAGATTGGTTCCTCTCTAATGAAGTACTCTACCGTTGATTTTATGGTGTAGACACACACTCTCACGTATACAAACATACACACACATAACCTGGCACACTCTTTCTCTCTCTCACACGCACACGCACGCACACGCGCACACACACAAACAGTATGTCAACCCCTGTATCTGGCCTACAGTTACACAACACTGTTAAACATGTGTCTATTCTCTGACAGAGCCCTGTTCGCCCTAAGCTGCTCTTTGAGTGTCTGCAGCATTGTAAATATAACATGTATGAGTGGAGAAGAGATAGCTGATGCTGACACCTGATGTTAAAGGGTACACTTTGCTTAGAAGGCTTCTGGAGAGGTTAGTTGTTTTTGGGGACGGTTTTGTCAAATGATTCTATATTGAACCCTTTTGAGAAAGTTCTATAGCACCTAAAAAGACCAATCAAAAGTGGTTCTTGTGATGTGCTTTGTGGCAGGCAATGGTTATATCTACACTAGAATGGTTTTTAAAGTGTACTTTAAAATGTACTTTAAAGAACCTTCATGAGAGTTATCCCAAAACGTTTGCTCAAGCAGCGACAAACCAAAGTGTGTGTGCGTGCGTGTGTGTGTTTAGTGTTGGCAGATGGTTGTCTCCCAGGTTTTGTACTGTGTTGTGAGATGAGGTAACATGGCCTCACAAAGCCTTCAATTCAGTTGCCGGAAACAAGGTCGCTGTCTGCATCGAGCAAAAACTGCAAGCTCTCGTGCTTTTTCTCATGCTAAGGTGTTAGTGGCAAAGCTTAGAAGGTTGACATTTTGTTCTTTCATTGTTGTTTTTACCATTTTGAGTGAGATGATTTTCCTAACCTCAACTACCAGGATTGTTCAAACAAACCAAAAAAGGACTCCTGTAACGGCTGTCTATGGAAAAAGTGGACCAAAATGCGGCGGAGTTAGGGTTCGTCATATTTAATGTCACGAACACTATGCATTTACAAAAACAACAAAAACTGACATCCAACACAGTCCTGTCAGGTGCAACCACATTGACAAGCACAATTACCCACGAAACACAAAGGAAACGTAGGCAACTTATGTGTGACTCCCAATCAACCACAACCCTCTACAGCTGTGCTTGATTGGAAGTCACACGGCCAAAATCAATGAAACAATAAAAAACACACACTCCCTTCTGCCACGTCCTGACCCAACTACACCCTCTACTGGTCAGGACGTGACAACTCCTGAATTAGCGGATCTCTCAGGAGACAGAAAAGTTACTATTTCAACATCACAGGGAGTAAAGCATGTACCCCCTAGCTTCAGAAAAAAAATGTAATAAAATAAAAAAGACACTTTCCAAGAATATCACTCAATAGTATTGGCAGGGTATTGTTCTGCAGAGTGTAAGCCAGAGGGTTGTGGCTTGCATAGCAGTAGAGGTCGAGTAAGAGGTGCAGCAGCCTTTGATGTAGCTGCGTTTCAGACTAAACTGCGAACAGAGCCGCGTCGATGTGTATCCTGTGTGTGGCCGGCGAGGCCCTCTGCTGCAGCGTGCTTCTGGATGCAGTTTCACAACAGCAGCAGCAGTAGCTTGTGACTTGCGGTTGAGTCTGAATCAGTGGGAATTGTCATTATCAGCTACTGTGGGAGAGGAGTGAGACATTCACATGTGAACAAATACAATTTATGTATTTGTTTGGAAACACAGTCGTCTGATCCAGCGGTCTTATCCAGTGTGTGTGTGTGTGTGTGTGTGTGTGTGTGTGTGTGTGTGTGTGTGTGTGTGTGTGTGTGTGTGTGTGTGTGTGTGGCGTGTGCATTAACCTCTTGTGACATTGCATTTTATCTCCTCGGCTGGCTGCAGTGGAATATTTGCTGGATTAATGGGATGAATCGTTGCTCCGAGACCCCCTTTCTTGGGGACAGAACTTTTGCTCACGTTTCCTCAGTGCTATTTTTAACGGAGGGTAGAGGCAGACTGAAAATGTAATTTGGTGAAAATAGCTTTGTGCGTGGGACTGACAAAAGGGGCCAAGGTCTGTCGAGGTGTGAGAGAGAGAGAGACAGAGAGAGGGAAAGGAAATAAAGAAATACAGACAAAGTGAAAGACAGGAAGGAGGAAGAAAGAAAACTAAAGACAGGAAGAAAGTATAGATAGTAAGAAAGAAAGAAAAAAAATGTTTTTAAAAAATGAACAAGGAAATAAAGAAATGGAAGAAGGAAAGATACAGAGAGATACTTTCAGCTTTGAAGACACCCTTGAAAGTTTGGGTAGTTAAGGTAGTGGTAGCTATACCTGACTGTGTTCAAGTGCAGGCATCAAAAGAAGACAGCTCAGATATTTTCCAAACAGCAGCTGCTCGAGAGCCAAAAGGTGGCTTTGAAATAGTTTCTATGCTTAATTTTACCTCAGCGAAAAGCACACCACTTATTCTATTATTTCCTTTCCCACTGTGACAGGCTACAGTTTTGCATGTTTTTCCCCCCACTCTCCAATATCCTGAGCATTCCATGGACAAACACTGTCCATGGATTGAGCTTGTCATTTCTAGGGCTTCTTTGAGTTATTTCCAGGGATGTTTGTCTGTGTCCTGTTTCTCCACACTTGCACTCACAAACTCCCGTCATGGATTTAAAAGCTAATGATCGGTGTAAGCATTGGCTGTAGGGAATTTCCATCATTGTTAAATCCATGGAAGAAAGTGTGCAAGTACATACTTCGGGAGAAGAAAGTGTGCAAGTACATACTTCGGGAGAAGGGTGGTGAATGTATTTATGTCTTTTTTATTTAACCTTTATTTAACTTGGCAAGTGAATCGGGACACATCCTATCTATCTCTCTTTTCTAGAGAGGCTGGGGGTAAGAATGTGGTCAATTGTAAAGGAATCTCGTCTTAAGCACAGTGACTGTCGGCGAGGATTCAATTTGTATCTGTGTCTGAAGTAGAGCGGTGTGGGGCTCGGTATTGTCCCAGAGCGCATGGAGGGCTAGACTAGACCGGAGGAATTCATCAAGACGGACAGCTCCCGTAAATGAACCGTCCTGGGCTTCTGGAAGAGCTAGCGTTGAACGAAGAAGAGGGCCAAGTAATTGGTTGCCTCAGACGTGCTGTGGCCCTTGTCGATGCGGTTTCTCAAAGCCGGGCTATGGTGGATACAAAGCAGCCCAAATCGTTTTAAGAAAACGAGAGACTGGGTGTCAGACAATCTGTTTTGTTGTAGAGCAGACGCTTTGCAGTCTGATTACAATTATTGTTAGCTTCTCATGTACAGTAGCTCCAGTCTCATCAGGGTGACTTGTTTCTTAATTCAGACAAATTACATCCATTTGGAAGATTATAAGAATGGATGCTATAACCTGTTCACTGCACCCGCTGTTTTTTTGGTTCATTGTGATTATGAAAAAATCGAATTACTTAAAATCGGGCTGAGGTCATTCATTCATCGTGAAGTGATTTTATTGTAATTTCATATTGGTCTCTCCAATTTTACACCTCTCGTTTCCTAGCGGCTTTTAGTGGATCATTACTTTTAATTTGTTTTTGTTTTTTATGTGCTTTGTATCATTGTTTGTAATCCTTTTTCCAATTTAATTGGAGACTAAGAAAATCTTTTTGAATGTACAGTGTTCAATTCGCAGATGAATTGTGTAATTTTTAGGTATTGGCTTTTGCAAGACTTGCATTTTCATGGTTCATCTGTGCAGCATATAAGCAACATTTTTATTTTATATTTCAACATACATATTTGAATGCCTGAATAGCCAGTCCAACATGAATGTATCAGTGAGCATTCAAATATGGTGTCCCTCTCATGAATTTTCAGACAGAGCTTACAACAGTTTACAAAGTGATTCTAATGCTCAGCAAGTTGCTATTTCAGAAGTCCTTGCCACTAAAGGTTTTCATCATTAGCATATTTTCCTCACTTTGAGACAAGCGTAAAGGGTGTGGGAATTGTGAAGCCACTGTAAAACAGGTGTGAAGCGCTATGAATTAACAGCACGTGCTGCGAATTAACAACATCCAGCTGCAAGACAAGGGGCCATAGTCTGAAGGCTTGCAGTAGAGTTGGGTATAAATTATGTTATATTTAGGTTGTGTGACAGACCATGATATACTGTACAGTGCATTTGGAAAGTATTCAGATCCCTTATTCAGATCCCTCTTTTCCTTCGTCTAATCCGTATATGTCTTTGCTTTTCAATCTTTCATCCCCGCCTGATAACGACCCCTCTGAAAATCAGTAGTTCTACTGAGAGGGCCTTAAGTTGTTCGCCTAAAATGAATGAATGAAGTACAGTGCATTCGGGAAAGTATTCAGACCCCTTGACTTTTTCCACATTTTGTTACGTTACAGCCTTATTCTAAAATGGATAACTTTTTTTTCTCATCAATCTACACATAATGACGAAGCGAAAACAGGTTTTTGATCATTATTTTTTGAAAACTGAAACATCACATTTACATAAGTATTCAGACCCTTTACTCAGTACTTTGTTGAAGCCCTTTTGTCAGTGATTACAGCCTCGAGTCTTCTTGGGTATGACGCTACAAGCTTGAACAACCTGTATTTGGGGAGTTGCTCCCATTCTTCTCTGCAGATTCTCTCAAGCTCTGTCAGGTTGAGGGGGAGTGTCGCTGCACAACTATTTTCAGGTCCCTCCAGAAATGTTCGATTGGGTACAGGTCGGGGCTCTGGCTAGGCCACTCAAGGACATTCAGAGACTTGTCCCAAAGCCACTCCGGCGTGGTCTTGGCTGTGTGCTTATGGTCGTTGTCCTGTTGGAAGGTGAACCCTGTGTGCTTAGGGTCGTTGTCCTGAACGCTCTGGAGCAGGTTTTCATTAAGGATCTCTCTGTACTTTGCTCCGTTCATCTTTCCCTCAATCCTGAGTAGTCTCCCAGTCCCTGTCACTGAAAAACATCTCCACAGCATGATGCTGCCACCACTATGCTCCACTGTAGGGATGGTGCCAGGTTTCCTCCATATGTGACGCTTGGCATTCAGGCCAAAAACTTATCAGACCAGAGAATCTTGTTTCTCATGGTTTGAGAGTCCTTTACGTGCCTCTTGGCAAACTCCAAACGGGCTGTCATGTGCCTTTTACTGAGGAGTTACTTTTGTCTTGCCACTCTACCATAAAGGCCTGATTGGTGGAGTGCTACAGAGATGGTCTCCACAGAGGAACTCTGGAGCTCTGTCAGAGTGACCATCGGGTTCTTGGTCACCTTCCTGACCAAGAGCCTTCTCTCCCGATTGCTCAGTTTGGCCGGGCAGCCAGCTCTAGGAAGAGTCTTGGCGGTTCCAAACTTTTTCCATCTAAGAATGATGGAGTCCACTGTGTTCTTGGGGACCTTCAATGCTGCTTCACAAGATCTGTCCCTTGACGCAATTCTGTCTCGGAGCTCTACGGACAATTCCTTTGACCTCATGGCTTGGTTTTTGCTCTGACATGCACTGTCAACTGTGGGACCTTTTATAAACAGTTGTGTGCCTTTGTAGAAACATCTGAAGGATGATCAATGGAACCAAGATGCACCTGAGCTCAATTTCGAGTCTCATAGCAAAGGGTCTGAGTACTTATGTAAATAAGGTATTTCTGTTTTTTATTTGTAATACATTTGCTAACATTTCTAGAAACCTGTTTTCGATTTGTCATTATGGGGTATTGTGTGTAGATTGATGAGGACATTTTTTTATTCAATCCATTTTAGAATAAGGCTGTAACGTAACAAAATGTGGAAAAAGTCAAGGGGTCTGAATACTTTCCAAATGCACTGTATTTGCTTGCCAGTCTGTAAGTGGCTCTCGTGTCAAGGAATCCGAAGAGGCTGAGTTTTCTAGGTCTCAAGAATGAGTTCAAATTAAAAAATGATGATTGAAGTCATTCAAACCAAACCAAATCAAACATTGCTACAAAACACAAACAAATTCACTATAAACATTCAGAAAACAGTGTTAAGGCATTGACAAGGGAACACGCTGCGATTTCACTCTGTGTGCACTCCGACAGCATGTCAAAGGCGCTCAAGTGCCAATGCTGACGATGACTTTGATGTTTGGTTACATTTACATTATGTTAAACCTTCTTGGCTGTGAAAGCGGCCTTCGTATGTATCCATGTGGTATACTTCATTTGACCTTTGACCTTTCAACCCAATTTGACCGGTGCCCCCCTTCTCTCCTCCAGGACAATGGGGAGGATGCCCACAGGATCGCCCCCTCTCCGGTGGTCCACGTGCGGGGGCTCTGTGAGTCAGTGGTGGAGGGGGACCTGGTGGAGGCCCTGGAGAAGTTTGGCAACATCTGGTAGGTGATATTTCTTCTTGTCTGTTCTGCTTTGAGGGACATGCGGCAATCCTTTCCCTCATTTCCATTACATGGATGCATGTGCTTATGATTATTTTAAATGTACTATAGAACAGTAGTCCATTACATAACTGTCTTCATAGTTCAGAGTGGCATTTATTGTAACTGAATTTTCACTTACCAGGAAGAGCCAACTGCTATATGACTATGCATGTCAGTTAGTATTCTAATACTATTCTGCGTCTGAGCAGCTCACTGATTGAATGTATCAACAGAATGTATTGAGATGCATCTTTTTTCCCAGTGTGGGCAGTTTGATTGTTTTTCTCCAACAAAGCCAGTGGGATTGGACTCTTTGTCCTCTTAGAAAACAACTCCCTTTTTCTGGATTTTTATCTCCCATTAGCCATTTCTTCAGTGTTGGAAATCAATTTTTGATGCATTTAAATGCAATAACAATCTCCCGGTCATCATATTTCTCGTAGAACAAGGACCATTAAGGGCTTGGAAAATGTTGTTTGCCATTTAGGACCTGTATTTTTAGCTCATGTCTGTCCTCTAAATTGTCTGCTTTTATCATCAGACCACACGTTTACCCAAGGGTATAACTGCTCAGGGGAGAAACACATGATTCTCTTATTGCCTGGGGAAGCCTCATTTGGGTCACTCACACAACGGGGAATACACAGCAGAGGCTTATTTGCAGAGCCCCTTCACGTTCACTTAGAGAATCTAGAAAGTTTTGATTTGAAGTTGAGGTGAATTCCGGTGAAATTTGGAAATGGACAATGACCCCGTAGACACTCTCAAGTTGCACAACTGAAATACAATGCATTCGACACAATGGTTGTGACACAAGGGAGAGTTTTTCTGCACAAAAGTATTGATACACACATTTTTTGGAGACACCGCACAATAGTTGTGTAGACTTTGTTATGCAGACAAACTCTCCATTATATCACAAACATAGCAGTTGTATCCCAACCATTGTGTCAAATGCGTTGTACATCAGTTTTACAACCAGAGTGTGCACGGGGCCAATATGCCTGTGATTATTGTAAATAGCTCCCTGCCACCATCCATCCCAGTGTCACTTGATATTTCTGTAACTCGGGGAGTATTATGGGATGTGGATTTGATTGCAAGGACTTGACTTGTGCGCTGGTAGAGGATGTTCCCCGGTGCTGTAGTCGGAATTGAAATCAGGCGAGGGTATTTTTAGGTTGGTGCAATATCAATATAGTGTAGGTCCCTCCGAGTACGCCATAGGCAGACATATTGGGACACGGTGAACGTGAGCTGTCAGCTCCACTCAAACAGTAGCCTCAAGGACAGCATTCACATTAGAATGAAGGGGAGGCTTTATTGTGCAATGGTATTTATGAAGGTGGAGTGTGCTCTGTCTGCAATTTAAGTAGTGCATTATCATGCAGTTATAATATAGGGATGACCACCTGATAATATCTTATAATCCCAAACAAATACCAGCCATTCTTAGTAGATAATGTAAGATACTAGCTAGATGAATAGTTGCTGACTGTAAAATAAAGCATAACCAGGGGGACATTTTATTTTAACTTATGTTGAACTCTTTCTAGTTCAACAAAAATACAATGCGTGGCCCTACCAAGCAAAAAGGCAGTAACTGCTCATAGCGTTAAACTGAGAAAAATGGCTTTTATTTACCTTGGTTTCAAAGTAACTTTAAGCAGTTACTGCTAACATGACCCCCATTTTCTCCAAAACACAATACAATAGAGGCAGGATACTTGTCCACATGATTAAGCATGTATTTAATGTAGCAAAAATTACATTAACACATTTTCGACCAAATTAGCAGTTACTGCCTTTTTGCTTGGTAGGGCAGAATAGCAGCACCTCAAGAGAGGTGAGAACTTAAAAAGAGTTTGGTTTCTATCTGGCGTCTCTCCACAAAGGTTGAGTTACAAAGCAATTACCTCAGTGTGGTTTGGGGTTCTGTTAGATGAGACAAATCCTCATACGAGCATCTACTTCTATTTTACCATCACTGCATGGAGTCTGTATAAGAAAAACATTGAGATATCTAACTAGGAAATTGAGGAGCTAAAATGGAATATGGGCCACTGAGTGAAACACTGGCTAAATCTTCAGTGTGTGGGGTTGCTTATTGTGTATGAATGTTTCCCGTGGCAGGATGTAGATGATTCCTGAATGCTGATTCTGATCGATATGATTGTTGCCAAAGGAGAGCTGTGTAAAGAGATTTATTGGACGTAGGGCTTGTTGCTTACTAATTCTAAAGTTGAGGATGATAGTATGGTTATGGATCAATGGAAAAATGTGTTTTCCTTATAGGGAGTTTTTTCCTTTTGCTTGCTTTTGGGGGGCTAGTAAAGCATTTTGTGACAAAGGTTGTTGTAACACCCCCCCCCCCCCCCCAAAAAACAACATTGTTTTCTTTGGATTGATTGAGAAGTAAAAACATGGATTGTTGCTTGACACTCATCAAATGTCTGTAACATGACTGAAACAAGGTTTGTTGATTGAGATTATTGATTGACTGAATTTATTAGATCATTTAAAGTATCAGGCAGCTCCAGCTGGAGCCAACATTACATACATAAAACAGTATTGAGGATAAAAACACATTAAAGCCCTAGTTTATTTCCATTGTGGTCCTCTTTGGCAGCAAGATGGCAGGTAGTTTACAGGTAGTTTACACTATCACTGTTTTCAACAGATATTGCATGACAGTCAGATTTTTTTGGTCGAGTGTTGCACAGCATCAAATAAAAAGGGAAACCTTTTCTCTGTCATGAGACAAAAGGACGAAACTCCCACAACAATCGTGTGCCTTATAACCATATTTCATGCTAAGTAGCTATCAACATTTTCAAAATTTGGTCGTTCACCAGAGATCAACCTCGATGCTGCGGTGGGTTACTAATTGTGTCTTTGTCACTGGGTCTTCCTTTGACAGCTACGTCATGATGATGCCGTTCAAGCGTCAGGCGCTGGTGGAGTTTGAAGCCATGGAGAGTGCCGACCAGTGCGTGACATGCGGGGCCATCGAAGCGGTCTACATTGCCGGCCAGCAGGCCTTCTTCAACTACTCCACCAGTAAGAGGATCACGCGGCCAACTAATGCCGATGACCCCAGCAGTGGCAACAAAGTCCTGCTCCTCTCCATTCAGAACCCCCTCTATCCCATCACCACTGTAAGTTCATGAACTTCATGCCAGTTCAGTGCAATGGTTGAGTTTACAATGTTGACAATATTTTTGTTCAGTATGGTTTAGTTGACGATTGTTTAGTTTACAATGGTTTAGCTTTCAATAGTTTAACTTACGGAAGTCAACCCACTGGGCACAAGCTGGTTAAATCAATGTTGTTTCAACGTAATTTGTCAACATATTGTGATGTGGAATCTACGTGGAAAATACCTTGGATTTGAAAAAAGTCGTCAACTGTCATCAGCTGTTGTTTTGAGGGGTTACATTTCAACCACAGGATTATGTCATCATGGTAACCATTTTTCAACATATATTATACAAGGTTTGTCTATGTCGAATTTTTACCTTTCAACAACGTCAGATATTCAACGTAATATCCACTATAGGATAAAAACAATAGGCTGGCAGCTGCTCCTACTGGACAGTTGATCTATCTACAGCTATTCCTTCGGTCCCATCCAGGTTTTTAACTAAACCCAGTTTGACATTGATATTTGTCACTGACTATTACCATAATATAATAATATATATGCCTTTTAGCAGATGCTTTCATCCAAAGCGATGTACAGTCATGCCTGCATAAATTTGACATGTGGGTGGCCCAGGGAATCGAACCCACAATCCTGCCGTTTCAAGTGCCATGCACCACCAACTCAGCCATACAGGACCACTTCATTGGCGCCGCATGTCACGGCCTGTCGGCACTCTACATGGCTTCGAACGCCATCATCATGACATAGCTGCCAAAGGAAGAACCAGTGACAAAGGCACACATTAGTAACCCACCGCAACATCGAGGCTGATCTCTGGTGACCGACCAAATTTAGAAAATGTAGATAGCTAACTAGCATGAAATGTGGTTATGGGTTCAGAGATTACATCTATAGAATACGGCACACGATTGTCGTGCAGTTTAGAGATTTTGTCTTTACCAATGTGCTATCGTGAGAGTGATTGTTGAAATCTCACTGTTGCTATCGAAGTCATTCCAAAGGGTAGGTTCACAGAGCAAATTAAATGTAACCCATACTTTATCAATCATTCTGTATATCATCAATGATGGTACTTAGCCCAGGATTCAACTAAAAATAGACTTGAAACTAAAAATTGATTTGAAATGGAATCTACGAGTTAATACTAGAATTGTTTGATTCATGACTCCATCTCAACCAAAAATGAAAGTTGAAGAATAGGATTAAATCAAATAAAACTGTATTTAAAGTGAATTTAAGTTTGATTTGATTTAGGAATTGAAGCCAAACTCAGTGGCACAGATATCCAAGCAGAAGATGCATCTCCTTCAAAAGTTGATATTTGGTTGTGTTGACAACCAAACACAATTCAATATCACTTTTGCAATACGGTAAATAGCCTAATAACTTGTTGACAAGTTAACAAATTATATGTTGGATTCACGTCTCCATTTCAACCAAAAATAGAAGTTAAAGAATATGATTAACCCAGTGACCCAGATGGAACTATCCAAGCAGTTGATACATATCCTTTAAATGTTGATATTTGGTTGCATAGTCAACCAAACACAATTCAATATTACCTTTGTAAGACAGCAAATAGCATAATGTTAAGGCTATTTTGCAAACTAATATAACGGTATTTATTCAACCTTAAAATGAGTAGCACATCCGTGGGTACATTTTGAGGTTACTGTAACAATAAATGTCTTCTCATGTAATCATAGAAAGCATTCAGGGTCGCAGATCTGTAGAAATCTTTGCAATTGCAATAATAATCTGTACAAAAACTAAAACGGCATCGATCCACCATGTACTTGAATGTAATCTCAGGTAACTACAATCCAGGTCATTTGGTTGTGCTATTAGATCAAGCACAGTGATAACACATTAAGTTGTTGTATCTAAATAAACTAAATATCTGACATTGTATTCCCATTTGAACTTTGTTGTGCTTTTAAATGGTTGAAGCACAGTGATAACACATTTAGATGAAAACTAAACCAAAAATCAGACATTGATTTTCCATTAGAATTTGGTTGTGCTTTTAGATGGTTGAAAGCATAGTGATAACACATTGGGAATGAAACAAACTTTTGGCTGTCTTTTTGAGTGGGTGAAAATAGGTTGGAACCACATTGATCAACGTATCTACCAAATATTACCCAATTCTCCACCGTGAAATGACGTGGTGTGTCCAGTGGGAAGCTTGCAAGGATATTGTTCAAAATGGTTTAGTTTACGATGGTTTAATTTAAAATAGTTTATTTCACTATGGTTTGGCTTACAGTGGTTTCAGTCTTAATTCATGATAGGTTTGCTTATGATGGTTTGTTTATCATGGTTTAGTTTATCATGGTTTAGTACACAATGCCATGGTTTAGCTTATGGTATTTTAGCTTACGATGGTTTAGTTCATGATGCAATGGTTAAGTTTGCAATAGTTCGGCAATGGTTTTGTTCACAATAGTTTACAATGTTTAAGTTCACAATGGTTTAACTTTACAAATGTGTTGCTTACAAGGATTTAGTTTACAACGATTTAGCTTGGATTTCCTGAAAGCCTTGTAGCTAATGTGGCATGTTATTTATCTCGACAACCCAGCAGCTCAGCCACAAAAGAGTAACGTAAAGTCTAAAATGTATGTTTAACTGACAGCCAATCTTCTATCCATGAACAAATATAACTAAAAGAAGCAAGAAGAAATGTGTTTCTACTTGTGGTGTCGGTCTGGGTCATCTAGAAAAATACCACACGAACTACTAAGCTTTCAGGAAACTGTTACTTATTACTGTGTTCATTACGCCATTAGTCAGAACCCAGTCGTTGCTCTTCTGTCTTCTAGGATGTTCTGTACACAGTCTGCAATCCCATAGGCAACGTGCTGCGCATTGTCATCTTCAAACGCAATGGAATCCAGGCCATGGTGGAATATCCTTTCTGGAGTCAAGCTGGGCTACTGCAGGCGTGTGTGTCCGTGTATGCACGGGTGGGTTTGTGCCGAGGATGCATGTAGAGTGGATGCATGTGCATGTGTATTGATTCGAGAGTCTTGTCTGTATGAGTGATTTTGCGTAAGTGTCTGTGTATGTCTCCCTGTGGGTTTGTATGAGTATGCACACCTGCATCAGGGTGTCATTTTGGAGTGGGAAACAAGCTTGTCAGTCAGTGCTGGCCCCTCACACAAACACACTCAGGGCTGTAAAAAGCTTCAGAGTAGAGGAGCAGAGCCCACTCCACTCGACCGGGTCCTCGAGAGCACTGAATCAGCATGAGCAGCATTCCAGCGGACGAGATGGCCCTTCATCAAATATGGATGACTGTCTCTCGGCATCACACACACACACTCCTGACACACACACACTTCGCATGAATAAACACCTGACAGCACCAGCGCTCGCTTATATGTCGGAAGCAGTGTGTGTGTGTGTGTGTGTGTGTGTGTGTGTGTGTGTGTGTGTGTGTGTGTGTGTGTGTCTATTATGGTTTGCACACCTCCAGTATGTGTAGTGGGTTAGTGGCCGTATTTCAACACACTTTTCATTATGCAAGCCTTATATCAGATGAACAACCTATGTAATAATTTCCATGTTGTAGGCCAGTTCTGGAGTGGGAACCACATTTGTGTTCAGTTTTTGTATCTTCTTGGAAAAATGATCAACAATGGGAGGTACTTTTTGACTGAAATACTGAACTACTGATATACCTAGTTCATAGTAATTTGATAACTAATTCCCATATTGTTCCCTTATTTATAATCACATTGTAACGCAGTGGGCAGCTGTTTATATTTACTGTCTGGCATTATAAGACATTTCACTTTGTCTCCAAGTTGGCTCATTATGTGGATCATGTACAGCTATCAGTCAAGAGTTTCTTGCTAATGGTACCACTAGGAGCAGAGATTGGCCAATGGGAATTCAGGAGACAAGGGATTGTTGTCACTGTTGTTTCAGGTTTGGGTTTTATGGGAGATGGATGCTTAAATCCCCTGTTTTATTGCCACTGGGATGTGGTTGCCGTGGCAATGGGGGTTTCTAAGGCACTCTGTGTTGCATGTGTGTTTGATCTGATCTGTGTGTGTGTGTGTGTGTGTGTGTGTGTGTGTGTGTGTGTGTGTGTGTGTGTGTGTGTGTGTGTGTGTGTGTGTGTGTGGTGTGTGTGTGTTCCAATGGGCGTAACATCACATACTGTATTTTATCATATAATATTTGAAGACATAGGCTCAACAAGCGAGAAATAGAAAGACAATTTGGCCCACCTCAATTAGATTTCAATTATATTAACACAGACATTTTGGACCTTTTTATGCTCTTAGGTTTTTATAGTGCATTTTACTTTTACTACCGAATTTGCATAACGATCTACTCGTCTGCATTTTACTGGAAGCAGAGCAGCTTGAAAAGATGTGATGATGTTAGAGAGAGACTACAGTCCCTTTAGAGTAGCTGTAATCAGCACAGTCACTGCCAATAAGCTTATGGAATAGGGCCTTGTTCAAATACTCTAAAAAGGAATCCTTCCTTCCTATCTTCTTCAACTAATTACTGATCTGACATGAATGGATTGATGCAAGCAAGCTTTCCATTGTAATTGCACCAATTATGCCGTGTCAGATGAGGGATTACTTACAAGGAAGCGAGAATGTATTTTAGGAGGATTCGAACAGGGCCCTATTCTATAAACTAATCTGCAATTGCTGAGCTGATTACAGCTTCTCTGAAGCAGAACTACATTGGGCTGAGTGACCCAAGAGTATGCAAACAACCTTAGTCGTCTGCAGGGTGGCTTGTGGTTCTTGCTCCATCTCCTATGTTATTGCCTTCTGGTCACTGTGATTATACACTGATCTACTCTGTTTGCCACACAATGTTTTGAATTCCACTGAGATCCTCCCGGTTGCTCTTCCTTAATGGTGTCGCCACGTTCGAAACTGTCAAAAACGCCCAGAAGGCGAAATCGGCTCTCAACGGAGCAGACATATATGCCAGCTGCTGCACCCTGAAGATCGAATACGCTCGGGTAAACACACACACTCACAAACCCACATACACACACAGTGCTCACACACACTCCACCAGGATCCCTGTGGACCCCTAACACACATGCAGCGGTGCTCTGCTCTCTCTCCCCATGCAGCCCACGCGACTCAACGTCCTCCGCAACGACAATGATAGCTGGGACTACACCAAGCCCTTTCTCGTCAGGCGAGGTACGATATCCTTCCTTCTCTGCTGAATCTCTTCCTGCACTAGGGTCGTATTCATTAGGTAGCAAACTGAAGAAAACAGACTGGAACAAGGAGAGACTACCTGGACTTGTCCAATAAGAAACGCTCATTTTAGTTCTCTGTTGCAAAACGTTTTAAACCATCCTCCGTTGCATGCTCTAATGAATACGACATTTGTGTGTGTGCGTTGTGTGTGTCACTTCTGTTTTACAAAGATCTGGAATTAAAATATGGTGAGCAGAGCAACCCTCAATTCTGTAGCCGTGGTTGTCAAACCATTTCAAAACCCTTTCAACCTTCACACTCTTACAGACCCATAATCAGTTGAAATGGGCTGTGACAAGAAATGAGTTCCACAATTGTGGTTTTACATTCGTTCCTTAAAGATCGGCCATGAATCTCAATTTGCCAGTTCGTCTGTTGTTTTCTCTTCAACATTAGGCCTCAGTCTTTGTCCCTGCCTAGTCTTCTTCATTTCCTAACTAAAATGAGTCAAAATAGCCTCTCTGTTAAAAAAACATTTGTTTTCTTTCAGTCATTCGCACTTGTTCCATCAGAGGTTACATACATATCCTTTTGTTTTACGTATTAATTGCCAATAGAAATGTCAGATTTAGCTGATGATGGGCACCCTCTCTGTTTACCACTTCCTGTGCTTATAGTGTTGTAGCTTGCTGTTGCTTTAGCACCCCCTACTGCTCAGTCCTGCAGGTCAGAGTGGGTACGGCCCAGTCGTCAGTGTCTAGTACAGGGTTTCCCAAACTCATCATCAAGCTTTGATTATTTGGATCAGCTGTGTAGTGCTAGGGCAAAATAATAAACGTGCACCCAGGGGGGCCAGGACCGAGTTTGGGAAACACTGGTCTAGTAGTACCTTCACTTTTTAATCACAACGGGTATTTTATCCACTCAACCCAACCTTATCTTATCCAGATGTCAAATAAAATAAAATTTTATTAGTCACATGCGTAGAATACAACAGGTCTAGTAGACCTTACATGCAGATGTGCTTATGTACTTAGTTAGGAAGACATCTGATTGTGTATACATGCTCTAAGAAGCAAATAAATATTTTATTGCAACCAATCAATCACATTTATTTTATAAGGCCCTTTTTACATCAGCAGGTGTCACAAAGTGCTATACAGAAACCCAGCCTAAAACCCCAAATAGCAAACAATGCAGATGTAGAAGCACAGTGGCTAGGAAAAACTCGCTAGAAAGGAAGGAACCGAGGAAGGAACCTAGAGAGCAACAGGCTCTGAGGGGTGGCCAGTCCTCATCTGCCTGAGCCGTGTGAAGATTATAACAGTACATGGTCATTTAGGCCAGATCGTTCTTCCAGACGTTCATAGATGACCAACAGGGGCAATAGTTTAACACCTCAGGAGTAAATGTCAGTTGGCTTTTCATAGTCAAGAAAGGATTCAATTATCTGTGAAAACAGATAAAAAACAATATATTCATGAGTGGCACGTTTCGTCACAATATTGTTTTGAATGTTCCTTTTAGGACTGATGCCCAGCTGAGCATTCTACTCAATGCAGTCTCAATGGATACTGATGAAGATTTAGTCTAAAGTACATTACTATGGCTTTGAAACCCAATGACATTTCAAAAGGAAAAGCAAATCATTTTTAGGACAAGCTTTTGTCATCATTGTGATGTCGCCAGATTTACTTTAGATACAGTATAACTTTAGATTGAGGGGAGAGCGCTGACATTTTAGCTAGCTAACATTAGCATTGCTAGCTATTTCTGGCCAACTTTTGTAGCTGGTGACAAAATTGCCGTCTCTCTAAAACAAACTTGACGACAATGATGGCAAAGTTGTTTTCTACAAATGATTTGTCTACTTTAGCAATGTCATCGTATTTCCAGGCCGCTATAGTGTACATTTGATTAAACAGTCATTAGCCCCCGTTCCGAAAGACTGGGCATTAACAATCAGACATCAATACGCTGCAGCGTCTGTAGAACGTTTGTTGATAACAATGGCAAAGGCGCGACTGAGTGATGGAGGTGCAACCCATGAATATGCCTCCATTTCTATCAGTCTGTCCTTGAATAAATCTTTATGGAAACATTGGATCTTTGAAAAAAAAAAACATTCATCCCTTTGCCATAGCCATGGTAGCCTACATTGCATGGTACAAATGCTGACACAAAATATTGAAATACAATGAGCATGCTCATACCCTTGGATTTGTCAGTGTTGAGTAAGTCGAGAGAATAAAACAACATCGATGAAAGGGCTATTGCTAATCCCCCCCTCCACTCCCCCTTTAATCTTTCATTTTGTCATCTATCTATTTTACTACTCAATCGGTGAAGACATCATAGAATCTGACAACAGACCTTGACTTTGCTGAGCCTATTCCCTGTCCCTTTGCTGAGCCCACACCAATGAATCAGTGCATATTAATTTGATATACAGTTATACAGTGCATTCGGGAAGTATTCTGACCCCTTCCCTTTTTCCACATTTTGTTACGTTACAGCCTTGTACTAAAATTGATTAAATTATTTTTCATTCTCAGCAATCTACGCACAATAACCCATAAAGACAAAGCGAAAACAAGTTTTTAGACATTTTTGCACATTTATAAAAAATAAAAAACAGAAATACCTTATTTACATAAGTATTCAGACCCTTTGCTATGAGACTCGAAATTGAGCCCAAGTGCATCCTGTTTCCATTGATCATCCTTGAGATGTTTCGACAATTTATTAGATTAGAGTCCACCTGTGGTAATTTCAATTGATTGGACATGGTTTGGGAGGCAGACACCTGTCTATATTAGGTTCCACAGTTGACAGTGCATGTCAGAGCTAAAACCAAGCCATGAGGTCGAGGGAATTGTCGGTAGAGACAGGATTGTGTCGAGGCACAGATCTGGGGAACGGTACCAAAAAATGTCTGCAGCATTGAAGGTCCCCAAGAACACAGTGGCCTCCATCATTCTTAAATGGAAGAAGTTTGGAACCACCAAGACTATAGCTGGCCGCCCGGCCAAACTGAGCAATCAGGGAGAAGGGCCATGGTCAGGGAGGTGACCAAGAACCCGATGGTCACTCTGACAGAGCTCAAGAGTTCCTTTGTGGAGATGAGAGAACGTTCCAGAAGGACAACCATCTCTGCAGCACTCCACCAATCAGGCCTTTATGGTAGAGTGGTCAGACGGAAGCCACTCCTCAGTAAAAGGCACATGACAGCCCGCTTGGAGTTTTCCAAAAGGAACCTAGGACTCTCAGACCATGAGAAACAAGATTCTCTGGCCTGATGAAACCAAGATTGAACCCTTTTTCCTGAATGCCAAGCGTCACGTCTGGAGGAAATCTGGCACCATCCCTACAATGAAGCATGTTGGTGTCAGCATTATGCTGTGGGGATGTTTTTCAGCGGTAGGGACTGGGAGACTAGTCAGGATTGAGGGAAAGATGAATGGAGCAAAGTACAGAGAGATCCTTAATGAAAACCTGTTCCAGAGCGCTCAGGACCTCAGACTGGGGTGAAGGTTCACCTTCCAACAGGACAACAACCATACACACACAGCCACGACAAAGCAGGAGTGGCTTTGGGACAAGTCTCTGAATGTCCTTGGGTGGCACAGCCAAAGCCCGGACTTGAACCCGATCGAACATCTCTGAAGAGACCTGAAAATAGCTGAGCAGCGACGCTCCCCCTCAACCTGACAGAGCTTGAGAGGATCTGCATAGAAGAATGGGAGAAACTCCCCAAATACAGGTGTGCCAAGCTTGTAGCATCATACCCAAGAAGACTCGAGGCTGTAATCGCTGCCAAAGGCACTTCAACAAAGTACTGAGTAAAGGGTCTGAATACTTATGTAAATTTGATATTTCCGGGGGGTTTTTATTCATATTTTTGCTAAATGTTCTAAAAACCAGTTTTTGCTTTGTCATTATGGGGTATTGTGTGTAGATTGATGAGTGAAAAAAAATATTTAATCCATTTTAGAATAAGGCCGTAACGTAACAAAATGTGTAAAAGGTCAAGGGGTCTGAATACTTTCCGAATGCACTGTACATAGCATTGTCCCCACCCCAAGTATTATAGCATTACAATGCTCAATAAAAGAGAACCCTTGGTCTCTGAATTTGAAGCTCTCATGTACTGGGGATGCTTTAACAATATGACGTGCCGTAGATAGACTACAGCCCATAATCATATTCATATAAATGGGAGCATGGTTTTTAACCAAGCAGAAAGCCTGCCTTGTGTGACTTGGGCTTGATTAAACATCCGTTGGACGGTGTGATTGACATGCCAGTCCCGATTCCCATTCTCTCTCTGCAAATGGAGGGTAAACAGTGTCTTATCACCCACAAGCCAGGGCTGCTTTCCAATCGATTGCCTTGCCGTATATTGGATTTGATCGTCTGTTTGACTTTGACGGCGTCAAGGACTTTTTGCCATGGAGTTGAGGATGTGTGGTCAGCTTCCAATTGTTTTTATTGACCGGAGGAAGGAGACAGAGAAGCAACTAGAAAAATAGCAAGAGGCTGAAAATAAAATGCTGACATGAAAAAAGCCAGAATAATAATGGATTGGAAGCTCTTTGGTGCAAACAGAGAGAAATTAAATAAACCAGCACCAGACAATCCTCTTGAGCCGCAGACGGTAAATTTAAATCCTAATCAGCTTGCATTGAAATGCTATATTCGCACTTGAGCCCCTTAACATATCAGATGCTCTTCAAAAAGGATTGTTTTTTCAAACCTCTTGTTCGTTCTTTTGAGAGTGCATTGCCTCGAAGGTACTCAGGAACATTGCCTCAAAACACAAGTAAAGTCTAGAAGTGTATCTCTCCCCTCCTCACTCTCTCCCGCAGTCTCTCTCCCCTCCTCCCCCCTCGCTCTTTCTCTCTCTCTGCCACTCTGTCAGGTGAATGGCGACCCTGTCGGCTCAGTGCAAGCATCAAGGTCACTCCTCCTCTCAGTTAATCCTTCTCCTCTCCACTCTCTTTGTGGTTTCTGTACAAATATGGCAACCCACCAATCCCATCGGTTCCTGCCTGCCTAACTGCTCGTTTTGTACCAATTAGCTTAGCTCTGCATGAGCTCGGTCCCCCATGGCCCGCGGGAGCTGGGAAGAGGATGGCATGCGTTCTTTTAACTCAGCGCCTCACCTTCCATTTATGTCTGCGTGAGCAGCACCAGTTCTCTCTCGCGTTGTTGAAATTAGACTTCGAAAAAAATGATGTTCAAATGATGTAGGACAGGTTGAGTCATTGGTGCTTGCACTGAAGACCGCCGGGACACCTTGCATGCGCAACAGCGCGCACACACACACGCACACGGTTTGTCACACACACACTTCTCTCAAATCCTCAGAGTAACAGGGTTCACTGAGTTGATTTTAGATGACGTTTGTTTGATGAGTAAGGGATGCAGTGAGAAAGCCTGGTCCTATATCTGCTTGTGCTGTACAGACAAAGCCCCATAGAGGTATACAGCACAAATAGATCTGGGACCAGGCTAACAATGACAGGCTGTTTCCAGCAATGCTCCATATAGTAGTCTGTAACTTCACTGGGACACCTTACATAAAAACCATTATATTACATATGCTTCAGTCTTAGTTCGACAGCACCTAGAGTGGGTTTGTCTGCGTCTCTGCCAGTAAGCTGCATTGGGGAAAAGATGGACTGAAAATACCCTTGTCTTTGTTCTTGTTAGTCCTTTTCCTGGTGCACAGTAAGAGGATTAGGGTAGAAGGGTGCTTAATATACCTTTTTTCATGTCAATGCATTTCCCCTCCTATCTGGGTCAACGTTTCCACCTGAGGCCATTGAACTGTTACTGTGATATGCTAACTGTCATTTTAGCACACCTCTCTCTTCCCCCCCAAAAACACTGTTTTATCGTTCCTCTGAAATTCACTCAAGTTCAGTCAGCCAAGGAAGAGAAATGTGTCATTTGAAGTAAAAATGTCAAATTTGAACCAAAAGTGTATAGTTTTGTTATTATGCCAATTACCAAACGTGTTAAGCAGTGTCTAGATTTGCTGTTACTAAATGGAATCTGCTTGCGTAGTGTGGTTTTATGGCTTTCAGTCATTCCTAGGCTGGTGTGCAAATGTGCCAATGTGTGTGTGTATATGTGCTTGTGTGTTAGTCTGTGTGTGTGTGTTAGTCCTATGTGTGCATGACTGTGTCTGTTAGTCCCCATGTGTGTGTATCTGTGCGTGTCTATGCATTTTGAGTGGATGGATGTGCGTTTGGCACCTGGCGACATTGTCACTTTACATTTGCCTTACACTGTGTATTCTGTCTGTGTTGCAGAGCGAGGGAAGGGGAGACAACGCCAGGCCATTCTGGGAGAGCATCCGTCCTCCTACAGCGACAACGGCTATGGTCAGTGTCGCTCACATTCGCTGCCTCTCTTTATCCCTCCCTCCCTCGCTCTTTCTCTATGTTTGTCTCATGTCTCTCCTGCCCTCACTAGGCTGGACAATAAAATGAGTCAAAATTCACCCAAGGCTGAAAAATGGCAAAAGAACGTTGGCTAAGCTGGAACACTAGCGCGAGCCTATAGCAAATGAATGGAATCGAACGTTCCCAGTGCCTCTTCTGACTGGAGTGACGCTTAGAATTCCATTTTGCCTAAATTACACCAAAAATGTATCCCTTTTTATTTTACCACAACAGTCAGTTCTTAGGACGAAACTGAAAAATAACAACTCGTGTAGAAAGTAAACATCCGCACATCGATGGTGCCAAGTGTGCTTATGTCTGCGTAATGAGGAAGTTGGGAAGAAATTGCAACTTTTGACTATTTCTGTTCTAGCGATCGATGACAGCAGAGTACGCTGCCCAACCTTATGTAATTAGAAAGAGGAGATTATCCTGATTAAAATGGTGTCCGACTTGAAAAAAATCCATATATACACATTGCTAGGTATTTGGCGAAATATACCAGCATGCCTCTCCATAGGAAAACAATGAGGGGAGCTCAGCGTTCCAAGGGCAAACGGTATTTCAGAGCTAGTGTTTGATGACAATGGAGTACGCTGCCCAGCCTTACATCATTAGAAAGAGGAGATTATCATGATTAAAATTGTGTCCAATTTGAAAAAATCTAAATATACACATTGCAAGATATTTGGCAAAATAGACAGACATACCTATATTTCCCTATAGGAAGCAATGGGACGACCTCAGAGTTCCATGAGTCATTTTTTGTTGTTGTTTACATTTTAACTATCTGCAAGGTGGGCAGGTCTCATTGTCAACAATAGCAAAGCAGGCATTGTGACATAGAACAATAGGCAATATTGTTCTACGTCACAACAATAGGGAAAAGGACATTCGAAAGGCGAGTTGGTGCCATGGTGCTCAATAGAACATTAGGAGCTGACAGGGTGAAAAATGCCCTAAAATAAAGCCTGTTTTTTTGTGATTACTTCAAAACTACGGCAAGCAGCTGGGACATATGGTAAAATTATGAAACTGGGCTCCACGGTTGATGCAATTAACTCGTTTTTGTCAGAAAAAAGCATTACAAAAAAGCATAAATGTCATGTGTCCAGCCTACCCTCACACACACACACACTCCCTCTCTCTTTATCCCTCTCATTCTGACTCATCTCTGTTTCTCCGTCTCTCACTCCCTCTCTCAGCATCTCTCTCTCGCTCCCTCTCTTTCAGTCTCCTCATCTTCCTATTCTTCCACCTTTCTTTCTCCCAGCATCTCCCTTTCTCTGTATCCCTCTCTGACTCATCACCTCTCTCTTTCTCAGAATCTCTCATTTTCTCTCTTTATCATTCTATCTGTCTCGCCACGTCTACAGTATCTCTTTTCTTTCCCATCCCTCTCTTTATCCATCCATCCATCTCTCTCTCTCTCTGTGTGACTGCCATTGTGCATCTGGGCTTTGGGTATCTTGTAATTAAGCTCCAACACCCACAGACACTTACATCTGGAGGAGGTGGTGGAGGTTGGATGGATGGATGGAAAAACCGGGGGAGAAGGGGTGGTCTTTACATATGTGTGTGTGTCATACAGTCATTGGTGTGCATGTGTGTGTAGTGTGTGTGTGTATGTGTGTCAGGAGTTTGGAAAGAGCGTAATGATGTGATGTGAGCGGCCGCTCTTGAAGGCACTTGGTAATTAGCGAGATCTGCAGGGGAAACGGGGTGCAGTGGTGTAGAAAATGGTCTAGGACTTTTTTTTTTAGTACTGCTGGAATTGTTTATCCTTCTTCATGGGGGGCTGGGGGCTGAGGGGGGACGTTTGCACTGTCATCTCAACCATCCCCAATAAGGTCATCCTATGTCTGTGACAGGTTTTTTGTTGTTCTTTCTTTCTTTCTTTCTTTCTTTCTTTCTTTCTTTCTTTCTTTCTTTCTTTCTTTCTTTCTTTCTTTCTTTCTTTCTTTCTCTATCTCTCTCTCTCTGTCTCTCTCTGCCCCCTCTGTCTCTCCCTCTCTCATACACTCTCTCTCTCACTATTTCTTTCTCTCCCTCACTTTCTCTCTCTCCCCTTCTCTATATTTTGTCTCTCTCTCTCTGCCTCTCTCTTTTGATCTCTCTCTCTCTATCCCCCTACCCTCGTCCCCCCTTTCTATTTCTCACTTTCTCTCATTGTCTTATTCTCTCTCTCTCTCTCTCTCTCTCTCTCTCTCTCTCTCTCTCTCTCTCTCTCTCTCTCTCTCTCTCTCCCCCACTCTCCAGGGTCACACTGCCCCCTGCTGCCCCTGCCCAGCAATAACAGGTACAAGAGGAGCTCTCCCCATGATGCCCAGGAGGTGGTTGCCTACCCCCTGCCCCAGACCTCCTCCTATATGGGCCACGCCTCCAGCTCGTCGGTCGCCATGGTGAGCGGCCTGCACCCTGCCAAGATGAACTGCACCCGCATCTTCAACCTCTTCTGCCTGTACGGGAATATTGAGAAGGTCAGTGTCAGCGTCTGTTTTCGCACGAGATGAAAGCTACAGTCTGCGATTAAAAAAAAACATAATTCATTTAAAAGTTCAAAAATGGATGTATCAATCGTGGATTGCCTCTTTAAATGAGAGGGCTGAGTGACAGCTAGTGTGACTAGGGGGTGGATGCAATCAAATTGCCATGACAATCTTTATGCTGTAGCTTTGGTTACAGAATTACCTACCACTGTGGGGGGAGTACCTACCAGTTTGATTCAATTGAACCCTGACCTGTAATATGTTTTAGAGTGAGACTTATTCCATTTGGTCTCTGTATTAACGTGGATAAAAACAAAAGTGTGCTTAGTGATTAGTTGACTAATTTAATCAAGTGTGCTGGTACTGTAGTACTGGTGTACTCGAAGAGAAGCCATTAGTAGGGGAAATGTAAAACTAACCCAAGGTCAGCGTCACCTAGTAGAATATCAGAAGGTCTGTATGGATTCACAGTGATGCCATTCGGTCTTATTTACGCCGCAGGTGAAGTTTATGAAGAGTGTCCCGGGCACCGCACTGGTAGAGATGGGAGATGAGTATGCTGTGGACCGATCCATCACACACCTCAACAGCATCAAGGTGTTCAGCAAGAGGCTCAACGTCTGGTGAGGAGGCTACATGTTTCACCTTTGACCCCCACCCCCTGAACCCTA
This sequence comes from Salmo salar, assembly GCF_965601325.2. Lineage (NCBI taxonomy): Eukaryota > Metazoa > Chordata > Actinopteri > Salmoniformes > Salmonidae > Salmo > Salmo salar. The sequence continues at coordinate 50,449,151 of NC_138292.1, read as the reverse complement.
GCTTGATGAGCGTGACGTTCATCTTTCCTCGATTCCTCGCGTCCTCTCTCCTTGCCTCCTCAAAATACATTGGAAGAACAGGTGTAAGGGAAGCACCTTGGATCTTCTCCTCAAATGCTTTTTGAGAAGGAGGCAAGAAGAGAGGATGCGAGGCCATTTTTTGAAAGAGAAATCTATTACCGTCATCATTATCATCAATTTGTTGCTTAGCAAGTTTGGGTTTTGGGAATCTTCAAAGCGTTAGGAAAAAAAGGACAGTGGAGTTGCTTGCACAAAGGCCTTATTCGTCTCGACAGCGTTGGCTGTTTAAAGGCTCTGTGTGGGTTGCGTTGAGTCTTCCTATCGAATTGGCAGCCTACATCCATCAGAGTAATGAATTGCCTAAGCTGCTAGATCGAGTTTAGATGAGTCTTTCGTTCAGCTCCGCTGGGATTCAACCCCGCCGTAAGGAATTCAAACAGCGTTTCATTATGTTGGTGGACGGTCCACCAGTTACTGACTGCATACCCAATCTGAAGACATTGCTGCAACATATGGGGCGTTGTTTGTAACATGCTATATGTTGTGAAAGAGATGGATGTCGTGGCATGAAATACATGTTTTTCTATAGCATGCTATAAACAATGCCCCAAATAGTATAGCATGTTACAATACAAACGATGCCCGAAATAATTATAGCTTGTTAAAAATGGCGCTGCCATAGCCATCTCTAGGCCACTGAATGAGAGACTGCATAGAATTGAAAAACTTAAACAGCATTTCATAAATCCCCTTCAACCCGTTGGGAGTTAGTCTCTCGCAGCACTAAGCCGATACGTACCTAACCTCTCGCTCCCCTCGGCCCTTGAGAGCCAATTTGTTATTAGAGGGTCAAGACAGGTTTTTTTTATGTTTACTCTTCCTATCCCTATCTGTACCTTGGCCTCATGAATGTATAAACCCCATTTAAAGTGCTTCCTTTTTGTTCACCCACTATAGGAGAGCTGTAAACATAGAATTACATATAGATTATCTATGGCTGCAAATCTAGCAGCTGTGTTCCTCTCCCATCTATATATCTATCTATTCATCCCTCCCTCCCTCCCATCCTTCCTTGATCTTTCCCTCCCTCCAGTGTGTCCAAGCAGCACGCGGTCATCCCCAGTCAGGTGTTTGAGCTGGAGGACGGCAGCAGCAGCTACAAGGACTTTGCCATGACCCGGAACAACCGCTTCAGCAGCGTGGGCCAGGCATCCAAGAACATCATCCAGCCGCCCGCCGCTGTGCTGCACTTCTACAATGTCCCGCCCTGCATCACTGAGGACGAGCTGCAGAGGGTGGGTGTGGAGGGGAGGGAAGGAGGGAAGGGGTGGCTGTTTAGGCTGGAATGGTGTCTGATGTCCAGAGAGGTGGGAGGTGGGGGTAAGGGGAGGTTGAACCCTTTCTATAGTGGAATTAAAAGTTTGGATGACCCTGATAATGGGTAGCAGGAGACACCTGCCTATAGGGTAGAGAAGACACAAGCAAGTGGGGAGATAGTTCTTAACATTTTAATAAACAGGCATTCAAATGTTTGCAATATGTCAAGTTATTTGACCCCAGACAGACAATAGCCCAGTGGCCCTCCAAGACCAGGTTTGAATAACACTGGCCTGTAGAAGCCTATTTCTTGTCCAGTGTTGAGATTCATGTCATAACATCGCCATCTAGTGGATAATATATACAAAACACTGAATGAAGCAATGTTGACGCAATAGCTGAACCTTTTCTGTTGTGTGCTTTATGTTTAGTTATGTACAGAACACGATGTACCCGGTTTCATCAAGTTCAAAGTCTTCGATGCAAAACGTAAGTGCTCATTTCATTCATTATGTTGGACTAAATGGACATTATATGACATGAGTCAATTCGGTAGAGGTACTAGTCATAGACATTCAGCTGTTTTTCTAAATGTGTCAGCATTAGCTAGGCACCTAGATTATAAATGTAATTAATAAGGAATAATATAAATAGATAAATAGTATTCTACTATGACTGATATGAATAGACCATTATGAATGCTTTCCTATAGATGTTTATAAATGCTTTCAAAATGATCATACATGTTGTAAATGCTTATGAATTGTAATTCGTATCAATGTTTACAAATGATGAAATACTTATTTATGTGTATTCATGAAAGTTATTATAAAGCGCTACCGACATATTATTTATTATTAACACGCACTTTCACATGTTTTCTTTTCCAATCACTATCTTTTCAAGTTGGCTGATGTTTTCCCCTCTCCCTTCTAGCCAGCTCCAAAACTATCTCAGGCTTATTCGAATTTGACAACAAGACGCATGCTGTGGAGGTTCTAACAGTCCTCAACCACCACCAGATCAGAATTCCAAGTAAGTAGTGTGTCCTACTCCGGAGAGAATGACATCCGAATGCTTGCTTCAAAAACAGAGAAAAAAAGAGTGAGAGATGATGAGAGAATGATAGAAAGAGAACATGTCACAAGGCAGTAAGCTGGATACAAACCTATGCCAACACCATATGTGTGCCAGAGACTGCAGCCCTAGAAAACCGCTAGAAAACCCATGGCACCTCCTCTGTCTCTTTTAAGTGACATCTTCGAGACATTTAACATGGTTCTGACTGCAACTATCCACCCAAAATAATAACAATACGGTTGATGCCCACACCCCACGGAAATCTAATTATCATAATACAAATTTCCCCATCAAAATCTGTCAGTTTAAGCTAGAGATATCCGGGTTTTTTTGCATTGGTTGCATCTCAATCCACCGCATCCGCCGATGTCGCACTTCCGCATCTGCAGTGAAAGGTGACAGAGCTAGAGCGGTGTTTGTCAGAACATGAGACATCCCAAAAAATCTGTCTTCTCACAAAATGTACATGTCAGTGTTTGCACTAGGATGCCCACAGGCCTCACGATACTTGTCTGAAGGTCCCCGGTACCAGTTGAAAAAATGTATGGAAGAGTACCGTAATTTCCGGACTATACGCCGCAACTTTTTTCCCACGCTTTGAACCTCGCGGCTTAAACAATGACGCGGCTAATATATGGATTTTTCCCGCTTTCATTATTTTTTATTTTTTTTAAAACACATTCTGTGACGTGCTCAGTTTTTTGCCGGCATGAAGCTTTCATTAGACCAATGAAATTGCCGAACGGGTTAAGGTCAAACAACTTTTTTGTTTACTGTTTAGATTAAATCGAGCGCTCTCAAACTTCCCATCATTCTGATTACGGTAGTCATTTTGTCACCCTCATCATGGCAAAGACACGGAAAAATGCATATGATGCAGCTTTCAAGTTGAAGGCGATTGATCTGGCTGTTGGAAAAGGAAATAGAGCTGCTGCATGGGAGCTTGGTCTTAATGAGTCGATGATAAGATGTTGGAAACAGCAGCGTGAGGAATTGACTCAGTGCAAAAAGACAACTAAAGCTTACTGCTAATTTTTTATTTTTTGTTACAAGCCGTGTTTCGTTAAAGCCTATTTATTTTTGTTACAAGCCGTGTTTCGTTAAAGCCTATTTATTTTTGTTACAAGCCGTGTTTCGTTAAAGCCTGTGTAAGGTTCATTTGTTTCAATGTACCGGTAGGCACCTGCGGCTTATAGACGTGCGGCTTATTTTTTTTTTTTTAAATTCAGTGGGTGCGGCTTATATTCAGGTGCGCTCAATAGTCCGGAAATTACGGTACTATCAGGGCACAAGGTGAGACCCAGATGCAGACACAGGAGGCAGATGGTTGGAGTCTTAGATGTTTATTGATCCAAAAAGGGGTAGGCAAGAGAATGGTCGTGGACAGGCAAAAGGTCAAAACCAGTTCAGAGTCCAGGAGGTAAAGAGTGGCAGGCAGGCTCGAGGTCAAGACAGGCAGAATGGTCAGGCAGGTGGGTACAGAGTCCAGAAACAGGCAAGGGTCAAAACCGGGAGGACTAGCAAAAAGAGAATTGAAAAGGCAGGCGCTTGGGAAAAACACGCTGGTTGACTTGGACATACAAGACGAACTGGCACAGAGAGACAGGAAACACAGGGATAAATACACTGGGGGAAACAAGCGACGTCCGGGATGGGGTGGAGACAATCACAAGGACTGTAACGGTTGTCGTCGGATTTAGACCAAAATGCAGCTGGGAAATGTGCACTCATCTTCTTTATTATATTCGGACAAGAAGGCGAACCAAAAAGTACACAAAGCGAACACACCGACTAATCACATGCTGGTAAGGCACAAGGCTCTACACAGAACAATCTCCCACAAAACACTCAACAAACACATACCTATATATAGGACTCTCAATCAGAGGCAGATAGAAAACACCTGCCTCCAATTGAGAGTCCAACCCCAATTAACAAAACATAGAAATACAAAACACTAGACAGAACATAGAAATACACTAACATAGAACAGTGCCCAAAAACCCCTGGAATACATAAATCAAATACCCTACTAAACAAACCACCACCCCGAACCACATAAAACAAATACCCTCTGCCACGTCCTGACCAAACTACAATAACAAATAACCCCTATTACTGGTCAGGACGTAACAAGGACAGATGAAACAGATCAGGGTGTGACAAGTACTGTATATGGAGACTGTTTAATGCCAACAATATGGGGTTAAATACATATACAAATAAATGTTTCCTGATATTTATTATATCTTTCAGATATAGGAGAGACATTTTAGAAAAAACGTCCTTTTTATATTTTGGGGGGGGACTGTCTGTAGTTCCATGTGGTGAATCTGTTATTAAATACGTTTGAATGAGCAGTAAGACCCAAAATGACCCCCCCCCCCCCCCTGTTTAGACAGGGCTTAGACTGTTTAGTGCCAAAAATAAGGGGTTAAATACATATTTAAAAAATATATATATATTTTATACGTTTCCTGATCTTTCTTATATCTCTCAGATATAGGAGAGACACATCAGAACAAACATCCATTTGATATTTTGTTGGGACGATCTGTTGTTCAATGTAGTGAATCTGTTAGTCAATGCGTTTCTATGGTCTAATAGCAGTAAGGCCCCAAAAAACAATTAGACATGAAGGGGTCTTAAAATCATAAATCAAATAGCTAAATGATCCTTGGTATGACCTTCTTAAAACAATTCCATATAGCTTAGTGGACCCCCCCCCCCCCCCCCCCCCCCCCCCCCCCCCCGACTTAGACAGGGCTTAGACTCTTATGGGTTAACAAAACAACTATGCTACCCAAGCATAATGTTAATAATCAATAGCTGACTAGCACAGTCTGATTGCATAGAACCCCCCCCCCCCCCCCCCAAAAAAAAGGGATGATGTTGAGTAATATACTACATTTATCAATCGGACTCCATTATTATGTGAATAAATGCAATAAGACTCTGGAGGATCTAGCAAGATAGTGAATCATTGCATCACCGACTCAGTATAACTATAATGAACATGTGTCTATCTTGCACCGTTATGCAATTACTAAGAAGCTAGATACAAATAGCTAATCCTCGCGACCGATGTTCTAGCATTCATTTATTGAGGCTAACAGCTCTGGGATGTCAAGTTGGTACCCAAGCATGTGATATGTGTTTAGTGTAATTAACAACTATCAAATTAAAGGCAAATAGTCAATCAAATAATTACTCAATAATTGACTCAATTCAACTAATATAATGTATTAGTCATGAAATAATTGACACTCAAACATTACAGTGAACATGAAATACATGATACATTACAGTGTACATGAAATACACGATCCATTACAGTGTACATGAAATACATGATACATTACAGTGTACATGAAATACATGATACATTACAGTGTACATGAAATACATGATACATTACAGAATGACACAGAGTAAATGACTATCACCAATAGGCTAAGACTTATCGTGGTTACACACGTCTTCAGTTCAGAATCATCTCTAAGAGAAAAAAACTATGTGTGTCTGATACACATAGGAGCTTGGTAGCAAGTTCTCAAAGTATGATCGAATTCACTCCCCTCTTAACCAAATTCAAGCGGGAACGTACCCCAACCGGAATGAACACTTCTTAACACTTTGCTAGTGAAAACAAAAGGTAGGAACAACACACCCAGATTCTTATCTAATCAACTCTAATCAATTTTAATGTTATGACCGGAAAACAGGAATGTGCCTAATAACCCATCAACCCAATATAAAAAATGTTGTCTCTTTTTTTATTTTATTTAACCATTATTTAACTAGGCAAGTCAGTTAAGAACAAGTTCTTATTTACAATGACGGCCTACCCCAAACCCAAACCCTAACCCGGACGAGGCTGGGCCAATTGTGCGCCGCCCTATGGGACTCCCAATCACGGCCAGTTGTGATACAGCCTGGAATCAAACCAGGGTCTGTAGTGACACCTCAAGCACTGAGATGCAGTGCCTTAGACCTCTGCGCCACTCGGGAGCAGTCCAGTTACTTTAAAAATACATCAACCAGAAAACATACAATGCAATAAAACATATCGAAATGGGCAGCTCTTTATAAGCTCTTGAAACAAACCAAACACTACAATTTCATTCACACAGTAACAGTCGTCACTCCTCTTCTGGCATCAGTGACCCCAGGACTTCTGTGGAAACGTCTCATCCTGGAGATTGTCACGGTGAAGGTGTGGCTCTCTCTTGTGAGATGCAAATATACATCTGGACAATGCCAGATAGAATCAACATGCCAGGCTAGCCGCTAGACGCCTCTTCATCGCTGGCCTTCATCATCGTTCACATTTGTTCACTCTCTCTATTTATCGACTACAATACAAGTTAAATACATTTTTGTTTTATTCTTCCCTTGCGTTCCTCCCCTACACAGCAGTTATTCACCTTCACACTGGCTGACAACGCAAACAAAAGCCAATAGACAAAACAAAAATGGACCCCCCCCCCCCCCCAAACACCTTCATTGTGTGCTTTCATTATTTGTTTTGGTGGCAGAGGAGGAAAGTTACAGGAGAAATCTTTGTTTTCTCTAATAATAATGGCTCTCATACAGAGAGCCTCACGCCATAGTCTCTTTGTGGGTGGCAGGCCTAAGGTCCCAGTTAGCGGAAAATAGTCTGAATACAGAATATAAGGAGTAACCCCTTGAGGCAACACAACACAACACACAAACAAACACTCACTCCATCATTTGCTCACTCACACATAATATTAACCTACTCACATGCAAGCTGCTGCTACTCTGTTTATATTATATCCTATCACCTTACCCCTATACATATCTACCTCCATCACTCCAGTATCCCTTCACATGTAAATATGTTATTGGAGCTGACTTTTTAAATATTTCCTGTATATAGTATGCTTATAGTGCGCATTTCATTGTACTTGTGCATGTGACATTGAAACTCGAAACATGATCCTGACTAGTAAATACCAGGCATTCAGTTGAAATGTTGATACATAAAGAGACATGACATATTATAATCATTATTATGAGACATTATAAAGGCTTGCGCATGCTTATAACAAGTAGTAAACAATTATACCTGCAGGCTACCTCCCTGTGATCTAGGAAATCTATGGAACAAATGTTGCTACCAAGTGTTTATCAAAGTTAACTAGATAACACATTGATCATGTCTCTTTAAAAAAAACACTCTGTAACACTTTACTTAATAAGTTGGCCTTTTATATGGAGTGGTTTCAGAATCTTTCGCTGGCTAACATACTGCCTCTGCTTCATGAAATATCCCACCAGGGCAATGCTCAAACTGACCACAGTGTCAACACATGATTATTTAGAGCAAATGTTCATACACACACACATACGCAGAAATACACACACACACACACACACACACCCCTCAAAGTAAATGTATAGAGTTAAACATGTGTGCAAGTCATGTATTTTTTATCCTCTCCTCATCCCTTCTTCCTATTCTGTCTTTCCATCTGCAGATGGTTCCAACCCTTACACCCTCAAGCTTTGCTTCTCCACTTCCTCACACCTCTGAGACCTGGAAAACCAAGATGGCCGCCGCACTAGTTTGCCATCAACAAGGGGAAAGCGGATAGGGGAGAAAGGAAGAGCACCCAACAAAGGAGAACAAAAGAAACAACGCAAGAGTGGAGAGTCAACACACTTTTTCGGACCTGAGAATGGAAAGGCGGGGTGTTAAAAACACTCAAGATCATTTCTCCCCCTCATATGAACAATTTTAATGGATTATTTTTGTTGTCTTTTTTCCTTTATTTACAAAAACTATTTGAAGGAGCTGCGAGTGGTTGGGCTGACTGTTGTAACTGACAGAGGGAAAGGAAAGCCCAACTATGCATCCTGGCAGGGCTGCTTACTCTGCACTACAATTGATTTGACATTTCCTGTGCTGACTTGATGAGGGCCGAATTTGATTTCTGTCTTTTTATTGTGTGACCTATTTTAGTGGTCAAAAGACAGTGGCCCACGGTACATTTTAATTCCTAAGCTGATGTCGATGGCCAGTGGCCAGTTTTACAACTTTCAGACGATTCCCAAAGTTGGACCATGAGAACTGTATACCCAGTTTTTCCCCTATATTAGTTTCTTAGGCGGGATGCAAAATCCCTCGAAGCAACATCTAGGGCAGCTGGGATAAAAATTACAAATTGAAACCAATGGCGGGTAAATCAATTTAGGCAGTGGAGGGCTGCTCTAGCTAGGGGAAACACTGGTGGAAACTAGTGGAAATGTGTGTGCCTAACTCTACAATATAAGAGATTACTCAGTGTTTGTAAATGAACAACCCGTTCACATTATATTGTACATATGTGTGTATAGCAGTTGAGTGTGTGTCCGGGCGCTATGTTAATAAGAGCAGTTCCTTATGGAAAAAACAATTTTACATGTGAATTGTTCCAAGAAAACACATGAAATCATATGATTTTCCACATGTGAAATCATGTGGTTTTTCTGTAAGGGGTGTTTCTAAAAAAATTCTGTCGATGGTCCTCTTCTTTGGAGAACCATTTGAATTAAAACTGAAATGAACACTTGAGACTTGTGTCAGAAGTCAGTGTCAGCTTACTATCTGATGGTCAACAGCAACCCGCCATGTCGGTCCCTGGATCTAGGGTTGGGAAACACTCAGCCGCTACGATACGTCTGTCTTCTCTCAAGACAACATTTTTTGAAGAGGACATTTGCTTTTCCCAAACTGTGTTTCAAGAGTTCCAAACACTGAAGGTCCATGCGGGTTGTATGTATTTAGTGTTCCCAGTTATACTGTGTCTCCATGTTTGTACTTGGCACACCACCACCACGTCTGAAGAATTCACTGTGAGCATGTGCAGAAATTAAAACATTTGCCAGTCGATACACAACAAGGTCATTGTATTCCCATTCCAATAGGTGCTTATCCAATTAGCATACTATTATATATCCAGTTCCGGTAACACTTTGCAATAAGGTTACCTTTAAGGGGTTATAGTTTGTTTAATATTGAATGAAACATTTATAGAACATTATATCACTACTAAATGTCATTTGAACAATGAGAACAGTGAGTCTTTTTGAGATTTCTGTTGCTTTGTCATGTTTCATGATACAGAGAGTGAAATTCATCAGTTTAGCAAGATCAAGGTAGGACTGCTAGTTCCTGATTAGAATTGGGTGTCCTGACGTCCAGGTCACAGGGTTATGGAACACACTTTTACTCTTCAGACTGTTTTAAGTTATGTGTAAGCAATTAAGCAGGCAAATCATATTATGATTACAAGCAAAATTATTTCAGGATATAGTCCTCGTCGATATTGGTCGCATCTTGGCATCCGGCTGGTCCTCACAGTGAAAAGGTTTGCAAAGTGTCTTGCTTGAAAAAGCAATTGCCAAACTATCTGTCTATATACAGTACATTCGGAAAGTATTCAGACGACTTGACTTTTTACACATTTTGTTACGTTACAGCCTTATTCTAAAATTGATTAAATTGTTTTTTTCCCTCAATCTACACACAATATCTCATAATGAAAAAGCAAAAACAGGTTTTTAGAAATGTATTAAAAATAGAAAACTGAAATATCACATTTACATAAGTATTCAGACCCTTTACTCAGTACTTTGTTGAAGCACCTTTGTCAGCGATTACAGCCTCGAGTCTTCTTGGGTATGATACTACAAGCTTAGAACACCTGTATTTGGGGAGTTTCTCCCATTCTTTTCTGCAGATCCTCTCAAGCTCTGTCAGGTTGGATGTGGAGCATCGCTGCACAACTATTTTCAGGTCTCTCCAGAGATGTTCGATCGGGTTCAAGTACGGACTCTAGCTGGGCCACTCAAGAACATTCAGAGACTTGTCCCAAAGCCACTCATGTGTTGTCTTGGCTGTCTGCTTAGGGTTGTTGTCCTGTTGGAAGGTGAACCTTTGCCCCAGTCTGAGGTCCTGAGCGCTCTGGAGCAGGTTTTCATAAAGGATCTCACTGTACTTTGCTCCGTTCATCTTTCCCTCGATCCTGACTAGTCTCCCAGTCCCTACCGCTGAACAACTTCCCCACAGCATGATGCTGCCACCACCAGGCTTCACCGTAGGGACGGTTGCAGGTTTCCTCCAGACGTGACGCTTGGCATTCAGGCCAAAGAGTTCAATCTTGGTTTCATCAGACCAGAGAGAGAGAGAGTCATTTAGGTGCCTTTTGGCAAACTCCAAGCGAACTGTCATGTGCCTTTTACTGAGGAGTGGCTTCCATCTGGACACTACCATAAAGGCCTGATTGGTGGAGTGCTGCAGAGATGGTTGTCCTTCTGGAATGTTCTCCCATCTCCACAGAGGAACTCTGGAGTTCTGTCAGAGTGACCATCAACTCCCTGACCAAGGACCTTCTCCCCCGATTGCTCAGCTCTAGGGCTTGGTGGTTCCAAACTTCTTCCATTTAAGAATGATGGAGTCCACTGTGTTCTTGGCGACCTTCAATGCTGTACAAGTTTTTTGGGACCCTTCCCCAGATCTATGCCTCAACACACACCTGCCTTGGAGCTCTACGGACAATTCCTTCGACCTCATGGCTTGGTTTTTGCTCTGACATGCACTGTCAACTGTGGGACCTTATCTAGACAGGTGTGTGCCTTTCCAAATCATGTCCAATCAATTGAATTTACCACAGGTGGACTCCAATCAAGTTGTAGAATAATCTCAAGGCTGATCAATGGAAACAGGACGCACCTGAGCTCAATTTGGAGTCTCATAACAAAGGGTCTGAATACTTATGTAAATAAGGTATACCTGTTTTTTATTTTGAATACATTTGCAAAAATGTCTAAAAACCTGTTTTTGCTTTGTCATTATGGGGTATTGTGTGTAGATTGATAATTTTAGAGTAAGGCAGTAACGTAACACGATTTGGAAAAAGGGAAGGGGTCTGAATATTTTCCGAATGCACTGTAGCTCTGAGTTACATTATCCAGAACAGTGATTTCCAGACATTTCCTTGAGTACCATTTATTTTATCTATTCCTGTACCAGCACACCTGATTCAACTGATCACGTTTTTATTTAGTTGAATCAGGGATGCTAGTACTGGAATAGATCCAATATGTGGAATAGTGGGGTGTCCTCAAGCAGAGGTTTGTTAAGCACTGATGCTGGTACTTTGGGAGAGGTTTGGGAAAAAATGATCTAGAGACCATCCATCTGTATCTCTGCTCTGTATTCAACTATAACCACGGGGGCCCATGGTAGTGGCTCCTGCCCGGCTGCCCCTCTGGTCTTGGGGTCTTGAGGAGATGTGCGTGGGATAAACACAGCTGTGTCCTGAAAAGACCAAACCCACTCTGCATGTCTGTGTGCTTCAGTGATGCATGAAAAGCAACCGTCTGGCCTCCCTTATGTCCCTCTCTTCTCTTTTTTCACACTTCCCTGGCTGTAGCAATCCCTGTTTTTCTCACCAGGATCATATTCACTAGGCACAAATGGAAGCCATCAGACTGAAATCCGATGCAACACATTTAGCTATATTTTGCACTAATGTATTTGATCCAGCTGTGGGAGCCTGAGATTGGAAGATCTGGCTCTAAATTAACCTCAACCAAATATCGTCGTTGACAGCACTAGGCCTTTGTACATTTCTAAAATTATAAAGGCATAGTGCCAAAAATGTGTATTTTTACAACTGCCCTGGCACTAGGAAGTCAGCAGCAGTCATGGGGAGCAGGTCGATTCGCATTCCAGTGCTGGTTTTTGAGTTATAACCTGGGCTCCCCACACGGCGTTGAGAGAGTAGCCTAGCTAGACAATAGTGTGAGTAACCTAAACGGGCTACTAATGTGGCGTGACTTCGTAGGCTATGCCTACCCCTTTGAAATGTAAAAATGTACTCAATGTACTCATAGAGAGCAGAGAGAAGATGAGGAGTGAGAATAATTCCTCTATTTATTTATTTATTTTTATTTCACCTTTATTTAACCAGGTAGGCCAGTTGAGAACAAGTTCTCATTTACAACTGCAACCTGGCCAAGATAAAGCAAAGCAGTGTGACAAAAACAACAAGACAGAGTTACACATGGGATAAAGTGCAGTCAATAACACAATAGAAAATCTGTATACAGTGTGTGGAAATTAAGTAAGGAAGTAAGGCAATAAATAGGCCATAGTGGCGAAGTAATTACAATTTAGCAATTAACACTGGAGTGTGTTAAGCAGATGAGGATGTGCAAGTATAAATACTGGTGTGCAAAAGAGCAGAAAAAACTAAAAACAAATATGGGGATGAGGTAGGTAGTAGGTTGGATGGGCTATTTTCAGATGGGCTGTGTACAGCTGCAGCGATCGGTAAGCTGCTCTGACAGCCGATGCTTGAAGTTAGTGAGAGAGATATAAGTCTCCAACTTCAGTGAATTTTGCAATTCGTTCCAGTCATTGGCAGCAGAGAACTGGAAGGAAAGGCGGCCAAAGGGCTTTGGGGATGACCAGGGAAATATACCTGCTGGAGTGCGTGCTACGGGTGGGTGTTGCTATGGTGACCAGTGAGCTGAGATAAAGCGGAGCTTTACCTAGCAAAGACTTATAGATGACCTGGAGCCAGTGGGTTTGGTGGTGAATATGTAGCGAGGACCAGCCAACGAGAGCATACAGGTCGCAATGGTGGGTAGTATATGGGGCTTTGGTTACAAAACGGATGGCACTGTGATAGACTGTATCTAATTTTCTGTGTTGGAGGCTATTTTGTAAATGACATCGCCGAAGTCAGTTTTACGAGGGTATGTTTGGCAGCATGGGTGAAGGAGGCTTTGTTGCGAAATAGGAAGCCGATTCTACATTTAATTTTGGATTGAAGATGCTTAATATGAGTCTGGAAGGAGAGTTTACACTCTAGCCAGGCACCTAGATATTTATAGTTGTCCACATATTTTAAGTCAGAACCGTCCATAGTAGTGATGCTAAGCGGGCGGGCGGGTGCGGGCAGTGATCGGTTGAAGAGCATGCATTATATTTACCAGCGTTTAAGAGCAGTTGGAGGCCACGGAAGGAGTGTTGTATGGCATCGAAGCTCGTTTGGAGGTTTGTTAACACAGTGTCCAAAGAAGGGCCAGATGTATACAGTATGGTGTCGTCTGCGTAGAGGTGGATCAAAGAATAATCCGCAGCAAGAGCGACATCATTGATATATACAGAGAAAAGAGTCGGCCCGAGAATTGAACCCTGTGGCACCCACATACAGACTGCCAGAGGTCCGGACAACAGGCCCTCCGATTTGACACACTGAACTCTATCTGAGATGTTCAGTGATTTATTCAGAAGCTCTCTTCAGCCATCAGAGAGAGAGCGGGGGAGATTATCACCCGTGTCATATAAACTCTCCGCTGTAGAACTCTGTGGCCTACTTTTTCCAGAGTTGATTTTCTCCCTAAGGACCTCACTGGAGTATCAAATGCTCACTACACACAAGCAGATGAAGAAAACCATCAACTCTCTTTCCCTCTGTTACCTGTGGCACCTTACTCGTAATATACAATCACAATGAGTTCCCGAAACCATCAGGTTATTATTTCAGAAAACTTTTTGTGAATATTGATTGTTGATGGTGTGTGTTACCCTTAAAGGGGCATTTTACAGTACCAGTCAAAAGTTTGGACACACCTACTCATTCCAAGGTTTGTCTTTATTTTCACTATTTTCTACATTTTAGAATAATAGTGAAGACATCAAAACTATGAAATAACACATATGGAATCATGTAGTAACCAAAAAAGTGTTCAACAAATCAAAATATATTTTATATTTGAGATTCAGGCCCTACACCCAAACAAGGGCACTGCGTTCATCCACCTCTGGCCTGCTGGCCTCCCTACCTCTGAGGAAGCACAGTTCCCGCTCAGCCCAGTCAAAACTGTTCGCTGCTCTGGCACCCCAATGGTGGAACAAGCTCCCTCACGACGCCAGGACAGCGGAGTCAATCACCAGCTTCCGGAGACACCTGAAACCCCACCTCTTTAAGGAATACCTAGGATAGGATAAAGTAATCCTTCTAACCCCCCCCCCCCCCCCTTAAAATATTTAGATGCACTATTGTAAAGTGGTTGTTCCACTGGATATCATAAGGTGAATGCACCAATTTGTAAGTCGCTCTGGATAAGAGCGTCTGCTAAATGACTTAAATGTAAATGTAAATGTAATTCTTCAAAGTAGCCACCATTTGCCTTGATGATAGCTTTGCACACTCTTGGCATTCTCTCAACCAGCTTCATGAGGTAGTCAATTAACAGGTGTGCCTTGTTAAAAGTTAATTTGTGGAATTTCTTTCCTTGTTAATGCGTTTGAGCCAATCAGTTGTGTTCTGACAAAGTAGGGGTGGTATTCAGAAGATAGCCCAATATGGTAAAAGACCAAGTCCAAGTTCCTCATGTGTACATGCCTCTCTGCAGGGAAACTCAGGTCGCTGGCGTAAAAGGTGAACACCCTATGCTTTGCGCCGACAGAGTTAACCCACTTGGTGGGGATTGTAACGTGGCTCATATAGCAAGGATCGCTACGATATCTAGAATATATGAAGACATTCTCCCCTTACCTTAAACATTATTACCTCATCAGTCTCATTCTGAACGTCGCATAATCGTTGGATATCTGCATGAACCCTAACCTAAGTGATGAAGTGATGAAGGCCAGCATCCCGGAGTCGCCTCTTCACTGTTGACGTTGAGACTGGTGTTTTGCGGGTACTATTTAATGAAGCTGCCAGTTGAGGACTTGTGATGTGTCTGTTTCTCAAACTAGACACTCTAATGTACTTGTCCTCTTGCTCAGTTGTGTACCAGGGCCTCCCACTCCTCTTTCTATTCTGGTTAGAACTAGTTTGCACTGTTATGTGAAGGGAGTAGTACACAGCGTTGTACGAGACCTTCAGTTTCTAGCCAATTTCTTGCATGGAATAGCCTTAATTTCTCAGAACAAAAAAAGCCTGACGAGTTTCAGAAGAAAGGTATTTTTTTTCTGGCCATTTTGAGCCTGTTATCGAACCCACAAATGCTGATGCTCCAGATACTCAACTAGTCTAAAGAATGCCCGTTTTATTGCTTCTTTAATCAGTACAACAGTTTTCAGCTGTGCTAACATAATTACAAAAGGGTTTTCTAATGATCAATTAGCCTTTTAAAATGATCAACTTGGGTTAGCTAACACAACGTGCCATTGGAACACAGGAGTGATGGTTGCTGATAATGGGCCTCTGTACGCCAATGTAGAAATTCCATAAACAATCTGCAGTTTCCAGCTACAATAGTCATTTACAACATTAACAATGTCTACACTGCATTTCTGATCATTTGATGTTATTTTAATGGACAAAAAAAATTGCTTTTCTTTCAAAAACAAGGACATTTGTAATTGACCCCAAACTTTTGAACGGTAGTGTATATTGGGAGTATACACTACCGTGTATACTCCCAATACACTACCGTGTATACACTACCGTGTATACTTCCTTAGCCTACATTGGGTTATATGTGCAAAAGTACTATCTCACAACTCGATGAAACCTTCACTTTTGCACAGACATTTCGAAACAAAACATACCAATTTGAAAAATAAGTCACAGGAGTTTTTTGAGCAAGAATTAAGACGACTTTTGAGTAGTAAGACATGTATAAAAGCAACAGATACCATTAAAGAAGGGGCTAGAAGCGTCTTATATGGTGAGCTACCGAGTGGCTAGGACAGGCAAACCCCATACTATTGTGGAGGACTTAATTCTGCTGCCACGGATATGGCTGGGACAATGCTAGGGGAGAAGGCCAAAAAAACTATACAGACAATGACTCCATCAAACATCACTGTTTCACGATGCATCAGTGACTTGGCAGAGATGTTTTGAAACAATTACTGCTTCGCATACAAGCCAGTCAATTCTATGCGTTACAGTTGGATGAGTCAACAGACGTGGCACAGGCCTGGCACAGCTCCTGGTATATGTCCGTTAAGTTTATGGGGTGTCAATTAAGGAAGACATCCTCTTCTGCAAACCACTGGAAACCAGGACAACAGGAGAGGAAATGTTTAAAGTACTGGACAGCTTTGTGACATCAAATGGACTTTGGTGGTCAAGATGTGTTGGTATCTGTACTGATGATGCAAAAGCCATGACAGGGAGACATAGTGGAGGGGTAACGCGCGTGCAAGCAGTTGCTCCCGACGCCACTTGGGTACACTGCAGCATCCACCGAGAGGCTCTTGCTGCCAAGGGAATGCCTGACAGCTTGAAAGATGCTTTGGACACTACAGTGAAAATGGTTAACTTTGTGCATGCACGCAGTCAACAGTTGTAAGGTGTTTCTTCCGACACATTGGCGCGGCTGGCTTCCGGGTTAAGGGGGCAGTGTCAAGAAGCAGTGCGGCTTGTCAGGGTTGTGTTTCGGAGGACGCATGGGACAAGACTGTAACTACCAATTGGATATCGCGAAAAAGGGGTAAAAAGTACAACAATATATGATTCTGATTATTTTCAGGGTCGTGGTGATTAGGCACCAAACAGAAGACAATGGACTGAAACAGGCAGGGAATAGCTGATGAGCACATCCCTGATGTCTTTTATCATTGAGTCCCCACCTCCCCCGCTTCAGGCAGTGGAGCAAGGACATTAATACTTGGGGTAAAACATACTCCTCTGACCCACTTCAGCCCATCCCAAGATAACTCGTACCTGTCTTGGGACCAGAGTGTTATCAGGCCATATCTCAACCCTGTCAAAATGGCAGCATGCAGATTCGAAGCAGTCTTCTATGTCCTGCCAATGACCCTGTAAATAAATCAACATGTGTCTTCACTGCAATGGATAACGACTTCCCCTTCTCATTGAAGCCACAGAAGTTCAAGGCCGACCGTGGTACTGTAGGCATTGTTAGCAGATAACAGGATCCCCATTATAGTGAATGGAAAAATTGCAATATTCGTGGTCAATATTCGTGTAAATAATGTCTTTTTTTAAGACAGTCATGGTACAATAGTTACCAATATTTGCTTCTAATACACCAGATGTATGTCCTTGAACCAATTATTTAAAAATCACACAGAAGAAGTTAATTTTTAATATATATAGTTGCTAATAGCAGCCTGCAGTATCCCGGTCGGCCTTCTACTTGAGTTATTCAATAACAAGGGGCAACACTGAGCTACCCTGCAACTTCACTTCCTGGAGTAGCTCAAACTACGCATATTATGTCTACATGAGACGCCATCTTAATTGACTTCATTTGGCTTCAGTGCTCAATTTACTTTTCACATAGGAATGAATGGTGTCACGCGATTGGTGGCTTTGTCCATTCATATATACAGTCATTCCTTCACTATGATGCTATTTGAATGTTTTAGGGCCGGTTTCTCAGACACAGATTAAGCCTAGTCCTAGACTAAAAAGCATTGTCTGTCACGTCCTGACCAGTAAAGGGGTCTTTTGTCATTGTACTATGGTCAGGGCGTGGCAGGGGGTGTTTGGTTTGTGTTTTGGGGTTTTTTGTCTAGGGGATTTTGGTTCTAGTTTTCATTTTCTATGTTCCGTTTTCCAGGTTTGGCCAAGTGTGGTTTTCAATCAGAGGCAGGTGTCTTTCGTTGACTCTGATTGGAAGCCATACTTAGGCAGCCTGTTTTCCTTTGGGTTTTGTGGGTGGTTGTTTTTCGTATAGTGCTTGTGTCCTTACGGAACTGTTGTTTGGCGTTCGTTTATATTTTGTTTAAGTGTTCTCTTATAATATAAATAAAGAAGATGAGCATGATACCCGCTGCGCCTTGGTCTAGCTTTTACGACACACCTGACATTGTCAAATGAGAATCTCCATTGAAATAGCTATTTAGTCCAGGACTAAGCTTAATCTGTGTCTGGGAAACCGCCCCATAATGTATAATATATGCCATATAGCCACACTTTACCCAATTCAATGTACAGTACAGTGAGTGCATACATTTTTAGTGTATGTGTCCTCAGTGGGAATCGAAACCACTAACCTGGCATCGATAGTGCTATGTGCCCACCAACTGAGCCACACAGGATCATGGTCCCATTGACCATAGTTGAAGTCCTTGGTCTTGGGACAAGTGTGGCCTTCTGCAAACCCCTTAAGACTGTGACCAACCATATAAATAGCCTGTGATACAGAGCCTTAAAGCCTTAAAGACAATTTTTTACTTTTACTGTTGAAAAGCGATATCCCAAGTATAAATACAGTAAAGTACACATACCGTATAAAAGACAACAAAATAGGTTTTGAGCAAAATTGTGTTTTTTAGACACAACTGCAAACATCAAGGAGTAGGGCATTCAAAGAGATGGTCCATGATGTCGCCGGCCTCCTCCCTTTATTGAGGAACAATAGAGGAGCAATGGAGTACAGAAGAGGAAAGTCCCCCCGCCCACCACCACTTGTGCTATGTCATGACTTACCTGGACCACCTATTGAGATGTGCCTTTTGTTAAGTAAATGAGGTGCTAAATTAGTTGAAAAGGAGACTGGAGTGCCACTTTAGGGAAGGTATATCTGCTGGCCATAGCATTGGGCTAATAACCTGGTCCCAGATCTGTTTGTGCTGTATAGCAAACTTCCTTAATAATGCAAATAGTAGAATCAGGGTGCACGTGTAAAAAACTAAAGAAAACAAAAGAGCATTTTCATTTGATTGAATTCATGATCTAATCCAACCCTGACGTTTTGACTGCTGCCTTTTTTAAAAGGGATGCTGGTGCACAACATGTTAATGACCATAGGAGTTGGTTCTACAGCACAACAGCAACTTATGCTGATATCGGATCAGCTCTTCCTTGTCCATGTAGACTTATTATTTATAATCTAAAATGCAAAACTGATCCTAAATCAACACTCCTAATCTGAGACGCTTGTTTCATACCACCCCAGGCTAGTAGGCTGAGAAAAGTGGCTTAAAAACTTGCACTAACGACTAAGGTTTGAAGGCTGTACATGTACACCATGTCCCTGGAACCCTAACACCATGTCTTAGTTTTACACAGGTCCCTGCAGAGTTCTGCAGTATTGCTTAACGAGCTAAGACCAGAGCCTCAGCCAGCCCTGAGGTCATTAGCCAAGCTAGATCAATAGGGAGCTACTGAAAAAAAAAAAATATATATATATATATATATATATAACAGCAAGGAACGTGTGCCACTCCGTGTTGCCCTCATCACTTCAGCAGACCTGGGTGCATTCCAAATGTCACCCTGTTCCCTGCATAGTGCACTATTTTTGACCAGAGACCTATGAACCCTGGTCAAAAGTAGTGAAAAGGGTGCCATTTGGGACACAATGTTGGTATTGATCTCTTTCCGGTCTGCTGTATATCACTCTCCTAATGAACTCACCCATGCACCTAAGGTCACAGATAAATACTATGCTATGAGGACTACATTTTTCATCCCCAGTCCATGTGACCAATCATCTCGGAGGAAAATGGAAGATGTCTCTGTTATTGTTGTAAATGGTGTTGGACTTCAGAGACGGGAGTCCAGGAAAAGTATGTTTGGCTGGCTGTAGTGTTTTAAACTTTAAAGGGTGTTCCACTTGTTTGAAGTCTTATCCCTGATACATATGTATTTCACCTACTTAGGTATTTGATAATAATATTGTGTTTTGTCAGAATCATAGTATGACACTATGTATACTACAATATGTGCACTATATGTACATATTTGTGAATAATATGTACATTATAAAACACTATAATCACACTATGATGAAACCCTATTCATTCTGAAAATATGTCTGAACCAGTGTACACCCTAATCCAATTCATATGACAAAAATTATATTTATTATGTTATATAACAACAAAATTAAACTGACCAAAATGAACTAACTTTTCATAAATCTAATCAAATATAATATACAGCAAATTACAGTAATCACAGACATGTTGTTCTAAATGATTGTCTAATAACGATAAGAATGGTTTCAAATATACAGCTACAGACGTATAGTGAATAATACTGCTATACATAAATGTTATCTACCAAGATTCATATAGCTGGGCAGTTAAATGCCTCAGAATGTGAAAATCAACTGTAATTTCATTATATTAGATTGTATTAGTCACGTGCATAGGGTCGCAGATTTAGTTGCAGGGTACAGGGAAATTCTTAAGCTCAGAGGTCTATGTGAATGAAACAATAAAAAAATATATATAAATTAATAAATTGTATTTTTAAATACATATTTACAACTATAACAATGATAAATGTTCATTGGGGTGGGGGCAGGATAAATGTCTGTTACTATTAGTAATAGTTGTAACATGAAAGTGGTGGCCATTAGAATGGTTCCCCCAGGTCTAATCGAATCTCCCTGTCCATACATTTTATCTCAATGGCATTTGAGGCCTCTGTTAGTGAGCCTTTGTGTGCTTGCTTTGGTAAATGTGTGTGTGTGTGTGTGTGTGTGTGTGTGTGTGTGTGTGTGTGTGTGTGTGTGTGTGTGTATCAGGACAGCTCCGGGCCTTGACATTTCTCAGTATCTCGGTATGATATAATCACCCTCACTTGCCCAGGTCCCCATCACATGACATGGGCACAGGGCTTCCTAGTGCCCCAGGCCACTCAGAGACAGGAAAACACGTGAACCGGGTCAGCACTGTGTGAAATGGCTTTCATTACGGTTCAAATCTCTATTTTCCACCACAGAAAGGCCTGTGAAAACACCCTGTTCCTGGGTATGTTCCCTAGTCCAAGGGGGAAACTGACATGGGCGAAGGTCAACCAGAGGGCACTGATGCTAGTATTTATGCTTTGGACACATAATGTGATGTTACTAATGTTCTCCAAGGGTAGGATGATGGGGTTTATTGATATGACCACTGATTGGTGTTTATTGACAGTTGTGTTGCCGTGTGATCTTTGGGGGCAATGTTGAACTTGTTTATGACCATATATGGGCTTACAGTGCATTTTGTTACGTTACAGCCTTATTTTTAAATGAATGAAGAAAAAAAAATGTCCTCATCAATCGACACAATAATGTATGCACATTTGTAAAAAATTAAAACCTGAAATATCACATTTACGTAAGTATTCATACCCTTACTCAGTACTTTGTTGAAGCACCTTTGGAAGCGATTACAGCCCCGAATCTTCTTGGGTATACGCTACAAGCTTGGCACACCTGTATTTGGGGAGTTTCTCCCATTCTTCTCTGCAGATCCTCTCAAGCTCTGTCAGGTTGGATGGGGAGCGTCGCTGCTCAGGTATTTTCAGGTCTCTTGCTCGGGTTCAAGTCCGGGCTCTGGTTGGTCCACTCAAGGACATTGTGACTTGTCCCGAAGCAACTCCTGCGTTGTCTTGGCTGTGTGCTTAGGGTAGTTGCCATATTGGAAGGTGAACCATCGACGCAGTCTGAGGTCCTGAGCACTCTGGAGCAGGTTTTCATCAATGATCTCTCTGTACTTTGCTCCGTTCATCTTTCCCTTGACCCTGACTAGTCTCCCAGTTCCTGCCTCTGAAAAACATCCCCACAGCATGATGCTGCCTCCACCATGCTTCACCGTAGAGATGGTTTTGGCCAGGTGATGAGCAGTGCCTAGTTTCCTCCAGACGTGACCCTTGGCCTTCTCCCATCTCCACAGAGGAACTCTGGAGCTCTGTCAGACTGACCATCGAGTTCTTGGTCACCTCCCTGACCAAGGCCTTTCTCCCCCAATTGCTCAGTTTGGCCGGGCGGCGAGCTCTAGGAAGAGTATTGGTAAATCCAAACTTCTTCCGTTTAAGAATGATGGAGGCCACTGCAGGCATTTTCTGGTACCCTTCCAAAGATTGGGGCGGCAGGTAGCCTAGTGGTTAGAGCGTTGGACTAGTAACCGAAAGGTTGCAAGATCGAATCCCCGAGCTGACAAAGTAAAGAAAATCTGTCGTTCTGCCTCTGAACAAGGCAGTTAACCCACTGTACCTTGGCTGTCATTGGAAATAAGAATTTATTTTAAATTAACTGACTTGTCTAGTTAAATAAAGATATAAATAGCAGCTCTATGGACAATTCCATCAACCTCATGGCTTGGTTTTTGCTCTGACATGCACTGTCAACTGTGGGACCTTATCTAGACAGGTGTGTGCCTTTCCAAATCATGTCCAATCAATTGAATGTACCACAGATGGACTCCAATCAAGTTGGCGAAACATCTCAAGGATGATCAATTGAAACAGGATGCACCTGAGCTCAATTTAGAGTCTCATAGCAAAGGGTCTAAATACTTACGTAAATATGGTATTTCTGGGGTTTTTTTTTTACATTTGCAGAAAATTCTGATTTTGTCAGACAACACAGGCAGGCAGCTCTATAGAGATGAGATGATGACATGGAATGAAATAATAAAGTAATCAAATAAACAAATCTAATATACACAACTGAAATATTTAGTTAAAGTAACATGAATAAATTATGGTTAATAAGTGATAAGCTGTAATATGCAGTCAATACCATCACGGAACTCTTATTAATTGTTTTATTCTTTGTTGTTATGGCATTCAACCCACATAATGCATAGTTCATTTAATATTAAAAAATTACCCGAAACCAAAAATGAAAACATGATAAATTTTTTTCGCATTGAAACCGAACCAACCTCAAAAAGCACTAACCACTCAGCACGGGAATAGATGGAAGATTTCTTCATCAATAAGTGCATCGATGACGTTGTCCCCACAGTGACTGTACGTACATACCCCAACCAGAAGTAATAGATTACAGGCAACATCTGCACTGAGGTAAAGAGCTGCCGCTTTCAATGAGCGGGACTCCAACCCGGAAGCTTATAAGAAATCCCGCTATGCCCTCCAACGAACCATCAAACAGGCAAACTGTCTAGACAGGAATAAGATCGGATCGTACTACACCTGCGCCGATGCTCGTCAGGTGTGTGCAAGGCTTGCAAACTATTAAAGACTACAAAGGGAAGCACAGCCTAGAGCTGCCCAGTGACACAAGCCTACTAGACGAGCTAAATTACTTTCATGCTCGCTTTGAGGCAAGTAACAATGAAACATGCATGAGAGCATCAGCTGTTCCGGACGACTGTGTGATCACGCTCTCCGCAGCCGATGTGAGTAAGACCTTTAAAAAGGTCAACATTCACAAGGCCGCAGGGCCAGACAGATTACCAGGACGTGTACTCCGAGCATGTGCTGACCAACTGGCAAGTGTCTTCACTGACAGTTTCAACCTCTCCCTGCCTGGATCTGTAATACCAACATGTTTCAAGCAGACCACCATTGTCCCTGTGCCCAAGAACACTAAGGTAACCTGCCTAAATGACTACCGACGCATAGCACTTACGTCTGTAGCCATGAAGTGCTTTGAAAGGCTGGTCATGGCTCACATCAACACCATTATCCCAGAAACCCTAGACCCACTCCAATTTGCATACTGCCCCAACAGATCCACAGATGATGCAATCTCTGTTGCACTCCACACTGCCCTTTCACACCTGGACAAAATGAACACCTATGTGAGAATGCTATTCATTGACTACAGTTCAGCATTCAACACCATAGTTCCCTCAAAGCTCATCACTAAGCTAAGGACCCTGGGACTAAACACCTCTCTGTCACGACTTCCGCCGAAGTCGGTCCCTCTCCTTGTTCAGGCGAAGTTCGGCGGTCGACGTCACCGGCCATCTAGCTACCGCCAATCCACTTTTCATTTTCCATTCGTTTTGCCTTAGTCTTACACACCTGGTTTCACTCACCCAATTACCTGTTTATTATTTAACCCTCTGTTCCCCATGTTTGGTTGTGAGTGATTGTTTGTTGTATTGTGGTCCGTATTGTGGGCTTGGTAATCCTCTTGTATTTTGATGACTTTGAGTAAAGTTACTTTTATTTACTCATCTCTGCTGTCCTGCGCCTGACTCATCTGCACCAGCTACACATAGATCCTTACACTCTCTCTGAAACTGGATCCTGGACTTCCTGACGTGCCGCCCCCAGGTCGTAAGGGTAGGTAACAACACATCCGCCACGCTGATCCTCAACACGGGGGCCCCTCAGGGGTGCGTGCTCAGTCCCCTCCTGTACTCCCTTTTCACTCATGACTGCACGGCCAGGCATGACTCCAACACCATCATTAAGTTTGCCGATGACACAACAGTGGTCGGCCTGATCACCGACAACGACGAGACAGCCTATAGGGAGGAGGTCAGAGACTTGGTCGTGTGGTGCCAGGACAACCATCTCTCCCTCAACGTGATCAAGACAAAGGAGATGATTGTGACTACAGGAAGAGGAGGATCGAGCACGCTCCCATTCTCATCGATGGGGCTGTAGTGGAGCAGGTTGAGAGCTTCAAGTTCCTTGGTGTCCACATCACCAACAAACCAACATGGTCCAAGCACACCAATACAGTCATGAAGAGGGCACAACAAAACCTATTCCCCCTCAGGAGACTGACAAGATTTGGCATGGGTCCTCAGATCCTGAAAAGGTTCTACAGCTGCACCATCGAGAGCATCCTGACGGGTTGCATCACCCCCTGGTATGGCAACTGCTCAGCCTCCCACCGCAAGGCACTACAGAGTGTTGGGCGTACAGCCCAGTACATCACCAGGGCCAAGCTTTCTGCCATCCAGGACCTCTATACAAGGCAGTGTCAGATGAAGGCCCAAAAAATTGTCAAAGACTCCAGCCACCCTTGTCATAGAATGTTCTCTCTGCTACCGCACGGCAAGCTGTACTGGAGCACCAAGTCTAGATCCAAAAGACTTCTAAACAGCTTCTACCCCCAAGCCATAAGACTCCTGAACATCTAATGAAATGGCTACCCAGACTAATCAAATGGCTACCCAGATTGCATTAACAAAATTATTTGTTATTTTTATTTCTTTTTTGGTTGGTATTTTTCTTAGAACTGCATTGTTGGTTAAGGGCTTGTTTGTAAGCATTTCACTGTAAGGTCAACACCTGTTATATTCGACGCTTTTGACAAATACAATTTGATTTGATTTGAAGAGAGAGGCTAGAGTTTTTTTGCTAGATATTAGGCCACTCATTAGCTAAATATTACGGGCTAAAAATATTTACCTGTCAAAGTGCAAGAAAAAAAGTTGGATCTGAGCATTCCTCCAAGCTGCACTCTGCAGCAGACGGGCACGCAAAGCTCTACTATTGATTGGCCTACGATTTCAGACAGTAACATTTTTTACCTAGGCTACAACAACACAGTGCAATGAGGAGAGTATTATTATTATCAAGTGAGCAGGGCTGGTTTAATGTAGGGGCTTGCCGGGGCTGAAGCCCCTGGGCTCAGGCCCGTGGGGGCCCAAGAGACAGCAAGAAAAGTGTGAAAGAATATACACTAAATGTATACATTATAAATGTAATATATATATATTTCACTTTTTTTTACTGCAACCGTCAACCACAGGAGGATTAATTTCTATTTTCTTATTTGAGCTGTTCTTACCATAATATGGACTTGGTCTTTTACAAAATAGGGCTATCTTCTGTATACCACCCCTGTATACCATCTTCTGTATACCACAACACAACTGATTGGCTCAAACGCATTAAGAAGGAAAGAAATTCCACAAATTCACTTTTAAGAAGGCACACCTGTTAATTGAGATGCATTCCAGGTGACTACCTCATGAAGCTGGTTGAGAGAATGCCAAGAGTGTGAAAAGCTGTCATCATGGCAAAGGGTGATAAAATATATTTTGATGCGTTTAACAATTTTGGTTACTACATGGTTCCATATGTGTTATTTCATAGTTTTGATGTCTTCACTATTATTCTACAATGTAGAAAATAGTAAAAATAAAGAAAAACCCTTGAATGCGTTGGTGTTCTAAAACCTTTGACCGGTAGTGTATATATATATATATATCCATTGATATTTAAGAATATAACTTATAAATTATAAATGTCTCATGAGCTTAGTTCAACAGTCACACTCCATGAGACCCAAAATATAAGCTTATTTTTCTCCAATGTTTGTAAACATTGTAAATGTAAACAAACACTGTATAGCCTCATAACATGGTTAAGACAAAAAAAATTATATCATGGATGGTCAGTCGTTGCATCCATAGCTATTTCTACTAATCTGAGATTGGTTACATTTCTCCAGGCCCATCCCACAGCTTTTTACCAAAACAGAGGTGGGGCGTCCATTTTGTTATTGTTTCATCTGTGGATTTGCCCTTTAAAGCTGCATATTATCAAGATATCAAAGTCTCACCAACAGAAAGGTAAACAATAGGCCTATAGCAAATGCAGCATATGGAAATAATTGTTCACATGTAAATAGCACTTTTCAGCAGTGCTCAAAGCATGCCATTCCATGAGCGCAGCATTTGTTTTTTAACTCAAATCAATGAGCCCAATCAGTCGTCCATGACAACAAAATCACAAACAACAGAGTAGGGCTGGCTAATAAGTCCTTAGTTTTGGGGTCATGCTCGGGTAAAACAATTTGTCTAATCTATACTTCCATATTTCCAAGTCCTGTTCTTGAAGATTAAGGGGTATAACATTTATTGGAATGACTGACATTCTGATAGACCTTGGTTTTTAAAGTAGAGATATAATTTAATCGTATTATAATATTTATTTGAAAGCGATGGGTTAGAAGAAGCCTACATAACCAACCCATAAAGTAAAATTTTACATCCATGTATGATTTATCCTGCAATAGTTCAATTGGTAACATACATTTTTGTCTTCTTCTAATGCATCTTAAGGGGAAAGTAATCTAAAAGTAACAGAATGTAATCAGATTGTTACTGAGTTTGGGTAATCCAAAAGTTACGTTACTGATTACAATTTTGGATAACAGTAACAGTAACTGTAACGGATTACATTTAGAAAGTAACCTACCCAACCCTGAAATTAAATAGTAACATAAGATGAATTTTAAAAAATACCCAAGAATGAAGCTATATACAGGGAGTACCATACAGCATAGACCTGATTATCCAGACATTTGGATAAGTTATGGGTCCATTCTCGACTGTTTATAAGGTCCAGAAAGTTACATTAGCAAGTTACTCATTATGGTGTATTTTGATCACACTATCGCACTCCACATTCCATTGAACTTTTCTAGACTCTCTTCAGCGTACAGAGACTGCAAGAAACTCTTTAATTACTGTGAAGATTAATGTTTCCCGAGTTGTTAGTTGTCTTGAAAGCACTGAAGTCGGAAGTCAGAGATTTCAGAGTTCCCAGTTGTTTTTGAACGCAGCATTTCTGTTGTGCGCTAGCTCCCTACATCATCACTACAAGCGCTATTTTATTCGCCAGATACTCTACATGCCCATGTGCTGGATAGGCCAAGTACAAAGAGGGACTGATCGAACAGCCAATGGAAAGGCACAATTGAAATGCCCACCCAGCTAGGCTCATCAAAGAGAAGAATGAGTGAGAGAGAAGGGTTGTACACCAAAGTTACACATAATAATAAGTAATTCCAAAATGTTGACAAATGCTAACATTTAATTGATTACAAATTGCACGACGACATGGATGAAAAAAATAAAAAATAAATCCTTCCCCTGAGTGAAACTGAAAAAGCACGACCCTCCCCCATTTTCCTCCTGGTAATAATTGTGGAAATTTCGACCGACCCCTAAGAGGCGATCAGACTCATCTTGCACAGCTACAAGCACACAATGCGATTTTTGTGATGGAACGTCCGGTTATTATAATAGTTTGTATCAACGTTTACATGCTTTGCAAGAAGAACCACTTCCCTAATAATCCTGTTTACATGGACACATCTGAAATCAGGCTACTGACTTTTGATGAATGCAGAAAATCGCCAATCCAAATAAACGATCTACCACAGTGACCATATTTTTACGAAGACCATTTGATTCTGAGTTCGTACATATAAAGTTTATAAGATGCATACTTTCAGTGTTTCCTAACTCACTTCACTTGCGGATACAGTGGGAAATTTGCGCTACCCGCTGTTGGCACATGCGCAGATTAAATACCCCGCTGGAACCCCGATTAAACTGTTTTCATGCCCTAACAATTCGAAAGATTTCCCAGAAAACCAGGTGTTTCAATTATTAGTGTGCATGTAAATAAACTCATTGACTTCTATATGAAAGGTCTGAGTGCTTTGATAGTGAAATGGCCAGTGCATTTGCAAGGACTTTTCCTAACACCACTTATTTGCATCACATGGCATGCTCCATTCAGCTCGTACCACAAACTAACAAGGGTCCACGAAGATGCACGTTTGACTTTGTTTGGGACTGAAAACATGTTTGTAGGGTTTAATCATTTAATCAATCATTTAGATATGACAAAAAAGGATAGAGAACATGTTCGATCAATATGGGAAGACCACTGAGTCAATCTTTACTTCATTGACTGTTTTAACGTGTCCACTCAATGAAGCGTGAAACATAACATTACAATCCCCTGCTTGCTTTTCTTGATGTACCACAGTTAAAGGGGATGAAGATGAATGTAGCCTAGTTATACAAATATGATGCTTTAGGTTGTTCTATTGGTTCACAATTGTTTCGACTTGTTTTGATGGCTCGCTGCCCTCACAATACCGGCCCATGTCTAATAATGGATTATACTGAGCTGGGCCTATTTCTCTTTCAGTCCAACTGTGGAGTTGGTGATAAGTGACATGGAGTTGAAATATTTCTGTATATTTTTATTTTACGTTCCGTAGTCTGTCTATATATTTTGTGGGGGGGAAATTG
Organism: Salmo salar; assembly: GCF_965601325.2. NCBI lineage: Eukaryota > Metazoa > Chordata > Actinopteri > Salmoniformes > Salmonidae > Salmo > Salmo salar. Next base: position 50,420,014 of record NC_138292.1, on the reverse strand, counting down.
TCATCATTTTGTTCTAACCATTTACAAAAATGATACAATCTACATGGTTCAGTAACTGGAACATCAACTGAAAAATGCATAAACTTCACATGGACAACTCAACCCTAGATCTCGAAATATCAAATAGAACATAAAAAATGATTTTCATTAAAGATATTTAATACATTCAACATATTTAAAGGCAAAATGTTATTTGGGCATTTGTGTGTGTGTATGCATGGCAAGAACAATGCCCAGTATCAGAACATAATTATCAAAACAAAAATCAATCAGAAGGTTGAGGCTTTCAATCAAAGTACAAACAATGCTCCTACATCTTCCATTAATACATTTAGGACCCTGCGGAAAATCTACATCGTCTGAACTTGATAAAGAGACAAGGGGAGGTTTTTTTTTTTTTTACGTCAGCTGAATTTGATTATTTTGAACGGGTCAAGATGGCGGAGAAGAGCGGGTTGAAGCATCGGAATCACTCTCAGCAAAATAGCGAAAACAGCACTTTCGACGAAGGTATTATTTATCCTTAGTTTGTAAATTATATCTAAACATAAATATAATTAGGTTTTGTGGGATTGACGATATTATCGCTGTTTCATTCTGAGCTAATGTTATCACGGACGAGGGAATGTCTATCGAGTTCCAGTGCAGAGCATCCATCCCATTATTCGTTTCCTACTCAACATCACTTTTCAATTTTGGGAAGAAAATGTTGAATTAAAATTAACGTCTTGATTGGGTCTGACTGAAACTAAATATTATGACTACCCAAATGTTTCAGTCCACAGAGTCAAAGCCTACCTAGCCGGGAATAATAAGTTAACACTACACAATTAACTGACTGTTCCTTTTTGTAACGCTAGCTAGCCAATGTGTTATCTGGCTGACATTTTTGTCTTACTTGCTAGTTTTAGTAAATCCAGATAATCTTCGTTTTTTTTTGCCATCTAGCGAACTCCAGTATGTCTTGCCCCATTAGCCAACACTGGTACCGTATGTGAAGGCATGATCCACCTTATGTCAAAGCTAATAGTAATCTTCAAGTGTCAATGTCATTGTTCGATAGCTATTGGTAGCTAGCTAGCGTGAGCTTGTTAACGTTTTAGACCGCTAACTAGTTAGTATTATTGGCTAGTTTTAAATGAATGATCTGATTAAGTACATGATGACATGAATGACATAAGTGTTTTGTGTAACTAGCTAGCTAATTCAGTTGGCTAGCAATCTAACCAGTTAGAGGTTTGTTAGAAGGTAACGCGGCCAAGGAACCTATGCAAACAGAATAGCTAACTAGTTAGTAGCCTTGCCTACTTGGAATTAATTTGGCCAGCTAGATGTTAGTTAGCTGCTGTAGTAGCTGGTCTTATCTACTCTCTTGCACAACCTCAAGAGGTTCGCTAGCTAGTTTTCCTAGGCAAACCATCAATGTTGGAATACTGTGCATACTTGATACCTTGGCTTGCCAACTACTATATCATTAACTGTTTCAATACTGACTGCATGGCAGTAGGCCATTGCACTTTAACTGTTTCCACTAAGCCTTAGAGTTCACGTTTGTTTACTTGCAGCAGTTGTTCCTGTAACCTTACCTAGCCCTGCTGCATTGATGCACAAGTCTAGGGTTATCTCACATGGTGTTTTATTGAACATTGACCTAGCCAGTTATACCACGGGATTGCATGGTGGGTTGTAGGAATGGCTTGAGTTGAGTGAGCTTGAGCTCATATTTTAAATGGATGCTTGGAATTTTGGCAATGAGGCCCTTTATCTACTTCCGCAGAGTCCGATGAACTTGTGGATACCATTTTTATGTGTGCAGTACGAAGTTGGAGGTAGTTTAGTGAGCCAATGCTAACCAGCGTTGGCTACAGATACCCATAGACTTCCAGTCAATGCGCTAATGTTAGTTAGCATATATATAAAATTGCATTAAAATATATGGTATCCACAAGTTCATCTGACTCTGGGGAAGTAGATAAAGGGCCTCATTGCTGAAATCCTGAAGTATTCCTTTAAGTTGGTTCGGCTAATTTGGACATCATTTGGACTTCTTGAAATGAGGCAAGGTCAGAGGTGTAGGAATTAAAACTTCTTGGAATTGTTAGGAATAAAAATGTTCCCATACAAGGAGAGAACTGCGCCTGACCATCCATCCAAGCATGGGAGATTAAGAGGATGGCAAATTTGTGAAAGGAAAGCTATTATTGGGATCTTTTGCCTCCGTCTAAGAAGTAGGCTAAGCCTTGTCCGGAGCTCGAGCCAGGATCGAACATAGGGCAGGAGCCCATCTCCTGTTTCTAAAGTGTGAGGCTACTGTCTGGCTATCCAATTAAATGTTTTCCTATCCAATGTTCTCCCCATTTCCACCCTTAAGACCTAGGCCAAGCTTTTGCACCTCTTGGCTAACAATTTATGTGCCATTTAGCTAGCTTAGTTGGAGCAGCCATTTAGCATAGCTTGCTCTCTCAACCAACATACCTCCCCTGCAGTAATGACAAACTGAATATGCTTTAATGTGTGCTTAGACTGCCTACTGACTTGAGTTCAGAGTCAGAATTGAGTTCCAGTGAGTCCAGGTATCATCCTAACATGGCATTATCTGTGACACAGCTGTCTCAGTGGACAACTGCTGACGGAAGAGATCTCTGGCTCTAGGATGGTGACTAGGATCAGCTTCCCCTCTCACAATCCTGACCTTAACGATTAGTAGGAAAAATACAAAACTGACCCGAGAGCAATGTCTATGTTCAACTTCAGCCTACACTGATATCTGCGCATGCATCTGAACAGTGCTGATAAGTGAGCAAGAGAACATTGCCCTAAGTAAACATTGCAGGGCCTAGGTTATAAAAAGCCTAGCTTAGCTCCATTTGACCTATGGCATGATTTTAACAGATTGACGTCCCTACCCCATTGATGTTTACATTTAAAATGGGTAAGGTTAGTGTTTAGGGTAGGGATGTCCCAAGAATCCCGCATAGCACTGTCGGCAGGGAGGCATGCCAGCACGTCTGAAATAGAGGTTGACCGATTATGATTTGAACGCCGATACCGATTATTGGAGGGCCAAAAAAGCTGCTACTGATTAATCGGACGATTTCAACCAAAAAAATGGTATATATATTTTTTTTTATTTGTAATAATGACAATTACAACAATACTGAATGAACACTTATTTTAACTTAATATAATACATCAAGAAAATCAATTTAGCCTCAAATACATGAAACATGTTCAATTTGGTTTAAATAATGCAAAAACAAAGTGTTGGAGAAGAAAGTAAAAGTGCAATATGTGCCATGTAAAAAAGCTAACGTTTAAGTTCCTTGCTCAGAACATGAGAACATATGAAAGCTGGTGGTTCCTTTTAACATGGGTCTTCAATATTCCCAGGTAAGATGTTTTAGGTTGTAGTTATTATAGGACTATTTCTCTCTATACGATTTATATTTAATATACCTTTGACTATTGGATGTTCTTATAGGCACTTTAGTATTGCCAGTGTAACAGTATAGCTTCCGTCCCTCTCCTCGCTCCTACCTGGGCTTGAACCAGGAACACATCGACAAAAGCCACCCTCGAAGCAGCGTTACCCATGTAGAGCAAGGGGAAACAACTACTCCAAGTCTCGGAGCGAGTGACGTTTGAAATGCTATTAGCGCGCACCCGCTAACTGGCTAGCCATTTCACATCGGTTACACCAGCCTAATCTTGGGAGTTGACAGGCTTGAAGTCATAAACGGTGCAATGCATTGCGAAGAGCAAAAGTGCTATTTTGAATGAATGCTTACGAGCCTGCTGCTGCCTACCACTGCCCAGTCAGACTGCTCTTACCAAATCATAGACTTAATTATAACATAATAACACACAGAAACACGAGCCTTAGGTCATTAATATGGTCGAATCCGGAAACTATCATCTCGAAAACAAAACGTTATTCCTGTTACATTGCACAACCTTCAGTGTTATGTCATAATTACGTAAAATTCTGGCAAATTAGTTCGCAACGAGCCACGCGGCCCAAACTGTTGCATATACCCTGACTGCGTGCAATGAACGCAAAATGACACAATTTCACCTGATTAATATTGCCTGCTAACCTGGATTTCTTTTAGCTAAATATGCAATACTTGTGTATTGATTTTAAGAAGGGCATTGATGTTTATGGTTGGAGCAACGTGTACCTAAGCGATTATATGCAACGCAGGACAGGCTAGATAAACTAGTAATATCATAAACCATGTGTAGTTAACTACTGATTATGATTGTTTTTTATAAGATAAGTTTAATGCTAGCTAGCAACTTACCTTGGCTTCTTACTGCATTCGCGTAACCTCGTGGAGTGCAATGTAAAGCAGGTGGTTAGAGCGTTGGACTAGTTAATCGTAAAGTTGCAAGATTAAATCCCTGAGCTGACAAGGTAAAAATCTGTCATTCTGCCCCTGAACAAGGCAGTTAACCCACCGTTCCTAGGCCGTCATTGAAAATAAGAATGTGTTCTTAACTGACTTGCCTAGTTAAATAAAGGTCTAAAAAAATAAAAATAATAATACATCGGCGTCCAAAAATACCGATTTCCGATTGTTATGAAAACTTGAAATCGGCCATTCCGATTAATCGGTCGACCTCTAGTCTGAAATGCCATTGAACTCTAGTCTCGATTATTTTTTTTATTTCTGATGTTATGCAGGTTATAGATCACATCTTGCCCAATATCTTGCTTCATATTCATAGCATTTGAGTATCGATTTCTCAGATTTGTCACGACTGCTGTTCACTATTCACGCAGCAGCCTAGAGTTTACTGCCAACACTGTAACCCTCCTGTAATTTTTCCCCACCTTGACAACTCTCTCTGGTGTTGATGCTTTTTGTTTGAATCTCTTTGGATAAAGGGCTTGATGAGGTACGCTTCTGAGGCTCAAAAAAAGTCCCCACTCTACACTAGGGATGATATGATTTACTGATGGGCATCGGTCCCGATTCAAATGTTTAAGCTAAGACTGCATCGGTCCCAAACGGATACAAATGTAGCATGCATCGGTCAGAAAATCGTTTTGAAATGTTATGAATGACCAATTCGCTTTTTGTTGCACATATACTTGTATACCTTCCGAAAAGACCATGTTTTGTGACAACTGATGCGTCCTCTCCTTCAATATCGAACTAAGCATGTAACTGTGACAGTCATTGATCTAAAAGTAATTTTGCATGCCAAACAACCCCAGGGAATATCAGTAGCCTAGTCAAACTGTGCCCAGTTCTGCGCACTGACCAACATGCGGTAGGTGGCCTGTTCCTGATCGTGCACGTCTTCAGATTTCAAATGCTGAAATGGCTTGTGCAACATTAGGCTTTATTAGAGTGACAACCTATGCAAGTTGCTAGGTTATTGTTATCTATGGTCTGCTGAAAATGGTTTTTACCGGAATAAAAGTAAGCTACTGTAGACAACTCTAATCTGCTATAGGCTACCTGTTGAACGGGGCTTAACATTTTAATTCATTTTTTGATTGTTCTGGTTCACAATCAGCAGTAGTTGTTAGTTTTGCGTTAGACAATCAGTGTATAAGGTCATTTTAGATATACAGGGTAAGGTTCACAATTTCATAACTAAGACGGTAATCATTTTGCGAGGCAAACTGCATGGCCAAAGTAGGAGAAAAGAAGCTCACTAAACTTCCAAACGGTCAAAACCAGTTGATTTTGAGATGGGGTGAAATCCAAAGTTGTGCTATATATTCATTGGCTATGTCATAGCTAATTTGTAAATGTAAAATATTCATACATTACTAGCTCAAACACTTAATCTGCAAAAATGACTAATTTGTAGGGGGTGATTTCAGAGTGGAGCAACAAAAAGCTGTCTACCCCCCCCCCCCCCCCCCAATCTGATAGTGGTAGTGGGGTGGTAGATGCCTAATCTCCTTTATGGCTCAGATCAGGTGCCTACATGGTTCTAACTCCATAATTAAGCAATAAAGCCTGAGGTGTGGTATATGGCCAATATACCACAGCGAAGGGCTGTTATTATGCACAACGCAATAGGTGACTGGACACCACCGCTGTGGTATATTGTCCATATACTGCAAACCCCTGAGGTGCCTTACTGTTATTATGAACTGGTTACCATCTTAATAAGATCACTAAAACAAAATGTTTTGTCATACCCGTGGTATACGGTCTTAAATACCATGGCTTTCAGCCAAACAAAATTCAGGGTTCAAATCACCCAGTTTATAATTATGCATAATTCACGACACACACGCCATAGACCTACATCATTTATACACACGTCAGCTTACAGATTCAGCTCATGAGCTCCATCAGCAACACATTTTCTTTTTTTTTTATGGAAAATTTGTTTATGCAACATGTTAGTGCATCGATTACCTCTTTTCTTTTTCTCTAGTCAAACCGAATCGCACCGAATCATTTCAAACTAAAACGTCTCGTTCTTGTATCATATCGGATCCTATGTATCTAAAGTCAGCAAAAAAATAAATGTCCCTTTTTCAGGACCCTGTCTTTTAAAGATAATTCGTAAAAATCCAAATAACTTCACAGATCTTCATTGTAAAGGGTGTAAACATCGTTTCCCATGCATGTTCAATGAACCATAAACAATTAATTAACATGCACCTGTGGAACGGACGTTAAGACACAAACAGCTTACAGACAGTAGGCAATTAAGGTCAGTTATGAGAACTTAGGACACGAAAGAGGCCTTTGTACTGACGAAAACGTCAAAAGAAAGATGCCCAGTGTCCCTGCTCATCTGTGAAGATGCATTAGGCATGCTGCAAGTAGGTATGAGGACTGCAGATGTGTCCAGGGCAATAAATTGCAATGTCCGTACTGTGAGACGCCTAAGACGGCGCTACAGGGAGACAGGACGAACAACTGATCATCCTCGCAGTGGCAGACCACGTGTAACAACACCTGCACAGGATCGGTACATCTCAACATCCCACCTGCGGGACAGGTACAGGATGGCAACAACAACTGCCCGAGTTGCACCAGGAACGCACAATCCCTCCATCGGTGCTCAGACTGTCCACAGTAGGCTGAGAGCGGCTGGAATGAGGGCTTGTAGGCCTGTTGTAAGGCAGGTCCTCACCAGACATCACTGGCAACAACGTCGCCTATGGGCACAAACCCACCGTCGCTGGACCAGACAGGACTGGCAAAAAGTGCTCTTCACTGACGAGTCGCGGTTTTGTCTCACCAGGGGTGATGGTCGGATTTGCGTTTTTCATCGAAGCAATGAGAGTTACACTGAGGCCTGTACTCTGGAGTGGGATCGACGTGAAGGGTCCGTCATGGTCTGGGGCGGTGTGTCACAGGTGCCGATACAGTATGTGTTGCGATTTTATTGCAATGGATGTTCCAAACAGGCTATTGATCACCATATGTCTGCTGCAGAGGGACCATAGAACCATGAGAAAATCAGTCTTGGAAATAAGTGTTGGAAACATATTGGTTCCCTATTTAGAAAGATAGACAACAAGCTATGAAGGAAGAATACTGGAGTTTTGGTGCAAGTACAGCCAAAGAGTACAAAAATAATACTGCAAAATTATCAAAGCAATATGATGGTTTGTCAAAATTAATCTCCCTATAACTATAGATTTTTTTTTCTTGCCCTAGTCACTACCTAATGCACGCGTGACTCCTTTCTATGCACATTGAAATTACGATTGGTTTCTCTGAATTGCCCTGTGAAAGCCTAACACTAAGATCGTATTTTGTAACTTGGCAATAGAACAAGCTATCAAATTATGCTCACCTGAACCAAATTGTGATTTATTATGAGCCGTTTCTGGATTGCATAAACAACTAATTGTGTGATGGTGGGGATGCTGGCGTTGTTCCAAACGAAACCAGTGCGCTTGCTGTAGTTCCTCAACGGCACTGCTAGGAGACCTCAAAAAACATCTTATAGTTGAAGACTCTTGAGATATTTGAGTCACTCGCACCCATCCTCTTGGTTGGTCCCCTGACGTTTGGCATGGTAACATGTTGGTATATGAGCAAAGCGCTCTAAATAATGCAGCAAGTCTTCCTGAGCCATGAACTCGCTCTCATCCCGTACCTAGTCAGATCGTTCATCACTCGCTCCTCCCAGCAGCATTGGCTTCCAGCTGCTAATTTGGCCAAAGGAGCTTCTATCCTCTTCACTTCTATCCTCATAGGCTGTTTGTTCTACTGTTGGAACCAGTGGGTACACCAGTTTTATGACAAACTGGGTCGGTTTTATGACAAACTGGGTCGGTTTTATGACAAACTGGGGCGGTTTTATGAAAAACTGGGTCGACTCAATCTTAAATCTCCTTCCCTCTGCTAACCCTTTCAGTCCAACTCCCCGTGTAATCTGAAAGCCATATTGACCAGCCAGATATGGTGTAGGCCTAAACCCATTCAGTCCTTTCAGGACTCTGAAGGTGGAGTAGACCGGGACGGAGGCTAGTGATTACGCTTTCAAGTTTGTAATGCAGCCTAGCCAAATGGAGACATTGTGAATGGTCATCCTCTGGCTGTTACTCTAGATTAGGGTTCCATGAGGGCTGCAGTGCGTGTAGGCTTTTGTTCCATTTCAGCTGTAACAGTGCGACTCCAGGTGCGTTTAGCTAGTGCTGGTCACGAACAAAGACCTGCACACACTTTGAACCCTCCAAGGCCGTGGATGCCCAATCCGGTGCTGCGCTAGGTTTAGGCCTATGCCTCTACGGACATTTTCCGGCCACAGGATTCTCCATTATACATTATTTTTAGTACAGGTTTAGGTTTGTCTAGGAGTTGTCCGGATCTTACCCGCTGTGCCCTAGTCTGAAACTTGTATTTAGTTTAACACTTTAATAGATGCCCATTGAGGTGCCCAGTCAAGCACCCTTATTGCCCAGATTAAGTCCTATAACACAGAAGGCTGTTTCGTTACTGCAGCACAAGGTAGGATTATTTATACGAAGGGTTTGGTCATGGTCAGTCAAGGCCATGGCTATGATGAATAGTTGCTTGTGTAGATGTCTATCAAGTTATTCAATTAGCATAGCAATTAGCACAAGACTGGTTGCTTTGCCCTTAAACCCCTTAAATGTCGCGCTCATGTTGTGCTGATCTAGTCTGTAATGACGGGCCTTTATTTGTCTTGCGTTCTGACTGGCCGGTGACTACTGCAGTGTCATCTACTGTAATGTGATGAGGTTGGCTGCGTGTGCCCCACATTATGGTACCCCCCTCTCAATGGGCTGACAGTCCTTGAGAGGAGCCCTCGGACTTTAATGAAAGAATTTGGCCGGGGAGGCCGACTGATGTAGCGCTGGCAGGGCTGCACAGTCTGCCTGCTAGGTGTGTGTGTGTGTGCGCACGTTTTTGTTCTAACTGCTCTAACCACTGTTTGTTTCTTATCCCTTCGCAAACTTGGCAGCCCAGTTTCCTGTTGTGCATTTCAGTGAGCGTATGGTACAGACAGTATTCTTCCAGCTGTTTCACCCAAAGAGCAGCTCAACTATTCAGAGAACATCAGAATATATTGTAGTTCAACTTCATTGAATTGCATCCATAAAAGGTTAATGATAGTCATTTAGGCTTACTCATGGTTACTGCTCTCGTATCGTTTGACTTGAATGTTGTTGCTTTGGCATACTGACATGTCTGAAGTCAAGAACCGTTGACATCAAAGCATGTGACTTATGACTGGGACCTGTTACAGCAGTCTGCTGTTTTTGATGTTTAAAGGGACAGTTCCCACAAATTAAATTATTTTCATCTCTTTCAAGGACCTTACTGGTGTGATCAGAGCGGGCGTCTCTCAGACATAGACTACCGGTCTAAACCACACTGTAGAAAAACAGGAAGAAAGGCAACCAGACACGCCAACTTGCTGCTAGTTAACACACAACATTTGAAAACAGAATCTTTGACATCCCGGCATCTTGATCGGGTTCACTGCAGAGTACCTTTTTGATGTTTTTAAATGGATATTATAGTTCCAAGATTTGGCCTTGCTCCATTAACCCAAGGTTTAGACTAGGTAGGTTTAACATGGCTACATATTAGTCTTCGCATCGTTGAGTGGAAAATGATGGTGTAATGGGTTAATGTGCCCCAAAAATTAAGTTAAAGTAACACAGTTGAATTTATGTTGTGCGTGAACTAGTAGGCATATGCAGGTATCTGTGTGCAATATCCACTTAATATCTAACCAGTAACCACTTTCAGGTTTGAAATTGTTAACAAACTCTGATTTGGGGGTGGGCTTTCTCTTTATGTTATAAATTGAGTACCTTTAATAATTCTAAGCATCTCTCCCAGGTGAGCATGGGGTGGAGGATGTGCCTCATAAGATGAGCCCTGAGGAAGAGAAGGCCCTGTTGTCGGAGGAAGATGCGTTGTCGGCCAGGCCGGTACAGATCGTTGTGGCTCACGAGGACGACCACGCCTTTGAGCTCGACGAGGCGGCGCTGGAGCGCATCCTGCTGCAGGAGCATGTGCGCGACCTCAACGTGGTGGTGGTGTCGGTGGCCGGTGCCTTCCGTAAAGGCAAGTCCTTCCTGCTGGACTTCATGCTGCGCTTCATGTACAACCAGGTGAGGCTATACACAGGCGTTCCTTGTACAGGCTACATGTACAATCAGGGCCTAAAATGAACTTCTTGGTCTACCAGCCACTGTCAAAATATATTTTTTTTTACTCAAATTACACCAACTAAGCCCAGTAAAATAGATGTGCATGCTTTGTAATGTTTCTAAAACAACAAATGTATTACTAGTAATGTGGTACATTATTTAATGTTTGTGACCCTGAGTCTTTCACAGGTTATCTTGGTAATGCAGCTGTTTCTTCCTGTGAGATTGAGTCTGACTAGTACCTGTGTTGGCTTCTCTTCCCTAGCAATTGAAACACAAACATTGAAAAGGTTGTGAACAAAACAATGTAAATAGCCAAAAACACAAGGACAAAGTCTCACTTCGGTAGACTTTCATTCCAAGTGAATTAGACCTACTTTTATGCCTGTACCAGTGCTTCTAAAAATGTATCTTTCACTCAGCTCGTCACGTGCGCACAGCCCCCAGCCAGGCGGTGTTGCAGCACTAGTTGGGATAGGCTATAGGATTCGTAGCTCTTTGACTTTTGCAATTAATTTACCAGCTATGAAATGGTTTTGAAAACTGAAATATGCTACTGCAGCATTTATTTGGCTATAAATGTGAAATATTTTATTCACATATGAGTGAAATGCTCGTACCGGAGCCCTGACCACCTGCCAACGAGACTGGTGAAATTGATATCTCACCCGCCAATACCACAATCTACCTTCAGGTGGCCAGTGTTAATTTCAGGCCCTGTGTTCAACAAGGTGAGGCTAGATGAAAGCTGGTCATACTATACATGTGAAGGTAGGTGAAGCTACACACCGGCCGATATGTATAACCAGGGCTTTTATACGTGTGACTTACAACCAGGAGAGGGAACACACAGGCTTATGTTGTGTATGTACATTGTACATGTACTACATAAGCGAGACCACATAGGCATACATTATTACATGTAGAATTAGTTGTATTTTGTATTTAGGACACTTCCTGGGGTCCAGCTACATTAAGGCATATACAATTTAAAAACACTTAAGTGGCCACATGCGTGTTAGTGTGCAGCCTATACTGACAACACACACGCTCTGACCCACCAGGAATGGAAATACACAGGAAACCAATGCAAACACTGGCTCTCAACCCACCAGTATGGAACATACCAGAATATGAGGCAGGGTTCAACATTACGGGGGGGGGGGGGGGGGGGGGTTGTTGAGACAAAGGAAACTCATGCTTTTGGCTAAGTAGATAGACGCCAGTCGATTTCCAAGTAGAAATTCACTTGGCGACCAGTAGACTTCTGGTCACTTGCCCCGACCGGAGAAATTGATGTCAAACCCCTGAGAACTGTAGCACGGCTCATGTCACATGTCTGGTGAACTTTGTGGGTCTGAGTGCTTTGTGACCCGTGGGGTTTCGCTGCATTGAAGAGCTATTTTCTGCAGCGCCGCTGTGAAATTATCCAGTAACACTTATTGAAAATATTCCCTGTGTTGGGCTACTTGGCAGTGCTTTGGGACATCTGCTAACATGAGTGTCCTTTGAACAAGTAGGACTTTCAGGACACTATTGGCCCTGCTAGAATATTTTACAAGGATGGACTTCAAACAAACTTGTTAAATGAAATCATACAAATAACCAGATGATACTTATCTTGAGTTGGAAAACATTGTCCTCATACTTTTCACTCAATGTGAAACTGTTAAGAGCTGCGAGGAATTCATTCACGCCATTCATCGGACGCTTAGCGAGTAAACTTATCAGGATTTCTGCCACAACTTGCTAAACCCTTGTCAGTTAATTACCTTTCGCTGTTCTTAACTTGTTTAGGGGGATGACCATAATCCATTTGAGCTGTGCTTAAAGCTGATTTCTGGGCAGCACAATGCTTGGGACTGTGGCCTGCTTTTGCAAGAACTCTGCCCTTTATTCCAGGCATAAAGGCAGCTTTTGTGTGTGGCCCTCGAGGTTTGAGTGGGGATCGCCATCAATATGCAACTCAAGTATGCTAACAGAAGGGTCTGGGTTAGGGGCGTTCAATAAGTAAAAATACCTATCCCCTAGACACTTCATGCATATCTGGAATACATCTGATGGGTATAAGCAGGTACTGTAGTATTTCTTGCCCTCTTATAGGCTTGTTAGGGCCTTAACCATATTGCTCGCTTATACCTTTCAGGTTTACATGAATTGTCTAGGGGAAATGGCTAGAGGTTGTTTCTGGGCAAGGCCTGAGGACTGCTTAAGCCAACGAGAGTTGTGGTACTGTAGCTACATGGCTCATATGATCTTCAATCTCCTGCATTGTCTTCTTCGTCCTTTCAGACATCCTGCTCCTGGCTGGGTGGGCACGAGGAGCCACTGACAGGCTTCACCTGGCGGGGGGGCTGCGAGAGGGAGACCACGGGCATCCTGGCCTGGAGCGACGTGTTTGTGGTGGACAAGCCAGACGGGAGCAAGGTACAAAGTCACTTTTCCCTTGGATGGGCACACATTTTCTCCCAACTAATGTTGAATTGTTTTTAAGACATTGCTCTCCAAAAGCAAAGTTTCTGATATTTTCAGACCACTAAAACAATCAAGATGAGTCCATATCAAACGCCATCAGTCGTGAAGCAAAATGTGGAAATGATATGCCGTTTATAGTCTCCGTTCATTTTGGATTGCGGCATATAGCTGGGAAACTTAAATCAGTTCTACCAAATCTCTATCAACATGTTAAATGTGCAACCAGAGGGAAAAACATTCTAGATCACCTGTACTCCACACACAGAGATGCGTACAAAGCGCTCCCTTCGCCCTCCATTTGGTAAATCCGACCACAACTCTATCCTCCTGATTCCTGCTTACAAGCAAAAATTTCAGCAGGAAGCACCAGTGACTCGGTCTATAAGAAAAGTGGTCAGATGAAGCAGATGCTAAACTACAGGACTGTTTTGCTATCAGACTGGAACATGTTCCGGGATTCTTCCGACGACGTTGAGGAATACGCCACATCAGTCACAGGCTTTATCAATAAGTGCATTGAGGACTTGTCCCCAGAGTGACTATGTACATACCCCAACCAGAAGCCATGGATTACAGGCAACATTCGCACTGAGCTAAAGGGTAGAGCTGCCGCTTTCAAGGTGCGGGACTCTAACCCGGAAGCTTACAAGAAATCCCGCTATGCCCTGCGACGAGCCATCACAGGCAAAGCGTCTATACAGGGCTAAGATTGAATCGTACTACACCGGCTCTGACGCTCGTCGGATGTGGCAGGGCTTGTAAACTATTAGACTACAAAGGGAAGCACAGCCGCGAGCTGCCCAGTGACACGAGCCTACCAGACGAGGTAAATAACTTCTATGCTCGCTTCGAGGCAAGCAACACTGAGGCATGCATGAGAGCATCAGCTGTTCTGGAAGACTGTGTGATCACGCTCTCCGTAGCCGACGTGAGTAAGACCTTTAAACAGGTCAACATACACAAGGACTTGTGCTCCGGGCATGTGCTGACCAACTGGCAGGTGTCTTCACTGACATTATCAACATGTCCCTGGTTGAGTCTGTAAAACCAGCATGTTTCAAGCAGACCACCATAATCCCTGTGCCCAAGAACACTAAGGCAACCTGCCGAAATGACTACAGACCCGTAGCACTCACGTCCGTAGCCATGAAGTGCTTTGAAAGGCTGGTAATGGCTCACATCAACACCATTATCCCAGAAACCCTAGACCCACTCCAATTTGCATACAGACCCACAGATGATGCAATCTCTATTGCACTCCACACTGCCCTTTCCCACCTGGACAAAAGGAACACCTATGTGAGAATGCTATTCATTGACTACAGCTCAGCGTTCAACACCATAGTACCCTCAAAGCTCATCACTAAGCTAAGGACCCTGGGACTAAACACCTCCCTCTGCAACTGGATCCTGGACTTCCTGATGGGCCGCCCCCAGGTGGTGAGGGCAGGTAGCAACACATCTGACACGCTGATCCTCAACACTGGAGCGCCCCAGGGGTGCGTGCTCAGTCCCCTCCTGTACTCCCTGTTCGCCCACGACTGCATGGCCAGGCACGACTCCAACACCATTAAGTTTGCAGACGACAACAGTGGCAGGCCTGATCACCGACAACGACGAGACAGCCTATAGGGAGGAGGTCAGAGACCTGGCCGAGTGGTGCCAGAATAACAACCTATCCCTCAACATAATCAAGACTAAGGAGATGATTGTGGACTACAGGAAAAGGAGCACTGAGCACGCCCCCATTCTCATCGACGGGGCTGTAGTGGAGCAGGTTGAGAGCTTCAAGTTCTTTGGTGTCCACATCAACAAACTAGAATGGTCCAAACACTCCAAGACAGTCGTGAAGAGGGCACGACAAAGCCTATTCCCCCTCAGGAAACTAAAAAGATTTGGCATGGGTCCTGAGATCCTCAAAAGGTTCTATAGCGGCAACATTGAGAGCATCCTGACCGGTTGCATCACAGCTTGGTACGGCAATTGCTTGGCCTCCGAACGCAAGGCACTACAGAGGGTAGTGCGTACGGCCCAGTACATCACTGGGGCAAAGCTGCCTGCCATCCAGGACTTCTACACCAGGCGGTGTCAGAGGAAGGCCCTAAAAATTGTCAAAGACCCCAGCCACCCCAGTCATAGACTGTTCTCTCTACTACCACATGGCAAGCGGTACCAGAGTGCCAAGTCTAGGACAAAAAGGCTTCTCAACAGTTTTTACCCCCCAAGCCATAGGACTCCTGAATGGGTTACCCGGACTGTGTGCCCCCCCAACCCCTCTTTTACGCTGCTGCTACTCTCTGTTTATCTTATATGCATAGTCACTTTAACTATACATTCATGTACATACTACCTCAATTGGCCTGACCAACCAGTGCTCCCGCACATTGGCTAACCGGGCTCTCTGCATTGTGTCCCACAATCTGCCAAACCCCCTTTTTGCGCTACTGCTACTGTCTGTTCATCATATATGCATAGTCACTTTAACCATACATGTACATACTACCTCAATAAGCCTGACTAACCAGTGTCTGTATATAGCCTTTCAAATGTCTTTTTACTGTTTTATTTCTTTACTTACCTACACACACACACACCTTTTTTTTCGCACTATTGGTTAGAGCCTGTAAGTAAGCATTTCAGTAAGGTCTACACCTGTTGTATTTGGCGCACGTGACAAATAAACTTGGGTTTGATTTATAAAACAGATTTACTAACTTTGATTTTGGAGTGCAATGTCCCTTTTAAAGACACAATTTCAAATTTCCAGTTGTCCATTGGTTATTTCAACTGATTTAATACCCCTTGATTGGTGAAGAATATGACTTTGTAATTAATTTATCCTTTCTCTGAAAGGTTGCGGTTCTTCTAATCGACACACAGGGGGCTTTCGACAGCCAATCAACTATCAAAGATTGTGCGACGCTGTTTGCGTTGAGCACCATGACCAGCTCTGTACAGGTATGACGCTCCCCCTCACAGTATTGTGTACTTTTTCTATTGAGGTATTCACTACAGTGTGGGCGAATGGTTAATTGCCATTATTGTAAAAAATTATAGTAGGGAACTGGGTGACTATAGGCTGTTTGGACTATAGGCCTTTCACCTGTAACTATCAGGAATGAGGATTTGAAAAATTAGACCTTTTCCTGAGACTTGCGTGCATGTTGAATAGACAGTTTATGACGTTGTGTCATGTGCTAGTTCTAGACTGACTACCAGACTTTCCTCCTCCCCATACCAACTTTAATTCATGCAAAACATTGATTGTGTGTGTGATCTCTGTAGACTTTAGTACAGGTTATTGATGTTTTGATGATTTGTCACCCGTTAGGTTTACAACTTGTCTCAGAATGTGCAAGAAGATGACCTTCAACATCTCCAGGTGTGTGTGCGCGCGTTTGGATTGTTTTGGGTGGGGGACTTACAATCTTCAACACTGCTTTGGCCATGAGCTTTGGACATTGAACTCCACGAACAGATGCTGTAACTTGAAAAGGATCTTTACTTTGATGTTATATCACAGCCCTCCAGGGGGAAATGTCTACATGATATTCCTTTGATTATCAACCATGCAGTTGTAACTATTGTACTTAGTGGGTCATAAGTAGAGCACTCGTATTGAAGTGTATAGCTGCTTCCTCCCTTGTTAAAGATACACAATGGATGTTTTTAACTGCTAAATGAACTTCAAATTGAAATGTGACTGTACAGGGGACACCTTCTGGCTCGAGCACCCCTTGAAGCGAAATATTACGTGTATATACATACATGAATACGTGTATAATATATATTTTATCCTCTCTAAAACCTATTCAACAGAAGACTCTTAAATGAGGCGTGTTATTGACATCACTGTCCTATTACACGGCAAGTCAGCTGCAAGACTTCTTGTTGTTATTAATAGATTGTTTGACTGACTGACTTGACCTTTTGACGAGGACGTGGAGTATTACTCTGATTTATGGCTGACTTTTGTTTTTCCCTACCTAGCTCTTTACCGAATATGGAAGGCTGGCCTTGGAAGAAATCTATGAGAAACCCTTTCAGGTATTTTCATTTTTCTGCTGCCTTTCCTGAATGAATGGCCTGCAATGCATTTCTCATTGGATAATAATGAAGAGGAGATTTTTAAGTAATTGAGATGGTGCTAATAGGCATCTCTAGTCTTATTTCAATATGGCTGCCATTACTTGACACTTTGAAAAGTCTGTAGTCCCATAGTATCTTGTTTAATATGTATTCCTTAATTGCCTTCCACAACAGACTTTAATGTTTCTTATAAGAGACTGGAGCTACCCTTACGAGCATCCCTATGGCTTGGACGGAGGGAAGAGTTTCCTGGAGAAGAGATTACAAGTACGCATTTTTTCACTTGCTCCATTATTTGTTTTAGGAAAATCCGAGCTTTAACTTCTCTGACATTTCAGGAACTAAAGCACTTACACACGTTTGATTATGCATCCACTGTTCAAGCAGCCTGGTATCATATGTTTGCGCAGTCTTGCCAACTCCTATGGATATTGGCATGACAACGGCCAGTAGTAGGCTATACAGCACGTGGAAATGAAAAGCTGCACACTTGGGTTCTGAGGGAATAAATGTAATAGATGCCAACACTCTGACAGCTATGCTGCCTTCATCAGGGTTTTAGCACAAACCGATCTGATATTTGTCCAACCATTTACTTGAATAAGCAAGGGTCTCTCGACTGTGTGCAGGTGAAACAGAACCAGCATGAGGAGCTGCAGAATGTCAGGAAGCACATCCACTCCTGCTTCTCTAACATTGGTTGCTTCCTCCTGCCCCACCCAGGCCTCAAGGTGGCCACCAACCCCAACTTTGATGGCAGACTCACAGGTACGCTATAGAAGGTTGCTCAATTACCCTTGTGGAAAGATTGCACACCTATCTCTGAGAGCATGAACAGTGTCATTGAGGGGTCTTATTTTAAAATAGTCCATTTCCTCTTCTACTTCAGAGTGTATTGACAGTTCATGGCGATGCCCATGCTAAAACAGGCTTTAGTCAAAGTACCCCTTAGCCAACTCGGTCAATTCCAAATAAACCTGCCCCTACCCCCAAGGCACTCCTGTAGATCTGAAGCGATTGGATAGGTCTAAGCACTACGGTCCGATTTCTACCAAGGCATTCAGAAGGTAAGGTGAAGCAATTACCATAATGCTATATCTATCCAATCATCTCAGATATCCAGGTGTGCCTAGGGAACATGGTTCACTGTAGACTTGCATTCGTGGATTTTAGAAGAAAAGTGCTACATAAATGCAATCTATTACAATACAAAGGTAATCTTTCAGTTATTAAGTCTTTGCCTTTATAGTTGCGTTTAAGGTCAAATGGTGGTTGGTAAAAAGAAAAATCACTGGTTTAAAAGGGAAATGTCAACAGACCTTTATTAAAAAAGAAATGCATTTCCCACTTGTCGCTCCCTCTAGATATTGATGACGATTTCAAGACTGAGCTAGTCAACTTAGTGCCAATCTTGTTGTCCCCGAAGAACTTGGTGGAGAAAGAAATCGGAGGATCCAAAGTGACGTGCCGAGACCTTGTACAGTATTTCAAAGTATGTCGATCATTTCTAACATTCCTTCTGAGCTTATACCTTGCCATCATTAGCCACCTTCCACCCAGTGCCCTGAACTTAGTCACTGTGATTTGTGTGTATTATTAGATATTACTGCACTGTTGGAGCTAGGAACACAAGCGTTTCGCTACACCCGCAATGACATCTGCTAAATATGTGACCAATAAAATATGATTTGCTATATCTCTCCTTTTTATATACCCTTTTTCCCTCCTATACCTTTCCTCTTTAATACCTTTTCTTCATCTGAAAAAATGTTGCTTGTGTTTTTCTTTTTTTGGCACAGGCATACATGAAAATATACCAAGGGGAGGAGCTGCCTCATCCCAAGTCAATGTTACAGGTAGTTAACTCTCCAGATAGTCAATGATACATTCCTCTAACAAATAACTGGATTTTGTTTAGAAGTTACGAAATGGTATAGAATAGTTTGATACTGGGAGGTACTACCTGAATTTGTCCAATTAAAAAGCTTGTTTTGTCTTCTGTTGCAAAATGTTCTTGTAAATACAACCCTGAAGCATGCTCATGTTTTCACTTGTCGTTGACCAAATGTATTGTGTAGCATGAACATTCGTTGCGTCCCAAAGCCTTTTAGACCTTACGATACCGTTTGTTACTTGGTCAATGAGAGATTAGCAAACAATATATACTTTTACTCATGGGTGTGGGGAGGTGTGCCCCTTGCTGACCAATATTTGTGTATTTAGAGGGCCCTTTGGGCTCGAGCACCCCCAGAGGCAACACGTATTCCATATAGCCTCTTTAAAACTTGAGTAGAATTTCATGCGTATGTAGAACGTTGATGTACCAAAGGAACCTAATCTCAGGACGGCTGCGTTTTCCCCTCTGCTTTCTTCCGCTTTCTTCCGCTGTCACCTAGGCAACGGCTGAAGCAAACAACCTTGCTGCTGTTGCAGGAGCAAAAGACATTTACAACAAAGGCATGGAACAGGTAATTGAACAATTACTTCCAGTTTTAAGCATCCAATTTAGCGTCTGACTAATAAAAGCAGTCGAAGCGTTTACGTCTGTGCAGAGAAATGGTGGCATGTGTTACTAGCTACATTATACTAAAGATTGATTCAGTTGTAACGCTTTTTTTGTTGTCCATTTAACCACCTAATATCTTAATTAGAAGGCTCTAAAACTGCAAATAACTCTGTTTTTGCTCTCAACAAAGTTGGGCCCTCCTAGCGCCTACATCGATATGTGATAACTCCTTGTAGGTCTGATAGGATTTAGTCCCATGTATAGCACCCCTGTGTAGTCTGGTGTGCTAGATGTTCACATTTACATTGTTTCTTCTGTATTGCTGTACACAGAACAAAAATATAAACACAACATGCAACATTTTCAATGATTTTACTGGGTCACAGGTAATCGGTTAATTTAAATTAATTAATTTGGCCCTAATCTGCGGATTTCACATGACTGGGAAGGGGTGCAGACTTGGGTGGGCCTGGGAGGGCATAAGCCCTCAGGTGGCTGGTCTCAGACGATCCCACAGGTGAAGGAGCCGGATGTGGAGATCCTGGGCTGGCGTGGTTACGCGTCGTCTGCGATTGTGAGGCTTAATCGTACTGCCAAATTCTCTAAAACGACGGAGGCTGCTTATGGTAGAGAAATAAACATGACATTCTCTGTTAACAGCTCTGGTGGACATTCCTGCAGTCAGCATGCCAATTGCACGCTCCCTAAAACTTTAGTTATATGTGGCACTGTTGTGACAAAACTGCAGTTTAGTGGCCTGTTATTGTTCCCTGCACAATGATCATGCTGTTTAATCAGGTTCTTGATATGCCACACTTATCAGGTGGATGGATTATCTTGGTAATGGAGAAAAGCTCACTAACAGGGACGTAAACAAAATTGAGTGAAATAAGCTTTGTATGGAACATTTCTTGGATCTTTTATTTCAGCTCATATAACCAACACGTTACATGTTGTGTTTTATCTTTAGTTCAGTATAGGTCTCCCAGATCTGAGGGGCAAAGAGATGTCTAGATTTAGAGGCTAGGGGTTGATTTGCGATCGGAAATGTCTTTATGATTGCTATAAAATGTTCTTGCATCTGTCAGATGCCCAGACAATATGGGCTTATAAGACACTGAATATTTAAGTAAATGAGTTGCAGTATGTGTATGTCCCTCATAGCGAACTCCCCTTTCTCCCAGGTGTGCGGAGGCGACAAGCCCTACATGGCCCCCGATCAACTGGAGCACGGCCACGCGAACCTGCGGCAGGTGGCGGTCAAACACTTCCGCTCGGTCAAGAAAATGGGCGGCGAGGACTTTTGCCGGTGCTACCAGGAGCAGCTTGAAGCAGAGCTGGATGAGGCCTTCACGAACTTCATCAAGCACAACGATGGCAAGAACATCTTCTACGCGGCACGCACACCAGCCACGCTCTTCGCCGCCATGTTCGCCATGTACGTGGCGTCACTGGTCACGGGCTTTCTGGGTATCAACACAGTGGCCATGGTGTGTAATCTCATTATGGGCGTGGCACTGGCTGCACTCTGCCTATGGGCCTATGTGAAGTATTCTGGCGAGTTCCGCGAGGTGGGCAGCTTTATCGACCAGGTGGCCGAGACCCTGTGGGAGCAGGTGGGTGATCCGGGAGTGGAGGTTGGGGGGGAAGAAATGCCTGCGGCACGTCTCTTGATCAGACTATTATGCATGTTCTGTTTCTCTTTTGCTTGGGCTCTTTCACTCACTCCTTTTTCTACACCTCTCATCTCCCTCTTAATGTATACCTCGTTTTTTTCTGCTTCCTTTCGCTCTTTTCCTTTCTACCCCCTCACTCTCTTCCCTTTTCTTTCTGTCTCACCCCATGTCCCCCTCCTGCTTACTCTTTCTCAGAGAGTGTTTGCTCCCAAATGCTTTCTCCTGTTCTTTTTCTAATCTATCTGGATGTCACTGAATGTGATTCACCAAAACACCTCTTTTAGCTCTCTCAAACCAGAATTTCCTTATCAGCCCAAAATGTGGTTCCTTATCTGCCTTTGTCTCTCTGGTTGAACCCTGATTCTTTACCCTTTCTCCAGAAGTGTGCACCCACCACTTAAAATAAATGTATTAGTGTAAGCGTTGCCTGGAGGGAGTTTAAACCAAATTTAAATCTGAGGGAGGGTGCAAGTGCACACTTTGGTAGAAGGGTAGAGAATTGGGACACCTCCCTCACTACTATCCCCACTAATTAGTATTCCTTTATTTTTTTACTTTGTGCTTGCCACAGAGGACTCCACGAAAGGTGAGAGGTGGACGGAGGGAGAAAAGGCTCCATCTTTTGTCATTTGAGGCAAAAATACGTCACTACTAATGTCATTAACACGGCCACAATACTTCCCTTGCCTTGTTTTCAGATATTTTCCAAACTCTTTGAGGTGGCGAGGAGTCAGGTCCCGTTGGATTCCTTGATAACGGCCCAGAGAACGAGACTGGCCTCCAACAACAATGTCAAGAAGAAAAACTAGCACCTGCCAGTTTTCCCCCCTTTCGCTTGGTTTCCAGTGTCCATTTTTAGGACTATATATAAATGTTTTCTTTTTTGATAGCTCATGGTCCCCATGCCATGCTGGATTAGTATTTAAAAACTGAATTTTATACCTGGTTCTCACCACAAATGTAGAGTACAGGTTGGCACTTTCATGGTTGATTTGTTTTCTCATTACATGTTGAGGGGATTGTGGGGTTAAGGGTGGGTGGTAGGGTGACATTGGGTGCTTAAGTTTTATCACGTGTGTGCATGATTTAGCTGCCACGATTTCCATTTTTGATATGGATGAATGTGCTAACGAACAAATGAAGCTTGCTTTCCTTTCCTTGCTACTTTCTCTCCACCTTCAGTTGGTTTTATTCTTTTTTTCCCTCCCCTTCCTTTCATCTGACGTCACCCCCTCTCCTCCTTTTGTCTTTCCCACCACTTTTGTCTCTCTCCCCAGGTGTTGAAGCCTCTGGGCGATCACTATATGGAGGATAACATTAGGCTGAGTGTGGTCAACAGTATCTGTTTGTCTGAGCGAGCAGGTGTCACAACACGCCAAGTTAGAGTAAATGAGTGACCGACGGTCCGCTTCCCACACTAACACCCCACAGTAACACTGCCAATCTGCCCGTATAACCAAAGTAAACAGCTTTACCCTCTGTAATTGGTCATAGCCGCTATCACTTAACTCGGGCACCCAATGAGAAGGCGGCACTACGAGCGGTTGGCAGTGCGGGGAAGGATGAGCCTGCCTCTTTTTCCTTGATCAGACTGCTGATTGGATGTCTTGTGAGATCCATCCCCCCCTCATGGAAACTGATTATTGTTATATGGTGACGGGACATTTTGTGGCAGTTTATTTAAGCGTGACATTTTCCAGCTCAGTAGTTTGTGGTTGTCTGGGACAGGCAGCGTTTAAACCACAATTCACTCGTCTTCTCTTTAAGAGCTTTCTCGTTTTCCTTCCCACTTGTCTGAGTGAATGGATATCAATCAATGTAAGAACTACTGCTCTATTTCACTAAAACTTGTCGTTGCTGTTTTGAGACGCTACAGTTACACACCGATCGAGGTATAGCTAGTTGTAGCCTGCTTATCAGTTCAGCATCACCCTCCCCTCACACCTCCCACTACATCTCTCAACCAGTTGCTCTTAAGATGAATCATTTTGTATATTTCTATTATAGTATTAGAATTGTTATTCTGTTGCAATTATTCCATCCAGACCATTACCACCAATGTGCTGTTTTGTACAGTTATTTTTTTTTTTACTCATCCAAAATGGGGCATGTGTACGAAATATACATATATAAATACATTTTCTATACCTTTTTTGTAGCTGGAAGACCAATGGTTTTGTGGTAGGCCACTGTGCAGTTTACTGTATTTAAATGAATGCTTTTGTGATTTGTGTATGTCCAATAAATTCTTTTTTATATACATTTGTAAAGTAATCTACATTGAGCACTGCAATTCCACCCCTGCTGACAAATGTTAACTTAATTTGTCTTCCGTTGCAGTTCAAAGTTATTTTGGTTAATTTATTTTTCAATACAAGATTAAAACAATACCACAGTATATGAAGTAATGCTTGCTTGGTCCGTTTGTACAGACCGAGGGCCCCCGTACACATTCAGCAGTGTTGGGGTAGTGAACTACATGTAATTTAAGTACCTTTTGCAGTAGCTTGGTGGTAGCTGAACTAAATTCAAATCTTTGTAGTGTTTTCAGAACTTTTTTTTTGCTAACTACTGGAAGTACACAACTTTTTTTTGCAAAAAGGAAATAAAATATGGGTGAAGTAGGCGATTACCTTTTTCGGCATCAGACCTGCCGAATTCTAATTTGAAATCGTTTTAATAGCCTAAATTCCAGAATGACCCGTTCTTGCAATGTCTAGAAATTTCAGATTAAGATAATTTATCAAGCAGTAGTTTGGATGTCGTGAACTACTTTTTCAAGAACTTGATTTTTCTTAATGGTAGCTTAACTTCTCCCAGTGTGAAGTAATTGGTAGCTTGGTAAAGTATATATTCAGAGTAGCTTCCACAACACTGACGTTCAGGCTGTACAACTGAGCAATGCATTTGACAATGGTTGTGACACAACTGATATGCAATGTTTACACAGCCATTGGTGTCTTCACAACACCTGTAATTTTTGTGCAGAAACTCCATTGTATCACAACCGTTGTATGCACAGGAGGCTGGTGGGCAGAGCTAAAGAAGGATGGGCTCATTGTAAGGGCTGGAATGGTGTCAAGTGTGGTTTCCATATGTTTGTAATGGCTGGAATGGAATGGAACAGTATCAATGTGCTCATCCTACCAGCCTTTCTTGGTTGTATGTCATTTGTACAACTTTGCTGTACAGGGCAAGAATGTTGACCCAGGGATGGGTACAATTTGGGAAATGAAATTGTGTATTATCAACTTTCTAGCTCCACAATGAGAGGGTGCAGGCCAGACAGCCTGTTTGCCAGCTTAGTGGAGTCTGCACAGTCTGTGTAGTCAGCTCAGCTATCCCCATTGAGACCGTGTCTGTGCCTCGATCTAGGTTGGGCAAAACTAAACATGGATCTCTCACTTCCAAGGCAGTCATAGTCAATGAACTAATCACTGACTAGTTCATTGATCACTGACCTTGATGTGATTGACCTGACTGAAACGTGCTTAAACCTGATGAATTTACTGTGTTAAATGAGGCCTCTCCTCCTGGTTACACTAGTGACCATGTCCCGCAAAGGCAGGGGTGTTGCTAACATTTATGACAGAAAATAATAGCTACTGTTTACAGGCCTCCTGGGCTGTATACAGTGTTTCTCATGGAGTTCCCTGAATTCCTATCAGACCTTGTAGTCATGGCAGACAAGTCACATTTTTGGTGACTTCAATATTCACATGGAAAAGTCTACAGACCCACTCAAAGGCTTTCGGAGCCATCATCGACTCAGTGGGTTTTGTCCAACATGTCTCTGGACCTACGCATTGCCACAGTCATACCCTGGATTTAGTTTTGTCCTGTGGATCTAAATGTTTTTCCTCATAATCCTGGACTATCGTACCACCATTTTATTATGTTTGCAATCACAACAAATAAACTGCTCAGACCCCAAACAAGGATTATCCAAAGCCGTGCTATACATTCTCGGACAACCCAACGATTCATAGATGTCCTTCCAGACTCCCTCCACCTACCCAAGGATGTCGGATTACAGAAATCGGTTAACCACCTGAGGATCTAAATTTAACCTTGCGTAATACCCTCTGGCCTTCGAGTCGCCATCTAAAAACAAAAAATGGTCTCCCGAGTGGCGCAATTCTAGCTGTGCCACTAGAGAACCTGGTTCGAGTCCAGGCTCTGTCACAGCCGACCGGGAGACCCATGGGGCGGCGCACAATTGGCCCAGCATCGTCCAGGTTAGGGGAGGGTTTGGCCGGCAGGGATATTCCTGTTCTATCGCACACTAGCGACTCCTGTGGCGGGCCGAGCGCAATGCACGCTGACACGGTCGCCAGGTGTACGGTGCTTCCTCTGACACATTGGTGCGGCTGGCTTCTGGGTTAAGCGGGTGTTGTGTCAAGAAGCAGTGCGGCTTGGCTGGGTTGTGTTTCGGAGGACGCACGGCTCTTGACCTTCGCCTCTCCCGAGTCCGTACGGGATTTGCAGCGATGGAACAGGACTGTAACTACCACTTGGATACCACGAAATTGGGTAAAATAATAAATAAAATAAAACATTTGTCACAAGAAATTAGCTCCCTGGTATACAGAAAATACCAGAGCCCTGAACCAAGCTTCCAGAAAATTGGAATGGAAATGGCGCTCCACCAAACTGGAAGTCTTCCGACTAGCTTGGAAAGACAGTACCGATCATTAGAAAGCGAATTACGGACTCCTATTTGAATCTGCGTATTTCTCCAAAGCTCAGTTGTCCTGAGTCTGCACAGAACTACCAAGACCTAAGATCAATGGAGGCACTCAAGTTTTTTTTAATGCTGCATCTCTTGACACATTCACGAAAATAGACAAGGCCTCTAAACCTTCCAGCTGCGTACTGGACCCTATTCCAACTAAACTATTGAAAAAGCTACTTCCTGTGCTTGGCCCTCCTATGTTGAACATAATAAACGGCTCCCTATCCCCCAGATGTGTACCAAACTCACTAAAAGTGGCAGTAATAAAGCCTCTCTTGAAAAAGCCAAACCTTCACCTGGAAAATGTAAAAAACTAATCGGCCTATATTGAATCTCCCATTCCTAACAAAAAAAAATGTAAAAGCTGTTGCACGACAACTTACTGCCTTCCTGAAGACAAATAATGTATAAGAAATGCTTCAGTCTGGTTTTAGACCGGATCATAGTACTGAGAGTGCACTCGTGAAGGTGGTAAATTACCTTTTAATGGCATCAGGCTAAGGCTCTGCATCTGTCCTCATGCTCCTAGCCGCTTTTGACATAATCGATCACCAAATTATTTCGGGGAGATTGGAAACCATAATTGGTCTACACGGACAAGTTCTTGCCTGGTTTAGATCTTATCTGTCGGAAAGATATCAGTTTGTCTCTGTGGAGGGTTTGTCCTCTGACAAATCAATTGTAAGTTTCGGTGTCCCTCAAGGTGATGTAATTTGGAAACAATGTCAACTTCCACTGCTAGGCGGACAATACACAGCTGTGCATTTCGATGAAACATGGTGAAGCCCAAAAATTGCCTACCCTGTAAGCCTGGAAGTGGACATAAGGAAGTGGATGGTGGCAATTGTTTTACTTTTAAACTCGGACAAAACAGAGATGCTAGTTCTAGGTCCCAAGAAACAAAGAGATCTGCTTTTGGATCTGACAATTAATCTTGATGGTTGTACAGTCGTCTCAAATAAAACTGAATGACCTCGGCGTTACTATGGACCCTGATCTCACTTTTGAAAATAAGAATATTTCAAGGGCAGCTTTTTTATATCTTTGTAAAATCAGAAACTTTTTGTCCAAAAATTATGCAGAAAAACTAATCCATGCTTCTGTCACTTCTAGATTAGACTACTGCAATACTCTACTCTCCGGCTACCCAGATAAAGCACTAAATAAACTTCAGTTAGTGCTAAACATGGCTGCTAGTATCTTGACTAGAACCCCAACATTTGATCAGATTACTCCAGTGCTACTCTCTCTATACTGGCTTCCTGTTAAGGCTAGGGCTGTTTTCAAGGTTTTACTGTTAACCTACAAAGCATTACATGGACTTGCTCCTTCCTATCTCACCGATGTGGTCCTGCCATACATACCTACACTTACGCTACGGTAACAAGATGCAGCCTTCTTATTGTCCCTAGAATTTCTAAGCAAACAGCTAGAGGCAGGACTTTCTCCTATAGAGCACCATTTTTAAGGAATGGTCTGCCTTATCCAAATCAAATTTTATTGGTCACTTACACATATTTAGCAGATGTTATTGCAGGTGTAGCGAAATGCTTGTGTTTCTAGCTCCGACAGTGCAGTAATATCTAACAAGTAATATCTAACCATTTCATAACATATACCCAATACTCACAAATCTAAGTAAAGTAATGGGATTAAGAATATACACTGCTCAAAAAAATAAAGGGAACACTTAAACAACACAATGTAACTCCAAGTCAATCACACTTCTGTGAAATCAAACTGTCCACTTAGGAAGCAACACTGATTGACAATACATTTCACATGCTGTTGTGCAAATGGAATAGACAACAGGTGGAAATTATAGGCAATTAGCAAGACACCCCCAATAAAGGAGTGGTTCTGCAGGTGGGGACCACAGACCACTTCTCAGTTCCTATGCTTCCTGGCTGATGTTTTGGTCACTTTTGAATGGTGGCGGTGCTTTCACTCTAGTGGTAGCATGAGACGGAGTCTACAACCCACACAAGTGGCTCAGGTTGTGCAGCTCATCCAGGACGGCACATCAATGTGAGCTGTGGCAAGAAGGTTTGCTGTGTCTGTCAGCGTAGTGTCCAGAGCATGGAGGCGCTACCAGGAGACAGGCCAGTACATCAGGAGACGTGGAGGCCGTAGGAGTGCAACAACCCAGCAGCAGGACCGCTACCTCCGCCTTTGTGCAAGGAGGAGCAGGAGAAGCACTGCCAGAGCCCTGCAAAATGACCTCCAGCAGGCCACAAATGTGCATGTGTCTGCTCAAACGGTCAGAAACAGACTCCATGAGGGTGGTATGAGGGCCCGACGTCCACAGGTGGGGGTTGTGCTTACAGCCCAACACCGTGCAGGACATTTGGCATTTGCCAGAGAACACCAAGATTGGCAAATTTGCCACTGGCACCCTGTGCTCTTCACAGATGAAAGCAGGTTCACACTGAGCACGTGACAGACGTGACAGAGTCTGGAGATGCCGTGGAGAACGTTCTGCTGCCTGCAACATCCTCCAGCATGACCGGTTTGGCGGTGGGTCAGTCATGGTGTGGGGTGGCATTTCTTTGGGGGTCCGCACAGCCCTCCATGTGCTCGCCAGAGGTAGCCTGACTGCCATTAGGTACCGAGATGAGATCCTCAGACCCCTTGTGAGACCATATGCTGGTGCGGTTGGCCCTGGGTTCCTCCTAATGCAAGACAATGCTAGACCTCATGTGGCTGGAGTGTGTCAGCAGTTCCTGCAAGAGGAAGGCATTGATGCTATGGCCTGGCCCGCCCGTTCCCCAGACCTGAATCCAATTGAGCACATCTGGGACATCATGTCTCGCTCCATCCACCAACACCACATTGCACCACAGACTGTCCAGGAGTTGGCTGATGCATTAGTCCAGGTCTGGGAGGAGATCCCTCAGGAGACCATCCGCCACCTCATCAGGAGCATGCCCAGGCGTTGTAGGGAGGTCGTACAGGCACGTGGAGGCCACACACACTGCTGAGCCTCATTTTGACTTGTTTTAAGGACATTACATTAAAGTTGGATCAGCCTGTAGCGTGGTTTTCCACTTTAATTTTGAGTGTGACTCCAAATCCAGACCTCCATGGGTTGATAAATTGGATTTCCATTGATTATTTTTGTGTGATTTTGTTGTCAGCACATTCAACTATGTAAAGAAAAAAGTATTTAATAAGATTATTTATTTCATTCAGATCTAGGATGTGTTGTTTAAGTGTTCCCTTTATTTTTTTGAGCAGTATATAAATATACGGACGAGCAACTTCAGAGCGGAATAGACTAAGATTCAGCAGAATAGTATTGAATATAGTATATACATATGAGATGATTAATGCAAGATATGTAAACATTATTCATGTGAGAGATTAATGTGAGAGATGCAGACTCGGTCTCAACCTTTAAGCCTTTACTGAACACTCATCTCTGTAGTAGTTCCTATGATTGAGTGTCGTCTGGCCCAGGGGTGCGAAGGTGAACGGCAAGGCACTGGAGCGACAAACCCCCCTTGCTGTCTCTGCTTGGCCGGCTCCCCTCTCTCCACTGGGATTCTCTGCCTCTATTACGGGGTCTAAGTCCCAGGCTTACTAGTGCTCTTCCATGCCATCCCTAGGAGCGGTGCGTCACTTGAGGGGGTTTAGTCACTGACGTAATCTTCCTGTCCGGTTTTGTACACCCTTGGGCTTGTGTGGTGGAGGAGATCTTTGTGGGTTGCCCAGGCTGCAATGGTTTGAGGGGCAAGCGAAGAAGATGGAAGGAGAGGAATTGGCCACAGTCAGGGAGGTGACTAAGTTGGTGGTCTGTTGATATCCCTCTAGTGGTGTAGGGGCTGCGCTTTAGAAAGGTATGTGGGGTTATATCCTGCCTGGTTGGTCCTGTCCGGGGGTATTGTCGGACAGGGCCACAGTGCCCCCCGACCCACCCATCTCAGCCTCCAGTATCTATGCTGCAATATATGTTCCGGGGGGCTAGGGTCAGTGTGTTATATCTGGTGTAATTATCCTGTGTTTTCTGGTGTCCTGTGTGAATTTAAGTATGCTCCCTCTAATTCTCCCTCTCCTCCTGGAGGACCTGAGCCCTAGGACCATGCCTCAGGACTACCTGACCTGATAACTCCTGGCTGCCCACAGTCCACCTGTTTGAGCTGCAGCTCCAGTTTCAACTGTTCTGCCTGCGGCTATGGAACCCTAGCCTGTTCACCGGGCGTGTTACCATGTCCCGGACCTGCTGTTTCGTCTCTCTCTCTCGACCTCACAATCTCTGAATGATCAGCTATGAAAAGCCAACTGACATTTACTCCTGTCACCCTCTACAACCACTGTGATTATTACTTGACCCTGCTGGTCATCTATGAACGTTTGAACATCTTGAAGAACAGTCTGGCCTTAATGGCCATGTTCTCTTATCTCCAACCGTCACAGCCAGAAGAGAACTGGCCACCCTTCAGAGCCTGGTTCCTCTCTAGGTTTCTTCCGAGGCTCCTGCCTTTCTAGGGAGTTTTTCCTAGCCCCCGTGCTTCTACATCTGTATTGCTTGCTGTTTGGGGTTTTAGGCTGGGTTTCTGTATAAGCACTTTGTGACATCTGTTCATGTAACAAGGGCTTTATAAATACATTTGAATTGAAAAAGAAAACTTTTCTCCACACCTTGTTATTGGATTTTCAACACTGCACAATTATTTTGTTGTTGTAAACTTAAGTTTAGAATTTTAATTGAGAAAATAAAGACAAATAGCATGGACAAAATTATTGTCACCCTGGCACTTGTACTTGGTTGCACAGTCTTTGGCCAAGATAACTGCCAACAAATGTTTATTGTAGTCATAAATGACCTTGCTGCACCTATCTACTGCCAATTTGGCCCACTCTTCAGCAGAAAACTGCTCTAATTCTTCAATGTTTGATGGGTGCCCTCCACCAACTGCTGTTTTCAGCTCTCACCATAGATTATGGATGTGATTCAGGTCTGGACTCTTTGGTGGCCACTCCAGAACAGTCCAATGTTTCTTCAACCATTCCAAGTTGCTTTTGATGGTTGTTTGGGGTTGTTGTCCTTCTGGAAGATCCACAACCTTCAACAGAGACCGTTTTGGTTACTGGCCCAACTCACTTAACAGCTAGGCTATCTGCCGCCTCTAACGTCAATGGTGAATTGGAGTTGAACTCTGCTCAACTTAAAAAACATATCACTTCAATAGCTACCTTCAAGACTGTCTGGAACATGAATGATTCCACAACCCTCCTTGGCCTAGGTGAAGTACTTTTTATCCCACAAAGGGATTACACCCTCTTCTGGCGAGGAATAGTAGGCTTTCAATCGACTACCTACAGTGCATTCAGAAAGTATTCAGACCCCTTCCCTTTTTCCACATGTTGTTACGTTACAGGCTTATTCTAGAATGGATTTAAAAAATACTCATCAATCTACACACAATACCCTATAATGACAAAGCAAAAACAGGTTCTTAGAAAATGTTAATTTATTCAAAACAAAAAAACATACCTTATTTACATAAGTATTCAAACCCTTTGCTATGAGACTCTAAATTGATCTCAGGTGCATCCTGTTTCCATTGTTCATCCTTGAGATATTTCTATAACTTAATTGGAGTCCACCTGTGGTAAATTCAATTGATTGGACATAATTTGGAAAGGCACACAACAGTCTATATAAGGTCCCACAGTTGACAGTGCATGTCAGAACAAAAACTAAGCCATGAGGTCAAAGGAACTTGTCCGTAGAGCTCCGAGACAGGATTGTGTCGAGGCATAGATCTGGGGAAGGGTACCAAAACATTTCTGCAGCATTGAAGTTCCCCAAGAACAGAGTGGCCTCCATCATTCTTAAATGGAAGAGGTTTGGAACCACCAAGACTCTTAGTAGAGCTGGCCACCCGGCCAAACTGAGCAATCGGGGGAGAAGAGCCTTGGTCAGGGAAGTGACTAAGAACCCGATATTCATTCTGACAGAGCTCCAGAGTTCCTTAGTGGAGATGGGAGAACCTTCCAGGACAACCATCTCTGCAGCACTTCACCAATCAGACCTTTATGGTAGTGGTCAGACGGAAGCCACTCCTCAGTAAAAGGCACATGACAGCCCGCTTGGAGTTTGCCAAATGGCACCTAAAGGACTCAGTCCATGAGAAGCAAGATTCTCTGGTCTAATGAAACCAAGATTGAACTCTTTGGCCTCAATGCTAAGCGTCATGTCTGGAGGAAACCTGGCACCATCCTTATGGTGAAGCATGGCGGTGACAGCTGCCAAAGGTGCTTCAACACAGGAATTGAGTAACTCACTGCCAAAGGTGCTTCAACAAGTAAAGGGTTTGAATACTTATGTAAATGTGACATCATTTTTTTATTTTTAATACATTTGCAACAATTTCAAAAAAAATGTTTTTGCTTTGTCATTATGGGGTATTGTGTGTAGATTGTTGAGGGGAAAAAACTATTTCCTAAATTTTAGAATAAGGCTGTAATGTATCAAAATGTGGAAAAAGTCAAGGGGTCTGAATATTTTCAGAATGCACTGTACATACAAAATATAATTGCAACATGTGAAGTATTGGTCCCATGTTTCATGAGCTGAATTAAAAGATCCCAGAAATGTTCTATACGCACAAAAAGTGTATTTCTTTACACATTCCTGTTAGTGAGCATTTCTCCTTAGCCAAGATAATCCACCCACTTGACAGGTGTGGCATATCAAGGAGCTGATTAAACAACATGATCATTACACAGGTACACCTTGTGCTGGGGATAATAAAAGGCAACTCTAAAATGGGGTTGTCACACAACACAATGTCCACCAGAGCTGTTGCCAGATAATTGAATGTTAATTTCTCTACCATAAGCCACCTCCACATCGTTTTAGAGAATTTGGCAGTACATTCAACCGGCCTCACAACCGCAGACCACGTGTAACCACGCCAGCCCAGGACCTCCACCGGCTTCTTCACTTGCGGGGTCGTGTGAGACCAACCACCCGGATAGCTGATGAAACTGGTTTTGCACAACCAAACAATTTCTGCACAAACTGTCAGAAACCGTCTCAGAGAATCTCATCTGCGCGCGATCCAGGGTCTTGACCTGACTACAGTTTGGCGTCGTGACCGACTTTAGTGGGCAAATGCTCACCTTCGATGGCCAATGGCACGCTGGAGAAGTATGCTCTTCACTGATGAATCCCGGTTTTAATTGTACATCGTGTGGGTGAGCGGTTTGCTGATGTCAAAATGTGAACGCAGTGCACCATGTTGTCAGTGGGGTTACGGTATGGGCAGGCATAAGCTACGGACAGCGAACACAATTGCATTTTGTTGATGGCAATTTGAATCCACAGAGATACCATGACGAGATCCTGAGGCCCATTGTCATGCCATTCATCCGCCACTATCACCTCATGTTTCAGCATGATAATGCACAGCCCCATGTCACAGCATGATAATGCACAGCCCCATGTCACAAGGATCTGTATACAATTTCTGGAAACTGAATAAGGTCCCAGTTCTTCCATGGCCTGCATACTCACCAGACATGTCACTCGTTGAGGATGTTTGGGATGCTCTGGATCGGCGTGTACTACAGAGTGTTCCAGTTCCCTCCAATATCCACTAACTTCGCACAGAGTAGGACAACATTTCACAGGCCACAATCATCAGCCGGATCAACTCTATGCGAAGGAGATGTATCGCGCTGCATGAGGCAAATGGTTGTCATACTGACTGGTGTTCTGATCCACACCCTTACCTTTTATTTTAAGGTGTCTGTGACCAACAGATGCATATCTGTATTCCCAGTCATGTGAGATCCATAGATTAGGTCCTAATGCATTCATCTCAATTGACTGATTTCCTTAAAATCGTTGAAATTGTTGAATGTTGCATTTATATTTTTGTTCAGTGTAGAATAAAAAATATCTAAAACAACTCCATAGCAATACACATTTTTTCAACATCCTGAAAGCCTTAATTTAGACTATTATTAATATGCTAAGGAATGACATTATAGAGTTGAGGATATTATTTGGTTTTTAGAAATGATGTCACAACCCAAATATTAGTCATCTCAAGTAAGCAAGATCCTAAATTGTCAGAAAATCCCCAAAATGTTGGTGGAAAATGTTGTTTTATTAAGACCTCACAAATATTTTTCCTGTTTTTTGGTGGGGTCAGCCCGCCATTAAATTTAGTTTAGGAAGGAAATGATGCCTTTGCAGCCTGAAAGTGATGATGCTTTATGTACGAGCCAGTCCATGGGGGACACGAGTGTATTACCAGCTGGGCACATCAAACCTAGATGATAGTGCAGATCTAGCGCCCTCTACCGGCTGCCTAGGCTATCAAGTAAGAAAGAGGACTTTGTCAAAATGTAGATGTAATATTCCCATCCCTTGAATTGCTCATAATATAAATTGATGTAGGGATTGTTGAATTCAAATTATTCACCCCACCAAAATTATTCTCCATATGAAACTCATGAATCCTACCCGAAAGATCAAATTCATATAGGCTACTTTACTTACATAAAAAGGTTGAATGGGTAAATCTGGTTAATGTTAAGCCATTTTGAAGATGCTGGAATTATGTTTTGGATGAATATGCACCTGCCTACTTTTGAAGTAGCCTAATCAGATAAAAAAAAAAAAAAACATGGTTACTGGTTGTGTTTATGCCACATATCAAAAGGTAATAAATGAATTGAAAAAGTAAAATTATACATATTTTGCCTATATTGAAGAGTTAGGTTCTAGATGCGCGAGGAATAGCCGCTCGGATTGGAGAGGAGGCAAACCTGTGTTAAGCTTTTCTTGAACAACTGGGCCTGCCGGGAGCATACAGTTGAAGTCTGAAGTTCACATACACTTAGGTTGGAGTCATTAAAACTTGTTGTTCAACCACTCCATAAAATTCTTGTTAACAAACTAAAGTTTTGGCAAGTAGGTTAGGACATCTACTTTGTGCATGACTCAATTCCAACAATATTCCAACAATTGTTTACAGAGAGATAATTTCACTTATAATTCACTGTATCACAATTCCAATGGGTCAGAAGTTTACATACACTAAGTTGACTGTGCCTTTAAACAGCTTGGAAAATTCCAGAAAATGATGTCATGGCTATAGAAGCTTCTGATAGGCTAATTGACATCTTTTGAGTCAATTGCAGGTGTACCTGTGGATGTATTTCAAGGCCTACCCTCAAACTCAGTGCCTCTTTGCTTGACATCAAGGGAAAATCAAAATCAAAAAGAAATCAGCCAAGACCTCAGAAAACAAATTGTAGACCTTCACAAGTCTGGTTCATCCTTGGGAGCAATTTCCAAACACCTGAAGGTACCATGTTCATCTGTACAAACAATAGTACGCAAGTATAAACACCATGGAACCACGCAGCCGTCATACCGCTCAGGATGGAGATGCGCTCTGTCTCCTAGAGATGAATGTACTTTGGTGCGAAAAATGCTAATCAATCCCAGAACAGCAGCAAAGGACCTTGTGAAGATGCTGCAGGAAACAGGTACAAAAGTATCTACATCCACAGTAAAATGAGTCCTATATCGACATAACCTGAAAGGCCGCTCAGCAAGGAAGAAGCCACTGCTCCAAACTGCCATTAAAAAAAGCCAGACTACGGTTTGCAACTGCACATGGGGACAAAGATCGTACTTTTTGGAGAAATGTCCTCTGGTCTGATGAAACAAAAATAGAACTGTTTGGCCATAATGACCATCGTTATGTTTGGAGGAAAAAGGGGGAAGCTTGCAAGCCGAAGAACACCATCCCAACCGTGAAGCACGTGGGTGGCAGCATCATGTTGTGGGGGTGCTTTGCTGCAGGAGGGACTTGTGCACTTCACAAAATAGATGGCATCATGAGGAGGGAAAATGATGTGGATATATTGAAGCGAACATCTCAAGACATCAGTCAGGAAGTTAAAGCTTGGTCGCAAATGGGTCTTCCAAATGGACAATGACCCCAAGCATACTTCCAAAGTTGTGGCAAAATGGCTTAAGGACAACAACGTCAAGGTATTGGAGTGGCCATCACAAAGCCCTGACCTCAATCCCATGGAAAATGTGTTGGCAGAACTGAGAAAGCGTGTGCGAGCAAGGAGGCCTACAAATCTGACTCAGTTACACCAGCTCTGTCAGGAGGAATGGGCCAAAATTCATCCAAATTCATTGTGGGAAGCTTGTGGAAGGCTACCAGAAACGTTTGACCCAAGTTAAACAATTTAAAGGCAATGCTAGCAAATACGAATTGAACTTCCGACTTCAACTGTATGTGGCCACATTGTATTTTGGACAACATGGGAGAATGATGATCTGTAACAAGGGCCTTTCTGATTACAAGTGCACCAGTATCCCAAAGTATTAAGCGAAATCAAGCATAGAAAACAGCATTGGCATTAATAAAAACAAATTTTCCCACGGATTAAGTGGCACATAAATGTGTCTTTTCTCACAAATTCTGTTCAGCAAGTCTAAAACACTACATATAGGCATACAACTACACATTTTAAAACACAGTTAAAGAAAGACAAAATGTTTGTATATTCATAACGTTGAATTAGACCTAAAAGAGAGAACACAAATTAAATATAGGCTATCGCGTCTATGGTTGGCTTGTGCGTAACCAGCCTACTGGGTAAATGGGTCTTTTCGAACAAATTAAGCCACACAAAAACGCACAACATTTTCTGAAATGCATTATGTACATATATGCACGAATTGAATGTGAGATGTTGGTAACAGACATCACATTCAGTAACAGAAGGAAAAATGCAGCCAGACTGGCCTGCTACTGTGCCTTTCTAGACCTTCTAAACTGTCAAGAGTAGACCTACAACTGATCCAAATGGAATGAAACATTCAAATTACAGGGCTTTGCAACGTTATTCAAATAACATTTTCACTGCACTATTGTCACTCTTTTTATTTAACCTTTATTTAACTAGGCAAGTCAGTTAAGAACAAATTCTTATTTACAATGACGGTCAAACCCGGATGACGCTGGACCAATTGTACACCGCCCTATTGGACTCCCAATCACAGCCAGATGTGATACCGCCTGGAATCGAACCAGGGACTGTAGTGACACCTCTTGCACTGAGATACAGTGCTTTAGACCGCTGTGCCACTTGGGAGCCCCAAGCCCCACTATGAATGGTGGATAGAGGGTAGGATAGACCATTAGACTGGTAGACTATACTGACCTGTGGTAGAAGGGAAGTACTAAAACACCTTGATATTGGGGAGGCAAATG
This sequence comes from Salmo salar, assembly GCF_965601325.2. Lineage (NCBI taxonomy): Eukaryota > Metazoa > Chordata > Actinopteri > Salmoniformes > Salmonidae > Salmo > Salmo salar. Next base: position 50,382,648 of record NC_138292.1, on the reverse strand, counting down.
CAAGCAGACAAGGAAATTTGGCTAGGATGGAAGAAATTATAGAGTACAACCTGCAAAAGAGCAAATGTAAACCTGGGGGAAAAAGCATTACCCTCCACTGTGCCCAATAAAAAAACACAATCCTCCCCAAAGCAAAAAATAAAAAGTTTAACAACCCTCCCCAGTAAATTGCGATCTGTCTCTAATTGAGTGACGTCGGGGGCATATAACAATAGGACAACTGCTGATGCACAATTAAGTTTCAAAATTGTACCCTGTGTTTTCTACTTTCCTAACTCAACAGTAAGTTGAGACGCCAAATGAGCTCCTACATTTTTTATTAAAACAAATTGCTGTGGCCCGGACCTCGGTGTCCTCATATGCAGTGGCGTTTCTAGACCATTTCAACTGGGGGGGGCCAAGCTGGGGCCAGTTGTACTGTTAGAGGGGCCAGTTACATTAGACGTTATTGTTGTCATATCGTTTTCTTCACTGCATTAGCAGGCAAAAGACCATGTTCATAATCATTAGTGTTCCGCTTTGTCACTGTCTAATAACGGATGTAAAAAAAGAATGACAGCAAAAATTATGTAAAAATTATTTCATACTCCACATTTAGGGGGGCCACAAGGGGGTCCAAAATTGTTGTCACAGGGGTACTGGCCCCCCTCATATGTAGTTATGGCCCTGCCTGGAACAAAAAGCTGAGGAGCTGTCCAGGTGATTTGTCTTGTACCATTTGTGAACTGTACAATGGGACAAAATAAGCCTTAAATCTAACGAAATAGAAATACTTGGCATATTTTGACAGGCACGTTTGCTGGTGCCGAACTTTTGTGACATTTTTGGCATTGAACTTCACCAACGTGGTCAAATCTGGCTATACTGTGAACATTGATATTGTCCAGTATGTTATAATACTCTGAATAGGAGCATCATGCCAGACCCAGTTCATTACATTTCTTCTCAAATCGCTCATAGAAACTATCAAAGTCTAGTCGCTGCTGTTCCAATGCTTTCATTGTGTTGCTGATACGGGTACGGAAGAAACCCATATTAATCTCATTGTTCTGCAGAAGACAGAAGAGCGCATCAGTTTAATTGAAAATTCAAATCATAGGCCATGAGCAAAAATCAAACATGGTGGCGGCCTCTAAATGGGTTGCTAACTCTCCATTTTTTTTCAGCAAAAGCATGTAATAGTTTCACATAGTTGCCCCTGGGCCTGTTTGATGAGCTAGCACTCTCATCATTGCCACGAAATGCCAACTCCCATTTACTTAGGTAGGCTACCCACGGTAGCATGTAGTATTTAATTACATAGATATTTTAAAATCTCACGGTTCTCTTTTACCACGGCCGGCTCCTGGCATATGCAATCACATAGGGTCCCCGGCCGCTAAAATCTATACGTAAACTGGCAAGTCTCTTAAAAGCGATCTGTCTTTGGATGTGTGACAAAGATTTCTCATGCTTGTACCTTTGATACTTACATATATTTTTGCAATTATATTTACTTTTGATACTTAAGTATATTTAAAACCAAATACTTTGACTTTTACTCAAGTAGTATTTCACTGGGTGACTTTTAAGTCATTTTCTATTAAGGTATCTTTACTTTTACTCAAGTACGAAAATGTTATACTTTTCCCACCACTGCCTAAACCAAGGTGTTGGTCTTCCATCCCTTACCGCTAGGAAATCCAACTTTGAAAGAGGTTTCAGATACAATATGTTAGCAGTAAAACGAATGTGACATCCATAGGCAGGAGTGAGCTCTGCCTATCCTCCTGCCAACTGAAGCTCATTTACTGCATTTTTATACAACTGAAAAACTCAAATGCCATTTGAAAAAAAGCATTATCACATTGACTGCTGTAGCTTTATCCACCTCAGTCGATCTACAAACATAGCCTATTAGCTATACAATTACCCACTACACATGAACTCAGCACCGGAATGAAAAACTATAATACGTACAGAGGGATCTGATAGCAGAAAGTTTTTGCAGCCAATTTCCTGCAATTCTACACATTTTGCCTTGACTAATATATCAGAGGGAGAGTGACTAACAGAATCAAATGGGGGCCCCGGGACACGAGCATAGCCGCAGGAAATCCCCCTGCAATTTTTTCTCTCACAAAAGTCGCGCACTGGGCCTTTACTAGTAGTATACCAATATAGCCCCGTCTGTAGTGCAGGCAACGATTCTCAACCAAAATTGAGTGGTGGGAGGTTGAGCAGTATGGAATTATTGAAATGGAAAAATGTTTCCAGTTAATATGGTGTCAGGTGACCTCATGGTTAGTGTTAGGCCAGTAACCAAAAAGTTGCTGGTTTGAATACCAGACCTGACAAAGGTAAAAAAATCTGTAGTAGTGCCCTTCGGCAAAGCATTTTGTTTTCTTGTTACATTTATTAAGCCAATAGAGCCTTATAGTTTGCCACATTGCATTTTGGCACAAATCCTAACTTATGATGAATTTTCCACCTGCGCAAGTATTTGGTCACTACTGAGGTGACACACTGAAATGTGGGTCCCGGGACAAAAATCACTTAAGAACCACTGCCCTATGGATTACTCAACTTGTCATACATATTTTCTAGTACCTACAACAGTAGACTCAGCTTTACCAACTCCATCACCCCAGTCACAGACACCATCATTCATCATCACGGTCATCCATGTCACCATTATCAAACAACGGATCTGGTAAATAAAAAAATATGAAACCGTGGCCGTATTTCAATTCAAGGCACTTTATAGAGTAGCGCACTAGGCAGTAGACAAAGCATCTTTTAAAAGGTAATTAACGCATGGGACAAAATTAGCAGGGCACCATGAATGGAATCACTGCAAACACCTGGGAAATTGCATTTAAATGACACCTTGGTTGGCTGTCCAATGCACTATAACACACATCGGATTGAATCCTGGCATAAGACTGACAGCTGCACCTGGAGGCCTATGGAAGTCTAACAGAAGACGTGATTGTAAAGTAATAGAACTAACTTATATCTCATGATCTTAGTTCATCCATCTACCACATCACACAGAATGTAATTGTAAACAAATACTATCGCCTCATATCATGGTTACAACTACACTTTTGATCTCAAGGATGGATGGTCAGTCCTTGCAACCATAGCCCTTTCTATGAATTTGAGAGTGGTTACATTTTTTCAGCCCAATCCCTTTGACTGCTGTAGCTAACGATTTTGTTTTTCAAAATCCCAGATTGCCCCTATAAAAACAGGGAAAAGAAATTAACCTGCATTCACATGGGAAACAAAATGTTCTTTATTTACAAAACAACTGATGGTTGCAGTAGGCATTTCCCTAAGAATACAATAGTCCTCACAAATTCGAAGGCTGTTCCAAAGCGACTATTAAAAACAAAACAAATGAGACAAGAATCCTTACAGTAAATAAAAAGGGGTCCAAAGTGTAATCAAAGCGGTCTCTCCACTTCCGTCACCTGTGCCTTAGATCAGGTCAGCCACTGAGGAGAACAAATGTAATGTCAATGCCCATTTAGTAAAACAACCCCAGGTCTATATGGCCCTAAATCTGTAAACCCAGTATGTGGTCGAAACAAAACTGAACACTTACATTTAGTTGCTTGAACCAAAACAGCAATACTAAACATATCAACGTTGTCAATTAAATACTCAGACAGAAGATTTACAAATGGTAATTTACCGTTCATTGGCATTTCATCGATCTGTGTGGAGTAGTACTGCTCAATGTCACGGAGAATACGGATGTCGTCATTCTTCACAAAGTTAATGGCCACACCCTTGCGGCCGTAACGACCCGATCGGCCAATCCTATGAAGAGAGGAGGTTGAGGGACAAAAACACCAGTAAATCTTTGCCCTGACGATCTAATTTTCTCTTAATCCGACTATGCGGGCCAGAAGCTCCTGGAAAGAGATCAGGGAGGTAATGAGGATAGATGTGGTAAAGAGATCAATGGAATGCAGACCATGGGGGAGCGAAGGGCACTGGATTGGCGTACATTCAACAAATCTGATCTAAGTGGATATGTCAAAACCGTCATGATTGATGTACTGTAACAGGACCAGAATGGGGTTACTAAAATCCAATTTGGATATATTTGGCTGTTTTCACTGCATAACATTTAGACATTTTCCCATGTTTAAAACAGGTGACTGCTAAATGCTAACTCCTGTTTGTATAATCTGGTAGCATAGCTAGCATACAGAAATCGGTGGTGGTAGTCAGTCATTTTTAACTGTAATGCAGTTGATTGATGACACGAACATGTATTGGGGTTGACATTCAAACAAGCATTAGACTCATTTTTACCGTAACAGTATGAAATACACATTAACAGCCTAAATGTGGGCACATTTTGCTGGGGGCAATGGGGGAAGATTCAGGACGGAGATACAGGTGGGAAAACGGTGCAGCCTTTTTAATGCCATCTTGGCTGAGCTCCTATGTCAATCACCGGGAAACGGACGCCAACATCTGAAGAGGTAAGGTCTTGTCTTTTCGTTTAGCCAGTTGCTCACAATTAGCTGGATGGCTATAGCGATTAGCTTTGAATCTCTACAAGTGGTGCGGTGCAGACCAATTTATTGGACGCGTATGACAGCTCGCCAAAGAGAAAGTATGAATGCTCTGACTTCTGTGGTGTCCGCATCGCTGTAAATACTGTACGGCCACTACAGATGTCGGATTGACCATAAAAATTGGCTTTTAGTGTCCTGAGAGACTGAACAGAGAAAAAGTTCAAGACGTACTTGACCTCTGCCACTCTCTGGGCTTTACTGTGGCACTGGAATGGAACACACAGTTCAAACTGAGGACCAAGGCAGGTGATTTTCTCTACTTCACTGTTGTCCAAATAGCAACATTGCATATTTAATAATCGCTTAGTATAGTAGTTCTCTGAGCTGGGCAGCCAGACGTACCTGTGGATGTACAGCTCTCTGTTGTTGGGCAGGTCGTAGTTGATGATGAGGGATACCTGGGGCACGTCCAGACCTCGGGCCCACACATCAGTGGAGATAAGCACTCGGCTACGGGAGGGGGGGGGGGAGAGGAGAGATCCACGTTAGGCCAAACCAAGGTCGTATTAACTTGGAACTAAACGGGCTCAAACAGGGAGGGGCTATCTGAACTTTGCAAAATGTTTTGCTCCGCTGTGCACCAATTAATACGACCCAAGTCCACCCCTGGGAGATTTAAAAGAACAATGCGTAGACATGTTTCCAGGGAGTGAACAGAGAAATAGTACAAGACGTACTGGACGACTGCCACTCTCTGGGTTTTACTGTGGCACAGGAATGGAACACAAAGCTCTCACTGAGGACTGAGCCAGGTTACGAACAGTGCAATGAAGAATGTCCATTTAAGTGTTCAGTCCACTAGTAAGCTTTATCTAGTGTGGGAAACTGTCCGGTATTGTATATGAAAGACAACATTCTCTATCAGGTGGACCAGAAAGAATCCAGATGATACAGTACATTGTCATATATTAGGATCTAAATGTTCCTCCTGCTAAGAGACTGTTCGACCAACTAAGCTAAGCTAACGTCTCTGACCATCAAACGACTCAGATATACATCTAGATGTGCAAATTATTGGTGACTGCACACTGAGAATAAAAAATAAATGTAAAAATTGAAGTGTAAGACCAGCTTCAACTTTCTCATAGACATATGACAAAGTAACTACTGACACGAGAGCACATTCACTATTGATAAATATTAACACAGTGGTCACACACCCAAAATGTAAAGAACTTGTTGAATAACCTTCAAAGATTGATTGGGATGCTAAAACACACTATTTCATCATTACCTGGCACCGGACCGGAACTCTTTCATGATGGACTCTCTCTCCTTCTGGGGCATGTCTCCGTGCATGGAGGAAACAGTGAAGTTGGCCTCCCTCATCTTCTCAGTCAGCCAGTCAACCTATCGAAAGCAGAGCGAGGACAGATAGAGGCTCAGGCCAAACGTATGGCAATGCATTTCAGGGACCATGCCAAAACATGCTCCCTGAAATACACAATGTAGGGAATATAGGGTGCCATTTAGGACGCATCCTACGACGGGGGTTTATCTTCCTAGAGAGTGAACAGAGAAACAGTACAAGACGTACTGGATCCCTGCCACTGGAATGGAACCCACAGCTCTCACTGAGGACGGAGCCAGGTTACGAACAGTGCAAGCAAAGGTTATCTTGACATTCATCGATGTGTTCAATGAGAGGTTGAGGAAACACTGGCATTCATTTGTCAAACTAACAATGTCAAAGCACGTTGGCCCTGGGGAGACGGAAGCACGACAAAAATAGCTGGGACCTCTTCATTTTTTTTTCTAACAATGGTGGGCATTTCAAAGAATGTATTTTGTTCTGATACAAAACTGAAAACGATACGCAACATATCTTCACAGCGCTTGACATATTCCACAAGCAAACATCTTCGTGTCGGGACATTTTGACAGTGCTTATAAATTTAACCTGCTAAATAGTTGCATTTAAAAATGTCAAGTACACATTACCGATCGAATACAAACCTTCAATGGAGTACTCCTGCCCATCCCTATTTTTTACCAGTACATATAGGCTAAGGGAGATAGTACTTACTAGGAGGAAAAACATACAATAACTGTCAGCTGCCAACAACTCAAGTAGCTCCAGTGAAGTTTCTCCTAGGCACAGATCTAGGATCAGCTTCCCCTCCCTTAATCCCAACTTTAACTATTATTGGGGGAAAATGCAAAACTGACCGAAGATCAGTGTTTAGGGGCAACCTCGCAATAAATGTAACTTTGTTTTAGTTGTGTACAGACCTTCCGCTTGGTGTTGCAGAAGATGACAGCCTGTGTGATGGTGAGGGTGTCATACAGGTCACACAGGGTGTCAAACTTCCACTCCTCCCTCTCTACTGCCACGAAGAACTGCTTGATGCCCTCTAGAGTCAACTCATCACTGGGATAGGGAAGAGGAAGAGAGGTGTTAACTCAGTAGTGGACCTCTTCTGCTGCTAAAGAAAATGAACACATCTTAATACTTTTTCCTGTGAGTGCAGGTCTTCCTATTCCAGTTAACTCCGTTCTTCCCATATAATATTTTCTAGGCAGGGAGCAAAGGCCCCAAAAAGACCATATCTTCAACAAAAATACATCGCAATTGAAGTTGAGCCGCATGTAGTTTGCCATGACAGGGGGTTTTGTTTCGTGTTCCCAGAGTGCGAACAGAGAAACGGTACAAGACGTACCGGATCCCTGCCACTCTCTGGGCTTCACTGTGCCACTGGAATGGAACCCACAGCTCACACTGAGGACTGAGCCAGGTTACGAACAGTGCCAAAGGGAAGATTTCCTTGACTCGCCTATATAGTAGTCAGAAATACTGGTATAGATAAGATGGAGCATTTCTCTTTTCTCTTCTGAAAGGTCCCACAGGAATGGTGGGGGCCTTTTCGATTTAAGCATGGCTGATTCTCTGATGACTATATGAGGTTTGTATTCAGACTAAGTACATGTATTCAGACTAAACCGGTCCCAAATCACTCCCAACCCCTCGCCCCTAACCCCTGGATGATTGCAGATGTATAGGGTCTGGATACGTATAAGCAGTTCGGTGGTGGAGCATCCACTATATTGCTTCCACCTTACAGACCTGCAGAAACAAAGGGTTAGGGCCATGGGGTAGCAAGCGATTTAGGACCGGCTGATTTACTCCCCTTCTTGTATACATTACACAATGCTGCCCCCTAGAGTTCACAACTTGAACGAGCCTCAACACAGCGATCAGGTTGGTTCCACTAGGCTAGAAACCAGGGTGGTACTTCCTAATATTCAGCCGAGTAACGCTTGACTCACCGTTTGACCAGGATGCGGATGGGGTCGGTCATGAACTTGTTGGTCATCTCCAGGATCTCGTGGGGCAGCGTGGCGCTGATCAGACAGACCTGGGTGGCGGGGGGCAGGTACCGGTACACGTCGTAGATCTGCTCTTTGAAACCTGCCCGGACGGGTAAGGGAAAGATATTCAGTTTCCCCTTCATATTACACTACACTTTCTAGGAAAAGTCACGCAGACAGTCAAAACGACTTTCCCGTGCAAAAGTGTCTGAGACCAAGCGTCCGTGCCTGCCGTGGGTTGCAGACAGGGATAGTAGGAAACTAGTTGATGTGTGCAGGGGGAACGACAAAGCAGCACTGAAACGTATCCTGCTTTACCACGAGACCTCTTGTTCTTGTTGTTTTTTGGGCAACAGGAGACCAGAAACACACAACTGGAAGATGTCTTTCGTTTCATCTTTGTAATGTACAACAGCGTGTCTGGCTTACCCTTGTTGAGCATTTCGTCTGCTTCGTCCAGCACCAGCATCTTGATGGCACGCGTCCTCAAACTTCTCCTGCGGATCATATCTAAAGGAACAGAGAGAGCAGTGCCTGCATTATGGAGGGAAATCTTCTCAATTCATACTCTGACTTTGAAGACACAACCCTTGTGGTGACTTACAGGGGGTCCAATTCATGATTGTCTACTCTTGCATATTTTCTAGTTACCTTCCTTTTGAAATGTTCTGGTCTCAGGTAAATCATGTGAAAAATGTGATTGGGTGGCTGGAGTGGGACCATAAGTCATTGATTTACTATCCTTCTTTCCCGTCTGCTACTACCACCAAGATCTGCACCCGCGGCGGCTCCACCCAGGCCCGCGCCCTAGGCTTCCGTGCTCACCGCGGTGGCCCTCCTACTCGTCGCGGCGTAGCCGTCGAGGCTCTCGTGGTGATGTTCCCAGAGAGTGAACAGAGCAACGGTACAAGACGTACTTGACCTCTGCCAATCTCTGGGCTTTACTGTGGCACTGGAATGGAACCCAAAGCTCACACTGGAGGACCGAGCCAGGTTACGAACAGTGCAAAAATGATGATTTTCTTGACTTTACTGTTGTCCTATGTATGCCGAGTAGCCTCATCACATAAAGGTACAAACCGTTTCAATGAAGGCAGATCCAGACTGAACCCACGAAGTGAAACAGCGAAATTCAGTTTATCTAAGAGATAATAAATATTTAGTCTGCTTAGCTGGGCAGACAGTCGTTCATACCTCTGGATACTAGAAGGTTAGGGTCTAGGGAACTCACCAAACACTCTCCCAGGGGTCCCTGCTACCACGTGCTGGCCATAGTCCAGTTTGCGAATGTCCTCACCCACGTTTGTCCCTCCGATGCAGGAATGACACTGGACGTTCATGTAGTCACCTAAGGCCAGGAGCACCTAGAGGGGGGTGAAGGGATTTTAACATCTGAATAATAGGAGACAATGGTTGCATCCAAATTGTCTACACTTCTACTGGAGTGTGCGCTTGCACACTCCCCGTCACTGATTTAACAATGGTGGAAACTCCCTCCAGCCAAGGCTTTCACCAATTCAAACCTTGCCAATGTTCTGATCTGGGCCGTGTTCAGTCGGCATAGAACAGGAGAAAATGTACAAAATAAACACTTGTTCCCATTTTCCGTTGCACAGCATTCTGATGTATTTGCTACAGTGTTTCCAAATGAACAGGACCCCGAACCTGCCCAATAGAAACACTTTGTTGTAATACATTTTGCTACTGTGTGCCCTACTGAACACGAACAACCCTTATCTCCCAAAGCAGTTTTTCCCCAGTCCATCAGAAGACACTTGATATTCAGTTACATACCTTCTGTATCTGTCCAGCCAACTCTCTGGTGGGAGCCAGGATCAGTGCTTGGGTTTCACGCACCTGTGACAAAACCAACAACAACAAAAATCACGTTGCTCACGCTGTCCAAACTCCACATATTCAGAGTGCGAGAAAATGTCACAAAATGTTGGATGATCCCAAACTGCTATGTGATGATAACGGTAGCTACAACAGGGCTTGTATTCATGTAGCCTCTCAAAGTAAGCGTGCTGATCTAGGATCTCGTCCTACATGTTCATATAAAATGATTCATTATGATCTAAAAGGAAAAACTGATACTAGATCAGCACTCCTACTCTGAGAAGCTGGATACGGGCCCTAGTCTACACATAACCAGGTTTGGTTTGCAGACCTTGTGAACAGCAGCCATAATACTTGTGGATATTCTTTCACTAAAGGATAGTTTAACAAATGGATATCTTCTCTAATTTTTATTTTATTTAGCAAATACCTGAATGTCAAGACACTGCAGCACTGATACGCAAAATGTGGCAGTCTTTCCTGTTCCCGACTGAGACCTAAAGAAAGGTGTTGAAGAACAGAGAGATATGGTATTCAACAGCCACGATAAACAAACATTTCAAACAAGGGCCTTGGGGAGTATTTATGTTTATTAGGTTGGAAACGGTTTACTCCAAATTAGTGACGCACCAACATGACATTTTTAGCTAGCTAACTATATAGCCAGGTGTCATCATCTAAAATAACCCTGATTTATAAGACAGGTCTTATTTGATTAATGGTGGTCTGACCCATCTTTGTGAAGCTAGCCACAATAAGGATTAGCCACAATGGTGGACTTTGCAGTTAGCCTTCAAAATAAAAGTATGTCATTGACAGGGATGCAAATGCATACAAATAGTAGAATTATGCCATAATTGAAAAGATCATGCTGAACGAGGTTGGAATGTTATATAAAAAACAAAATACAATAATTTGTTAATTTGACAAAAATCTGTTGAAATCACACTGGATGTGTTATACTTTAGAATTGCATTGGGAGCATACTTATTTCACTGTACAGCCTTACCTATGGATTGTGGATCAATGACATGGGGTATCAGTCTACTCAGTGACACCCAGAGAACATTAGCATTGTAGCTCTTATTGCGGGACTCTGAAACAACTGAATTGAGCCACATTTATTATTGTCTACCTATGTGTATTGAGCACTATTCCCGAGGAAAAACAATACTGCGTGGATGTTTGAGTCTGATAACTCTGAGGAGAACGTTGGGAAAAATATCTTAAGTATTGAGTAGACCGTTAGCCCATTTCATTGATCCCCAATCCTTAGGTAAAGCTGTACAGTGCAATATGAATGTCAATACACACAATAGGCTGACTGTGAAGTCACCTCCCCAGTCACAGTCTCACAATAAGAGCTACAATGCTAATATTTGCGTAAACTCTTCACAGCTGTGTGAAGCTTGCATATGCAAATTCAGAACACACAACATTCTATAATAGAACTGTTATTTGACATGTCAAATTAAAAGATTATATAACGTATTAAATAGTGCGATTGTCAAATAGTGTTATTTGACACTCAAAGACCGAAATAGCGATCCATAGTATGTCGTGAAGCTAATAGCAGTGACGCCATTACTGTGTAATGGCGTCACCAGTAGGGCAACAGCTGAACAATAGCGCACTTGGTAACAGTGTGTACCGGTGCTCGACCAGTCGCGAAAGCCAACATCATCCACGACAAGAGAACGGTTGATTGTGAAGGGCAATGAATTAAATTATCTTGGAGTTAATGGATTTCGCCTTTGAATCGTCTCGCTGAAATTTTCATACTTTTTCAAATGACTGCTCGACTTGTTGACTGCTGAGACAAGTCAACAGTCATTTGATTCCTAAAGAAAACGGTTTCCATTGCAAAAGACAAAACATTTTAAAACAGAATCCGACTAATGAATACACCCCTGGTGAATAGCCAAAGTTCCAAACATTTAACTATATTGTGTAGCTCTGCACATTGTGTTTCTCCAGCGTAAACAGTCATTACTTACTGTGCAATGACATCTCTACCCTTGATGATCTGTTTAATTGCTCTTTGTTGGATTGCGGAAGGCTTCTCGAATCCTGAGAATAAGAAATAAAAGGTGGTTAATTATGTAGGCCCATGATACTCTTTCCAGTGAAATAGTTAAATGAACATTACATACTGTTCATGTAATCCTTTGAACAACTGGAAAATATAGCTGGTAGTACTGAATATTTTCCCTTGTAGTACTGAGAATAACGGGTGGCAGGTAGCCTAGTGGTTAGAGCGTTGGACTAGTAACCCGAACGGTCCCCGAACTGACAAGGTAAAAATCTGTCGTTCTGCCCCTGAACAAGGCAGTAAACCCACTGTTCCTAGGCCTTCGTGCCAAATGTTATGATCACTGGCTAGAAGAGATGGCGGCACAAGCAGAGCAAAATGCGCACACACAAATATGAATCAACAAGTGAGGAAAATGCAACACGTACTAAATCCTAAAGGGGGTGGGGTATGTTAGTTAGCTAACATTAGCTAGGTGGCGAGTTAGTTAGGTTCAATGAAACGAATGATTAACTAGGTAACGTTACTGGGCTAACGCTAACTAATGAAAAGCAAATACAACATTCTGGCTTTTTTCATCCAACACTCACAGTGTGTTGGTTCTGAGTGTGCAACTGAATCATGAAGTACAGAAACTGTGTTCAAATAACTTACTTAGCTGCCTATATGGGCCCACTGTCCCAAACAAACCCCGTCCCTACCGTATGCGTATATCCCACGGAGGAGATCCTCTCGTAGGCCCATCGTGTCGAAGGTAGGAGTAACATCGACCTCCTCACTGGTCTCAAACTCGATCTTGGTCATGTCTTCCTCCTTCAATAGACGCCTCGTGCGCGGTACGGTGGCTACTTCCATGGCTTTTGTGAACGTTTTCACAAAATACGAATAAAATCGACAACTTCACCAGCTCGAGTTCTGCTGCGGTAAGTAGAAAAAAGACCGCCGCATGTGTCGCTCTAGTGACGCCGAAAGCAAGAGACGAGAATTTGCATGACGTTTGCTGTGTCGTCACCATAGAGATCCGATTAAAGGTGTACCAAAGATAAACCAAGATAGATCACAGCTTGTTGTTTCCAATGGAAACAATGACTCGGTGGGCAGAACAAACAGGGAGGTGGGCAGAGCCAAGCACGCGCTAGTGATATCCTATTGGCGCGTTCTAGTATGTATCTGCATATTTCCGTTACAGAAGGCCTACTCTGTGACGAGGCAAGTCAGTTAAGAACAAATAATTATTTAAAATGACGGGCTACACCGGGCCAATTGTGCGCCGCCCTATGGGACTCCCAATCACGTCCTGTTGTGATACAGCCTGGATTCAGGGTGTCTGTAGTGACACCTCCAGCGCCGAGATGCAGTGCCTTAAACCGCTGTGCCACTCCGGAGCCCCAATAACTCAATTCGCCGTTGCAGTCATTCGCAACCGGCGCAACTTTATTATTTAGGATAAAGTCTACTTAGTCCATTCTGTTCATAACATATTATAGTTTTGCGAACATAAAACTGTATTAAGATCAAATGTTTCATCGATGAGAAAATTTGCAGAATGTCGGCCAAAATACATCTCCCACTTCCCGCCAGTGGGCGTTCTCTCACTACCATATTTGGTAGTAAGTGGAAACGTCAACCGGATGCTTCACATTTAAACGCCCATTAAATATCTGTCTCATTGAAATATATGTCTCATTGTTCTATCTGTGGGTGCACTATGCAGAAATCGTTCCGCCATTTCCTGGTTGCTAACTAGGAATATATATAAAAATATATATATATAAAAAAATAGGAATATATGCCGCGTTCACGTACTAGTAGGGAATAGAAAACTCAGAACATTTCTGACTTGCTTACTGGTTGAACACAGCACACAACACAGCACTGCACAACTACTACCAGTTAGCAAAACGGAAAATTCAGAGTTTCCTAGTTCTGACAAGCACAGGAACGTAGCAATACAGAGAAGGAACTGTCAGATGTATCATAATAGCCCGGAAGTAAAGCCACACTGGGAGCCACATTTGAAATGGAATAGATTGAATACATGGACCAGGTTCGAAAAAATCGCATTAAACATGGTTAAAATTTTCGGAAGGTCTGTCATCACCATGCATGTAATACATTAAACATCAGATGGTACTGGGGAGCTATTTCATAGTTTTTTCACGGTTATATTTCCAATTTCAATCTTATAGCAACCCTATGCTTGGAATGACTTATGGGCAGAGCAGACCATCCGATATGCGCTGTAGTTACATATTTATACACCCCAAATTCTAATTTCATCCCTTGTATGCGTATTGGAGTTCCAATCCAAACACCCTCCATTTTATCTTGGCTCAATTTAGCTCGAGCGACTTCTTTGTATAAATACAAATTATTGTTTAATCTATTCAACTCATCTTGATTTCTGATTATGACATCATCGGCATAAGCAAGTGCGACAACAGGCTGTCTAGAGCTGGTGATAGTACCTTGAATATTTGGATCTTCTTTCATTTGCTTTAGGAGAGGGCTAATAGCTATTACATACAAGGCTGTGCTAAGTGGGTAACCCTGCTTCACCCCCCTTTCAATTTCAAAAGGTTTCGGTCAGGAAACCATTTACATTAACTTGGACAGTAGATCGGCATACAGTAACTTAATCATATCAATTAATGGACTTGGGAACCCATAACATTCATTACACACCATCAATATTCACGTAAAACATAATTAAAAGCTTTTTCTAAACAAAACACAAAATGTAGAAATCAATTTCAGATGTGGATGTAGTAATATCTTTCAGCATACAGATGTTGTCCCACATGAAACGCCCTTTGATGGCAAATGTTTTCTTTTTTTCTTTTATGGTATCAAGAACCCCCTTTAGTCTGTTCATGATTATTTCTGCTAAGATCTTATAGTCTAACTTTATTAATGACAGTCAATGACGTGTATTCATGGATGCCAAGGGAATCCAGGCTTCCACCAAAAAAATGTGCCAAAAAAAATACATCAATGTATCCTTTGTCTCTCTGTGTTTCATAATTTTCCTTCAGTTTGCAAGAGGCTGAATGTATCTCACCAGGGAAAGGATCAGAGCATGCAAAACAGTGCCCTTCTGTTTCTGTATGTGTAGCCCATCTATCTGATGTTGTCTGGTCAAAAAGAGGACGACATTGTTGCCGCCCATAGCATTGAATGCAAGTGAAGCCAGCGAGCATCATTGAGCGAAACAGTGAGCTCAACTGTGAATGGTCCTGGTGTAGTGGGTCTACTATGCACCACAGGAGAACCAAGAAATGAAGAGCGACACCACGGCTGTCTTTTAGGCTTTTATGTTGATCTGCAATAGTATTGTGAAAAGACAGGACAGGAACGACTCTTGGTCAAGGTTACCCCTGTGGAGGAAGAACTCTTACCTTATGTCTTAAAGTTTGCTGAAATTAAGAAGGGGTGAGTGTAGTAGAGTTAAAATGGTTATTCCAGCAAACTTCAGATTATTGGAATGGTACACAACGCAGAGCAGAACAATCAGGTTGAGGGTCAGTGGCCAAAGCCCGCGAACAGGAATGTTCCAAGTTCAGACAGAAGGGGGGAGTCAGATCGCTATGATCGCCAGGAACTTTGCTTTTGGTTTCTAATTTTAATTGTTGCGCTACTGGTGATGCTAGGTGGGCAGCTACAGTAGCTGAATGATGTTAACATCAACAGGCATCACCAGTAGCGCAACAATTAAAAAAAAAAAGTAACAGTCAGTATCTGGTGTGGCCACCAGCTGCATTAAGTACTGCAGTGCATCTTCTCAGCATGGACTGCACCAGATTTGCCAGTTCTTGCTGTGAGATGTTACCCCACTCTTCCACCAAGGCACCTGCAAGTTCCCGGACATTTCTGGGGGGAATGGCCCTAGCCCTCACCCTCCGATCCAACAGGTCCCAGACGTGCTCAATGGAATTGAGATCCGGGCACTTCGCTGGCCATGGCAGAACACTGACATTCCTGTCTTGCAGGAAATCAAGCACAGAATGAGCAGTATGGCTGGTGGCATTGTCATGCAGGAGGGTCATGTCAGGATGAGCCTGCAGGAAGGGTACCACATGAGGGAGGAGGATGTCTTCCCTGTAACGCACAGCGTTGAGATTGCCTGCAATGACAACAAGCTTAGTCCGATGATCCTGTGACACACCGCCCCAGACCATGACGGACCCTCCACCTCCAAATCGATCCAGAGTACAGGCCTCATTGTAACGCTCATTCCTTCGACGATAAACGCGAATCTGACCATCACCCCTGGCGAGACAAAACCGCAACTCATCAGTGAAGAGCACTTTTTGCCAGTCCTGTCTGGTCCAGCGACGGTGGGTTTGTGCCCATAGGCGACGTCGTTGCCGGTGATGTCTGGTGAGGACCTTCCTTACAACAGGCCTACAAGCCCTCATTCCAGCCGCTCTCAGCCTATTGTGGACAGTCTGAGCACTGATGGAGGAATTGTGCGTTCCTGGTGTAACTCGGGCAGTTGTTGTTGCCATCCTGTACCTGTCCCGCAAGTGTGATGTTCGGATGTACCAATCCTGTGCAGGTGTTGTTACATGTGGTCTGCCACTGCGAGGACGATCAGTTGTCCGTCCTGTCTCCCTGTAGCGCTGTCTTAGGCGTCTCACAGTACAGACATTGCAATTTATTGCCTTGGACACATCTGCAGTCCTCATGCCTCCTTGCAGCATGCCTAAGGCACGTTCACGCAGATGAGCAGGGACCCTAGGCATCTTTCCTTTGGTGTTTTTCAGAGTCAGGCCTCTTTAGTGTCCTAAGTTTTCATTACTGTGACCTTAATTGCCTACTGTCTGTAAGCTGTTAGTGTCTTAACGACCGTTCCACAGGTGCATGTTCATTAATTGTTTATGGTTCATTGAACAAGCATGGGAAACCGTGTTTAAACCCTTTACAATGAAGATCTGTGAAGTTATTTGGATTTTTACAAATTATCTTTGAACGACAGGGTCCTGCAAAAGGACATTTCTTTTGGATTTGTACTGGAGGTCCGTGGATTTTACTCAGTCGTACTTTGTACCTTCTGACCCTATACCAGATCCGGAACATGTCTAGTGGCTTGGAGACAGGCTGTAGGATTTCACATTTCTGCTTTATGCCTCGATCACACCTAGTGTTTTTTCGTTTTGGTATGCCAGAAGTACAATCACACCAACAGTATTATTGAGCAAAATGGAACGCAGCATCATCTGCATATGTGTGCAACAAAAGTTCAACATTCACCTTCTGCGACCATTACTCATACAATTTGATGCATACATTGGATTAATAAATTCAACCCTATGCACCACACAGAAAGCACTGAAACTACCTCGGCAAGGCAAACATTATTTATTTAACTCGGCAAGTCAGTTAAGAACAAATTCTTATTTACAATGACGGCCTACCCTAACGACTCTAGTCCAATTGTGCACTGCCCTATGGGACTCCCAATCACAGCCGGTTGTGATACAGCCTGGAATCAAACCAGGGTCTGGTTTGATTCCACAACTCTAGCACTGAGATGCAGTTCCTTAGACCGCTGTGCCACTCGGGAGCCCATATTACTGCCATTCTTTTTCAGTTTGTTTCATACAGGAAGTGGGGAAATATTGGTGACCAACGACAAACATTTTTATTTATACATTTAAATTGAAGAATATATATTTTACATAGGTGACAATGGTTAACAGTCAAAAACCATCTCAGAAGATGTTCACGTGGTAGAGAATGTGTGCATGAAGCTGTGTGTGTGTTTGTGTGTCTTTTTTCAGGCAAGTTAAGTGATAGAAAGTGGTGCTTGCCCTTCAAGGATTCCCACAAAAGTAAATTAACATTACTACTCATTAAACATTTTGATGTTGCTTTTCCATCATGATGGCAATGGTTGAGCCCAAGAGAACCACACCGATAAATACTGGCTTAATGATTTCCTCTTTAAAAACCACACTTGTGCAGTTATACTAACACCCAACATTGCAGAGCAGATTTCTAAAATATGGGCTAAACAGGCTTTGATATGGTAGTTTTCTTCCGTTTGGTGCCCAATTAATTTTTTATATTTAACCTTTATTTAACTAGGCAAGTCAGTTAAGAACAAATTGTTATTTACAATGGCGGCCTACTCCGGCCAAACCCCGACGACGCCAATTGTGCACCGCCCTATGGGACTCCCCATCACGGCCAGTTGTGATACAGCCTGGATTCGAACCAGGGACTGTAGTGACACCTCTTCCACTGAGATGCAGTGTCTTAGACCGCTGCGCCACTTGGGAGCCCAGATAAACACAACCCAGATAGTTAAATCTTCAAAATGCTGTAATAGGTCTATGACAAACTAGACCGGCATACTTGCATGTGTAAAAAAATATAAAAACTTGGGTATTATGTACTAAGACAATGTCCTTCAATATTGAAATCATAACCAGCATCCTGAAAACACCCCTTTACAATTGGGGTAATAGTTCAGTAGTTGATGGGAAATACAGTACTATCTATGCAGCAACACAGTAAGTGCTGTAGATTCACACAGAGAAGATAAAAAGTGCCTGCGCCAGTCTTCCAGATTAACCTTGTGATGTTCTAAAGTAATTCCTTAACCTACAGAATGATAGGGCACTATCTAAACCAGTGGTGGTACCCTGCCCGAGTACAAGGGCAAGTCAGTGTATCAGCCCACTCTAGCACAGCATAGAAGCATAGCACAGTCAAGCTACATGGCAGAGTCATAAGGTAGAAATATGTGAATCTGACATATACTTGATTTTGAGGGTAATGCTTTGTTTCTATGCATATATATTTAACTGTAGCATTATCAGAAAATAGATACTGGCATCAATGGCACATTTCCCCCCAGAAATGAAATAAAAACATGATTACCCTAATGACAGCAACTGGTATTGTAGAGCTATCATTCATATGCCAACATGAGAAAAATATAAGTAATCAACATTTGGATGCCCAGGGGGCTTAAAAGAGAATACATTCGTAAGAAAAACAAAATACCAAAACCTCTTCAGTTCACATACGTATAACTGGTATGTGCACACACTACACGTGTCTGATTGAAATGTGAAGCTGTAGCCCCAGCAACATGTGGATATGTCAAGCCAAGCAACTCTTGCAGAGAAAGAAAATAAGACAAATATACAAAAATGTAAACCAACTAAAATGGCAGTACCACACCTCAACCCTTTGTAAGTGTGTGTGCATATTCTTACAAGGTTTATTAAAATTAAAAAGAAAATAAAATCATTGCTGTGAAAAGGCAGTAATAAATAGGGGGTGGCAGTCTGTTGGCAAGGCGTCAGTGATCCCCTGGTGTTTGTGCATTTAAATGTGTGTCTGGGTAGAGCAGTCTATTGATATGTAGGCGGGTCAATCATCCTTTGAGTGATGATGGGCGTCCAGGTTGACCACTTGAAGCTCTGTGAGGTTGCTGCTGCTTGACTGCTGACCAATCACCATCTACAGGTCAAAAGGAAAGGGGATTAGGTGACAGTATTGTTGAGCAGTGAGGGTAGTGTTGAGGTAACAGTAAGAGTTGTGGTGACAGAGGGACATGGGTGTCATTACCGGGTGGAGCTGTACTGCTGACACAGGGATCTGAACTGTCCCAGGATGTCCTGTGAGGAACACCTGCGATACAGCGCCTAGTTGGGATGGGAAAAAACAAATTCAATAAATTAGTCGCACACATAAACGAGCCAGTAGGGTTGGCCGATATTACGATAGTATCGTCTTTTGAGGATGATTGACAGCCATCGTCAATAGTGACAACATCATGATATGACAGACTAAGCTATTTCAACTTCACTGCATGCCGCCATGCAGTAAAGAGTGGAGTCAGGCAGGGTAGTGCATGGGATGACATTCTGAGAAAATTGCCTATATTCCTATTTGTTATAGCCCATTTCAATAAATGTTATATTTATAGAATGCAAGAGAACAATGTAGACACAGCTAAGAGTTTCACCGAAGCAGCACAAAATGTCCGGTCAGAATTATTTGTATTTTTTCTCTCTAATGTCAGATGATCTGGACCAAAATCCCAAGTCTATTTCTATAGGATCGGACACTCTGGTGTCTTATTGTTTTAATGGCCCAATTGTATATTTTCTTTCCATTTGATAGGAATAGGACTTGGCCTATTAACACCTCTTTCAGTTTAATGCATGCTGATTTCTCCTGCCATGCTAGTTGTTTTTGAGTAATCTAAAAACTAAAATGGGGAGAAAAAAAAATTGCAATATTTTTGGGATAACAGTATAGATTTGACTCTACCTGCACCTAAACTCCGGTATTTGTTATCCAATAGCTGACTGATCAAAACTTCTCAGCCCTCTCGTCCCTCTATAGCTGACAGACAGTATACAAAACATTAGAAACACCTTCCTAATATCGAGTTTCAGCCCCCCCGTTTGCCCTCAGAACAGTCTCAATTCGTGGGGCATGGACTCTACAAGGTGGACTCCACAATTACATGCTATGAATATGGGACTAAATGCTTACATTTCTACTACTTTAATACACATAAGTGAATTTGTCCAAATACTTTTGGTCCCCATTTTGTGATGTAATTTCTAAACGGTTTAACCGATATGGATGAAAATACTCTCAAATTATTGACAGTCTGCATTTTAACCTCAGTCATTGTATCATTTCAAATCCAAAATGCTGGAGTACATAGCCAAAACAACAACAAAAAGTTGTCACTGTACCAATGCTTTTGGAGCTCACTGTATATCAGCACCCTGTTAGGTCAGTTGTGGTGTCTGGACTCTGATTGGCTCACCGGGGTCATGGGACTGTGTATGGGCTGTCTGTGGGAAGGTGTTGAGCACGGTCAGACTGCCGTCACCCAACGAGGTCGTAGGTGTGGCGTACATGACAGTGTGGGCGCCGGGGTACATCATGTGACCACCCATTGATGAGGGCACTGAGGACGTGACAATGGTGGTGGGGAGGCTCACTGAATTAGGGAGACAGGACAACAAGGGCAATGAGGGATGCATATCAATATTCTGCATGGTTCATTCATATTATGAATATGAATCGTGACTTCAACATTAAATGTTACTACTTCTACACAGTCATAGTGAAACAGAAACCGATGTTAATAAAGGCAACTACCGTAAATTCCGGACTATAAGCCGCAACTTTTTTCCCACGCTTTGAACCTCGCGGCTTAAACAATGACGCGGCTAATATATGGATTTTTCCCGCTTAAAATGTGTTTTTTTCTAAAAAAAAAAAACATTCTGTGACGTGCTCAGTTTTTTGGCGGCATGAAGCTTTCATTAGACCAATAAAATTGCCGAACGGTTTAAGGTCAAACAACTTTTGTTTACTGTTTAGATTAAATCGAGCGCTCTCAAACTTCATCATTCTGATTACAGTAGTCATTTTGTCACCCTCATCATGGCAAAGACACGGAGAAATGCATACGATGCAGCTTTCAAGTTGAAGGCGATTGATCTGGCTGTTGGAAAAGGAAATAGAGCTGCTGCACGGGAGCTTGGTCTTAATGAGTCGATGATAAGACGTTGGAAACAGCAGCGTGAGAAATTGACTCAGTGCAAAAAGACAAAATTAGCAGGAAGCTTTAGTTATTTTTTGTTACAAGCCGTGTTTCGTTAAAGCCTGTGTAAAGTTCATTTGTTTCAATGTACCGGTAGGCACCTGTGGCTTTTTCTGGTTTGAAATACCAAAATCGAACATTTAATCCAATCCCATTGCCGAAATCAGAAAAGTTTTGAAAAACTGGGCCCAATAGCGAGAGGGTTTACTCCCATCAAACTGTAAGCAGACCGCCTGCCTTCCCGCCATTGGGACGACTCCCATTGTTAGGGCGGAGACAAGACCATCTCAAATCAAATCAAATTTTATTGGTCAGCAGATAATGCGAGTGTATACAGTGTCTCTGCCTATGAGAAGGCAAGGAGCAGCAATTGCCATATTGTTAATACCTGTCCAGTCCTTTCAGATCTATAGGAATGCCTAGTGAGGAAGAGCTAGAGCCTAGAGGTCCATGTCACTTGCCACTGAGGAGTAGCACTCATGTCAGTCTCTCCATTTGCCCTCTAGATGGGGCTACTGCTCTGCTACACCAGTCATTCCAGACCCTCCTCCTTGGGATTGGGTCCATCAAGAAGCCCATTTCATTATTAGATCAACTTGTAAACAGACTGCTGCTTGTCGCGTTTGAGAGTGGGGTAAAAAGCCTACTAGTCATCATATAGCAATTTAACACTTAACATTAACCCCCCCCCCCCCCCCCCCTCATAACACTAATAATATTATCGCATTGCTGTTTACCACCCTCAAATCACATTGGCATTATAGTCAAATGGGCT
This sequence comes from Salmo salar, assembly GCF_965601325.2. Lineage (NCBI taxonomy): Eukaryota > Metazoa > Chordata > Actinopteri > Salmoniformes > Salmonidae > Salmo > Salmo salar. Next base: position 50,360,524 of record NC_138292.1, on the reverse strand, counting down.
CATAAGCAGACAGGCTGCTGTGAGAGTGTATGGTTGTTGTTGTTTACCTGTGGAGTTGCTTGTGATGTGGGAGAGGTCACTGTGGCTCACAGAGCTCTGCTGGCTGCTGGGGTGAACTTGAATGGCCTGCAGCTGCTGGCCCATCCCTCCACCTAAGAAAGACGCACACACACCTAGAGTGAGAATATTAATTTTCCATTCAACTATTTTTGCACACTCATTGGAGGCCAAGTTTGCATGTTACCTCTGATAGGTACATAACTAGAGTTGGGTGGTAAATATGAATGGGTTAGTGAAGTGGTGTGTACCAGTTAAGTGGCTGAGCAAGGGTTAACTGACCTACAGAAAAGTAACACAGAATCCCCATCTATACAGCTGTCAGATATGCTATTTTAACACAAAAGGTGTTCCTTTTTCAGCAGTTGTGATTTTACAAATTAAGTACTTGGGCTATTACTACTGACAATTTTAAAGAATTTCCCCATTGTTAGCCTACTTTCACGACAGTTCATGAAGATGAAGACCAAGTGAGAAAACGGACACAAGCAATGTTCCCTCTAAGCTGCGCGTGTCTGCGCAGTAGCCCCGGGACTGCCGCGCAGAAGAAATATCAGCCCACTGAGAGAAGCACCAGATTAAACGTCACTCAACTTTCTAGAGTTTTCCCTGTTAGTTAACACTATCAATGGTTTCCTTTTACTGTGGCGATTGTGATTGAGTCAAAGCAATATTAGCCGCTTTTCATGCAATATACAGAAACAAAACAAACTATGCAAGAGATTTTGTTGTAGGCAGAACGCATCGTCATAGGATTCTATTCTATTGACACATGACTCAGCCCATACTCCACACAGACCGGTGCGGCATAACCAATCTGAGCTGCAGTAGGCCTAGATGCAAATAGACCATTGCCTTACAGTATATGGATCTGTGCAGTTTACTTTGAATTGGACTGTGTTTACAGCGTGAGTAGATGTGCTTGTTTTGAGATCAAAGCGAGAGCTGCATGTAGCCATGTGTGTAATTTGTCTGATTCTCTGTAATAAATGGTATGGGATTGATAATGCATTTTATTTTGTAAAGTGGTTTATTGGATCAAACACCACAACATTTTCAGTCACCTTATCTGAAGGACAAGTGGATAAGCAGGTTAAATGTCAAACTGCATGTTTTTCCCTCCCAAAATCTCAAGGAATGTAGAATTACATTGTACATTACACATTGGCAGCTACTGTAGGCTGAATGATAGAACAGCTATTTCTGTGTTTATTCTTATGGATGCATTTTCTCCATTGTTTTTGATGGTAGGCCACACTTGTAGGCCTACATTATGATCAAATAGCCAGTCTCCTACTTGGCCCCTGTTAAAACTAACTTAAAGTGACTACAGCCTCAGTGTTCACAGTAAACACGTGCTGGAAGTTGCACAGAATTTTCACAACATTACATTCAAGTGCAGAAAAAAATAAATGAGGGTACATTGGACAGAAGTGTGGAACTTTCTTTCAACTCACGCTTTTTTCTGTCCGCTAAGACAACTGATAAAACTCTGGGGCTTACTTCTAGCCCTGCTCCAAAATAACTTGAACAGACTAAAATATCCTCTTTCCTATATTCCTGTCCCTATCTACACACTGACTTAGCTACTCCTCCCGCTCCTTGTCCCTAAAATATAGCTCCTGTTTACCCTTCCATGAGTCCTTATTATCAATCCTCATTGCCTCCCTTTGTCCCGTCAACAAATGAGCCCTCTCCTGTGACTGCTTGCAAGCAGAGCACCATATTTAAACCTCATAAGGAGTTAATTCAAACATGCTTTCTCACTGCATTGTAAATGTTAGTATTTTTGCCTTTATCACAATGTAAAGAGAGACTAAAGCCCAGGCTCAAACAAACATTAAGAGAGAGACTGAGATGCATAGAGAGTAGAGGTCGACCGATTATGATTTTTCAACAGCGATTTATTGGAGGACCAAAAAAAGCCGATACCGAGTAGTCGGCCGATTTTTATATATACACATTTGTAATAATGACAATTACAACAATACTGAACGAACACTTATTTTAACTTAATATAATACATGAATAAAATCAATTTACTCTCAAATAAATAATGAAACACGTTCAATTTGGTTTAAATAATGTAAAAACAAAGTGTTGGAGAAGAAAGTAAAAGTGCAATATTTGCCATGTAAAAAAGCTAACGTTTACGTTCCTTGCTCAGAACATGAGAAAGCTGGTGGTTCCTTTTAACATGAGTCTTCAATATTCCCAGGTAAGAAGTTTTAGGTTGTAGTTATTATAGGAATTATAGGACTATTTCTCTCTTAATATACTGCTCAAAAAAATAAAGGGAACACTTAAACAACACATCCTAGATCTAAATGAAAGAAATAATCTTATTAAATACTTTTTTCTTTACATAGTTGAATGTGCTGACAACAAAATCACACAAAAATAATCTATGGAAATCCAATTTATCAACCCATTGAGGTCTGGATTTGGAGTCACACTCAAAATTAAAGTGGAAAACCACACTACAGGCTGATCCAACTTTGATGTAATGTCCTTAAAACAAGTCAAAATGAGGCTCAGTACTGTGTGTGGCCTCCACGTGCCTGTATGACCTCCCTACAATGCCTGGGCATGCTCCTGATGAGGTGGCGAATGGTCTCCTGAGGGATCTCCTCCCAGACCTGGACTAAAGCATCCGCCAACTCCTGGACAGTCTGTGGTGCAATGTGGCGTTGGTGGATGGAGCGAGACATGATGTCCCAGATGTGCTCAATTGGATTCAGGTCTGGGGAACGGGCGGGCCAGTCCATAGCATCAATGCCTTCCTCTTGCAGGAACTGCTGACACACTCCAGCCACATGAGGTCTAGCATTGTCTTGCATTACGAGGAACCCAGGGCCAACCGCACCAGCATATGGTCTCACAAGGGGTCTGAGGATCTCATCTCGGTACCTAATGGCAGTCAGGCTACCTCTGGCGAGTACATGGAGGGCTGTGCGGCCCCCCAAAGAAATGCCACCCTACACCATGACTGACCCACCGCCAAACCGGTCATGCTGGAGGATGTTGCAGGCAGCAGAACATTCTCCACGGCGTCTCCAGACTCTGTCACGTCTGTCACGCGCTCAGTGTGAACCTGCTTTCATCTGTGAAGAGCACAGGGCGCCAGTGGTGAATTTGCCAATCTTGGTGTTCTCTGGCAAATGCCAAATGTCCTGCACGGTGTTGGGCTGTAAGCACAACCCCCACCTGTGGACGTCGGGCCCTCATACCACCCTCATGGAGTCTGTTTCTGACCGTTTGAGCAGACACATGCACATTTGTGGCCTGCTGGTGGTCATTTTGCAGGGCTCTGGCAGTGCTTCTCCTGCTCCTCCTTGCACAAAGGCGGAGGTAGCGGTCCTGCTGCTGGGTTGTTGCCCTCCTACGGCCTCCTCCAAGTCTCCTGATGTACTGGCCTGTCTCCTGGTAGCGCCTCCATGCTCTGGACACTACGCTGACAGACACAGCAAACCTTCTTGCCACAGCTCGCATTGATGTGCCATCCTGGATGAGCTGCACTATCTGAGCCACTTGTGTGGGTTGTGGACTCCGTCTCATGCTACCACTAGAGTGAAAGCACCGCCAGCATTCAAAAGTGACCAAAACATCAGCCAGGAAGCATAGGAACTGAGAAGTGGTCTGTGGTTACCACCTGCAGAATCACTCCTTTATTGGGGGTGTCTTGCTAATTGCCTATAATTTCCACCTGTTGTCTATTCCATTTGCACAACAGCATGTGAAATGTATTGTCGATCAGTGTTGCTTCCTAAGTGGACAGTTTGATTTCACAGAAGTGTGATTGACTTGGAGTTACATTGTGTTGTTTAAGTGTTCCCTTTATTTTTTTGAGCAGTGTACCATTTGTATTTCATATACCTTTGACTATTGGATGTTCTTATAGGCATTATAGTATTGCCAGCCTAATCTCGGGAGTTGATAGGCTTGACGTCATAAACAGCTCAATGCTTGAAGCACAGCGAAGAGCTGCTGGCAAATGCAGGAAAGTGCTGTTTGAATGAATGCTTACGAGCCTGCTGCTGCCTACCACCGCCCAGTCAGACTGCTCTATCAAATCATAGACTTAATTATAATATAATAAAACACAGAAATACTTAGGTCATTAATACGGTCAAATCCGGAAACTATCATTTCGAAAACAAAACGTTTTTTCTTTCAGTGAAATACGGAACCGTTCCGTATTTTATCTAATGGGTGGCATCCCTAAGTCTAAATATTGCTGTTACATTGCACAACCTTCAATGTTATGTCATAATTATGTACAATTCTGGCAAATTAATTACGGTCTTTGTTAGGAAGAAATAGTCTTCACAGTTTGCAACGAGCCAGGCGGCCCAAACGGCTGCATATACCCTGACTCTGCTTGCACAGAACGCAAGAGAAGTGACACAATTTCCGTAATTAAAAGAAAGTCATGTTAGCAAGCGATATTAACTAAATATGCAGGTTTAAAAATATGTACTTGTGTATTGATTTTAAGAAAGGCATTGCTGTTTAAGGTTAGGTACACATTGGTGCAACGACAGTGCTTTTTTCACGAATGCGCTTGTTAATCATCACCCGTTTGGCAAAGTAGGATGTGATTCGATGATAAATTAACAGGCACCGAATCGATTATATGCAACGCAGGACAAGCTAGATAAACTAGTAATATCATCAACCATGTGTAGTTAACTAGTGATTATGTGAAGTGATTGTTTTTTTATAAGATACGTTTAATGCTAGCTAGCAACTTACCTTGGCTCCTTGCTGCACTCACGTAACAGGTAGTCAACCTGCAACGCAGTCTCCTCGTGGAGTGCAATGTAATTGGCCATTGTCGGTGTCCAAAAATGCCGATTGTTATGAAAACGTGAAATTGGCCCTAAGTAATCGGCCATTCCGATTAATCGGTCGACCTCTAATAGAGAGACAGTGAGGTAAAGACAAACCTCGAAAAGGACACTAACAGACAGGCATAGAGATATTGGGAGATAGCTACAGAGAAATGACTGGGATCCTAGATGCAAACAAACTGGGCTCAATTTGGAGACACTCGACACAAACTTCAACAGAGTGAGAAATGCATGCAGACAGAAGGAGACAGACCCTATATCCCAAATCAACCCCTTGGTTGATCGGAGAAGATGGGATGCATGTAACAAAATAGTGGTAGCTCCATCATGCCCTCTGATAGGTAAGGCAGAATCGTCTAAAAAAAATAAAATTGAAGATTATTTGTTGTGCAGATAAAAAAATGTTTTTCATTAAGTCAGAATTGTTGCCATATTGCTTGCGAAAAGTGTAGGAGCTAGGGGTTGATTTGCAATTCAGGGAGAGTTGATGCTCAGGAAGTATCTGGGCAAGGAACCAAAACATGACGTGGCGGGGTGAAGAAGCCCCTGACCTGTGAGCGAGACAGTTGCAGGTAGGCGGAGCAGGGTGGTGTGCTGGCCCTGCTGGGTGTGCCCTGCGGTGGTGATGCTGGTCTGGGCCAAGGGGCCCTGGAAGGCCTGCAGCTGACTGAGTGGAATGGTGTGTGTGCCAGGGGGAAGCGTTGCGCCTAGAGGACGCGCAGAGAAGATTAGCAGTGCACAGGTCTCACGCAGTGGTACCGGTGAATAGACCAAGAAAACACACAACACAGCGAGAAAGACAAAAGAAAAGATGGAGGGTAAACGGACATAGCCACACAAACAGCCACAAAAAACACAGCATCACTGACAAAAAATACTCAAACACAGACAGAACAAAGCCTCAGACAAAATACAGACAGTTACACAGAAAAATGTACAGCCACAGACAACACAGACTCAAACAAAACACACTCACACAGACAAACCACATGCAAACACACAGCCAAAAAGCCCCAGAGGATTGTTTTTTATTGGGGTGCAATATTCTTAAAAAAAAAAAAAGGGCAATTCTGAAACAAGGGAACAATTCAGCGGGGTGAATAGATGTAAATGAAGTTGGGTGCAACACAGATGAAAATCAAGCCAATAAGGTGGGTAAAGGGGGTAAATGAGGCAAAGAAAGTGAGAAATTAAAAAAACAGGACCCCCCCCCCCCACTCACCGGACATGAGGGTGAACCCTCCAGGTAGCATGACGCTCGTTGACGTGGCCGAGGTCTTCAGCACCGTGCCGTTGGCACTGCTGGTGGCACTGTGAGTATTGATGCCCGCCGAGACCTGCCAGCAGGTGGCAGGGATGCTGTTCTGCAAGTGCATGGCCACGGAGGAGGTGGTGGAGGAAGAGGACGACGACGACGACGTGGGTTGGGTGTTGACACTGGCAGGCAGATTGGCCATGGTGAACGTCGGCTTCATCATGTCCTGAGAAATGGAGAAAGCAGGAGAGATATTTACGATAATGATATGTTATCAGTGCATTTGGAGAGACTCTTTACTTTATGTAGCTTATGGTATGTAGATAATTTGATAGCCAAATATGTACAGATAAGGGGATGTACCAACCAAATGTATTTGCGTTCTCTCATGCCGAGAAACATTGCAGGTAAATAATGCACTCTGTCCATCAGTCAGCACACTGAGTGTTTTTAGATTTGACAAGTTGCTGATACATGTCAAGGATTCCATCAAAGGGCTAAGCTTCAACTCCTGGAGTAGTTTGTGAGCAAGCTGGTGTGCTAACTAGCTTTATGAAAATCAAGCAAAGCAGATTTGAGTCTGGGGATGGGAGGGGAGAGACAGCGATGACGAGATGAGACAATTTTCCATTTTAAACAAACAATGCTGGGAAATCGCTTCAATTGGCAAACTACCAAAGAAAATAGTTAAATATGCTCATGTAGCTCGCCAAGATCAAATCCGCTTGCTTTGGTAGCAATTGTCAAGTAAAAAATATATATACTGTCCGTAAAATTGATATAGCATGTATAAACTGAACGTAGAAGCCTAAGTATTGTTGTCCATTAGTTTACTCCAATTAGGGGAGGGGTGGTAGGGTTAGTAAATAATAAAAGGAAAATATATTAAATATACCTTGCATTCAAAAAGTATTCAGACCCCTTCCCTTTTTCCAATTTTATTCCGTTACAGCCTTATTCTAATGGATTAAATTCAACTTTTTCCTCAATCTACACACAATGCCCCATAACGACAAAGCAAAAACAGGTTTAGAAATGTTAATTTATTTTTAAACAGAAATACCTTATTTACATAAGTATTCAGACCCTTTGCTATGAGACTCAAAATTGAGCTCAGGTGCATCCTGTTTCCATTGATCATCCTTGAGAGGTTTCTACAACTTGATTGGAGTCCACCTGTAGTAAATTCAACTGATTGGACATGATTTGGAAAGGCACACACACCTGTCCTCCATGCGTCACGGTGGGAACCACACATGCAGAGATCATCCGTTCACCTACTCTGCGTCTAACAAAGACAGCGGTTAGAACCAAAAATCGCTAATTTGGACTCAGACCAAAAAGAACAGATTTCCACTGGTCTAATATCCATTGCTCATGTTTTTTGGCCCAAGAAAGTTGACCATGAAGGCCTGATTCACGCAGTCTCCTCTGAACAGTTGATATTGAAATGTGTCTGTTACTTGAACTCTGAAGCATTTTTTTGGGCTGCAATTTCTGAGGCTGAAATACAAGAGCCCAGAAATGTTCCATACGCACAAAAAGTGTCTATGTCAAATGTTGGGCACAAGTTTGTTTACATACCTGTTGGTGAGCATTTCTCAAAGTATTTCTGTGTAATAAAGCTATTTTATGGGGGGACTATGCGCAGTCATGTAAAATCTATAGATTAGGGCTTAATGAATTTATTTAAATTGACCGACTTCCTTCTATAAACTAACTCAGTAAAATCTTTGAAATTGTTGCATGTTGCGTTTATATTTTTGTTCAGTAGTGTAGATCAGGGGCATCAAACTCATTCCATGGAGGCCCTAGTGTCTGCAGGTTTTTGTTTTTTTCCTTTCAATTAAGCCCTAGACCACCAGGTGGGGAGTTCCTTACTAATTAGTAGTGATGCACCGATATTACATTTTTGGCCAATACCCAATATTTTCCTTGCCCCCCACCCCCCAAAAAACATTCTAGTACAGTTAAATAGTTAAACACACACACACACACACACACACACGCAACGGTCTAAGGCACTGCATCTCAGTGCAAGAGGCATCACTACAGTCACTGGTTCGAATCCAGGCTGTATCACATCAGGCCGCGATTGGGAGTCCAATAGGGCGATGCACAATTGGCCCAGCGTCGTCCAGGTTTGGCCGGGGTAGGCCGTCATTGTAAATAAGAATTTGTTCTTAACTGACTTGCCTAGTTAAATAAAAGGTTACACACACACACCAAAAAGTTATTTTGTTTGCATTTACATATGTCCCCATGTTCTTCCCCAAAAACATAAAACAACAATCTGTTAGCTAGCTAACTATATAGCTAGGTGTCATCTAAAATAACCCTAATTTATAGGACAGTCGAACCCATCTATGTGAAGCTAAGCTAATAAGGATTAGCCACATATTGGACTTTGTGGTTAGCCTTCAAAATAAAAGTATGGCATTCTATTTGTATACATTTGCATCACTGTCAATTACATACCTTTATATTGAAGGCAAATCGCAAATTCCACTATTGTGGCTAATCCTTATTGTGGCTAGCTTCACAACACATATCCCGGTCCGGTCAAGCCTCACTAGCCTCTCTGGGCTAGGTGGGACGAAATCGTCCCACCTACGCAACAGCCAGTGTAATCCCGTGGCGCGATTTTCAAATACCTTAGAAATGCTATTACTTCAATTTCTCAAACATATGACTATTTTACACCATTTTAAAGACAAGACTCTCGTTAATCTAACCACACTGTCCGATTTCAAAAAGGCTTTACAACGAAAGCAAAACATTAGATTATGTCAGCAGAGTACCCAGCCAGAAATAATCAGACACCCATTTTTCAAGCTAGCATATAATGTCACAAAAACCAAAACCACAGCTAAATGCAGCACTAACCTTTGATGATCTTCATCAGATGACACTCCTAGGACATTATGTTATACAATACATGCATGTTTTGTTCAATCAAGTTCATATTTATATCAAAAAACAGCTTTTTACATTAGCATGTGACTAGCATTCCCACCAAACACTTCCGGTGAATTTACTAAATTACTCACGATAAACATTCACAAAAAACATTCACAAAAAACAAATTATTTTAAGAATTATAGATACAGAACTCCTTTATGCAATCGCGGTGTCCGATTTTAAAATAGCTTTTCGGTGAAAGCACATCTTGCAATATTCTGAGTAGATGGCGAGCTATCACAGGCTAGCTATTTTGACACCCACCAAGTTTGGTACTCACCAAACTCAGATTTACTATAAGAAAAATTGGATTACCTTTGCTGTTCTTCGTCAGAATGCACTCCCAGGACTTCTACTTCAATAACAAATATTGGTTTGGTTCCAAATAATCCAAATAGCGGCGTTTTGTTCGTGCGTTCAAGACACTATCCGAAGGGTAACGAAGGGTGACGCGCCCGGCGCGTATCGTGACAAAAAAATTCAAAATATTCCATTACCGTACTTCGAAGCATGTCAAACGCTGTTTAAAATCCATTTTTAATGCGATTTTTCTCGTAAAATAGCGATAATATTCCGACCGGGAGAAGTTGTTCTCGTTCAAAGACTCAAAGAAGAAAATGGACTCTTCACGTGCACGCGCGCACCCGTCTCATTGTTCTCAGATCGACCACTTACCAAATGCGCTACTGTTTTTCAGCCAGTAACTGCAGAGTCATGATTCAACGTTCTGGCGCCTTCTGAGAGCCTATGGGAGCCTTAGAAAATGTCACGTTACAGCAGAGATCCTTTGTTTTGGATAGAGATGACAAAGAAGGCCAAGAAATGGTCAGAGAGGGCACTTCCTGTTTGGAATCTTCTCAGATTTTGGCCTGCCATATGAGTTCTGTTATACTCACAGACACCATTCAAACAGTTTTAGAAACTTTAGGGTGTTTTCTATCCAAATCAAACAATTATATGCATATTCTAGTTACTGGGCAGGAGTAGTAACCAGATTAAATCGGGTACGTTTTTTATCCGGCCGTGCAAATACTGCCCCCTATCCCCAACAGGTTAAATGAGATGAAAAGGAGACTGGAGTGCCACTTTAATAGTTGTCATGTACTTTCTGAGCTTGCATTGGGTGTATTCACCGTCACCTGCATTGTTTACGTGTGTCCTGTTTATAGCGCAGCGGAGAGAAAATGCACAGATGTGTGCCGCAGTTCTACTAAGATGTAACAGTTTGGCTTAGTTTAAAGCTTGTCAATAAACAAACTGCAAAGGGAAAACTTGAACAGAAACATTTGGGTAGTAGGCTGGCTGGCTACTACTCAACTGCAGGACAGCAATGCTGCATTCAGCCGCACCTTTGTTCCAGCAGCGCTAAAAATGCACCTTTGAAGCGCTTATAAAAATGTAAATAAAATGTAAAACACATTTGTTAGTGGTGATAGTTATTTCCATTGAATATAGTCAGAAACGTAATTAAATTATCAATGATTCTCTCACACACACACACACGCACATATTTGGAACCGGTATCGAATTGAAGGTACAGCATGTAAAATGAACCAGTATCAAACTGTCAACAATGGGACATTTTAACCCTAGCCTTTTTGTGGGCCCACAGGGAGGAACTACCTCAGGGGTATCAAACTAATTCCACGGAGGCCAGAGTGTCTGTAGGTTTTTGTTTTTTCCTTTCAATAAAGACCTAGACAACCAGGTGAGGGGAGTTCTTTACTAATTAGTGACCTTAATACATCAATCAAGTACAAGGTGGAGCGAAAACTCTCAGACACTCGGCCAATAAAGCGAAAATAAACCAACCGCATTCAGTGTCTTGCATTCATTATCGTGCATTCTAGTCTAGGGCACTTGGTTTCCTTTCTAGAGGACATCTACATTAGCCAATTTGAACAAGTTATCCCTCTGAGCATAAGTCCATTTCCTCCTCCATAAACATTTGCTGAACGACTCTCTTCCAAAAGAGAGGGGACAAAACTAGTAAGCAAACAATGAAAAACTAGATTATGAGTTTAATGCCCTACTAAGTTTGCGGTGGATGGCCTGTTTCTTGTTATGACACTGACTGTGGGTGTCTGTCTGGCTGTGGTCTGATTTGATTGAGTCCAGAACCCCAGCCCAGCCCACTTCTGCTCCCGAACAGCATCCCCGTCCATCTGTATTTCAGCGTTCCTGATAACTTACTAGCACCAGCATGCGGCTCTACCTCCTCATCTGCACTCCGTCTTTCTATCAGTGCTTTGCACACCACCACAACCGAGGTGACTTGTCAGACAGACACCCTTTTAAATAGAAACTTCCTCTCCACAGGGTGAGCAGTGAGGATTCCTCCCACCACGTCACCTGTGAGCCAAAGTAGTACCGTGGTTCATCACCAACAAAAGCAAGTCTGGCTTTTGGTTGAGTAAAGAAGCTTAATGAGCTGAAAAATCCAGAATCTTTGCCATCACCACTCATAATTAACACTACAGAATTTGTTTCCATTTCATTAAACTAACTGCGCATCATGACATGATTTGTTGTCACTTATCATAAGCTTCTCTGCTTTAAAAAGGGGGTCAATGGGCCATCCATTAATAAAAATATTGATGTGAACTTTTGTAGCTCACGCTGTATTTCCAAAGCGAAAGTGTAGGCCTGTGCCTGGTGAATTAGCCAGCAACATGACCATTTGAGGAAGCTACCATTTATTCCCCTCTGTATTAAGCCAGGTGAGAGATGAAACTGACAACAAGTGGTTGACAATAAAGTGCAAGACTAGCCCAACAAAGGCCCTTTTTATTTACTCAAGCAAAAGATTTAGCCTCAGGTTGGCGTACATCGCTGAACCTCCTAACATAGAGCTCACCACGTTTCCTTGAAAATCACGGTCTCCAACCAACGCTGAAAACAGCTGCAGCTTATATGGAATGCAATCAGCCCTCTGCCAAGAGAGAAACTAGAGGAAACCATCCCATATATGGACAAAGAGGCCAAATATTATTTTTCTCAATCTACTGCGAAGCATTTATTTGTTTTTCATTTGCTCATGAATAACAGTGAAGTCTAAGGAGACGTACCAGCTAACCCATCGGTCAGCTTTGGTTAAAGGACCCATGTAGTGATGTCAACCGTTTAAGCAAAATGATGTCCTGTGATGTTGTACTATGACTTTGATCCAGTTTTTTGTTGTTGTTGTGTGAATACATTTTTATGGTGGCTACAAAAGGTTTCTCTGGCTGGAAAGTTTGTTCTCCCACACACACTTTTTTACCAGAATAAGGAGGTGAAACTACCACTGGCTAGTGCCTTTAAGTCTAAGACCGCTAACACCTTTGCTTTTCAAGGGATGCCGAATGCTACTACAAGTTAAGACATTCTACACTGGTTCTCTTTCCGGCACTGCATAGTAACCTAGCCACCCTCTTTGGTTCTGAAGCCTGTGCCAATTTCCCAACAGGATAAAGAATGAACAGAGCAACAATACTTCTTCCACATACTGTAGTAGTAGTAGTAGTAGTAGTAGTAGTAGTAGTAGTAGTAGTAGTAGTAGTAGTAGTATTATTATTATTACGCACAGTATGCAAAAAAAGTGTGACAACATGTTTGTTGATCTATGCGTTCGAAAAAACACCTCCATGCAACTGCTAGGCTAAAATCACCATATAAGACAGCATTAGGTAACTCGATGCATGGTAACCCAGGTGCTCTGAAGCAGCCATCGGTTGCGTTAACCCCAGGAGACTGTAACCACCTCACCTTGGTGTGCTCTGTGCAGCCGTCACCCTCCGACACCTGGTAGGTGAGGTCCGTCTCCTCGAAGCCTGTGGCGCTCATGCGCTGGTCGGTGGACGGGTCATTGCGGGGCGGCGAGTCGGGCGAGTTGAGGCACGTCTGGATGAGCGCCTTGCCCGTCTCGCTGGTAATCATGGGCTGGAGCTTGCGTGTGGCAAACGTGTAGACGTGGCCTGTCTCGCTGGCCACCAGGAGGAGGACCTGGGTGCCCGTTAGAGTGGAGAGCTCGTAGGCCTGGGGGAGTGGGAAGAGGGATGAGAGAGCGTCAGGCATCAAATCAAACTTAATGTAGCCCTTTCCACCCTCAGTCATGTCATCCCGTATACGGGTCATTGATAAGTGCCTAAATTGGAACGCAGTGGCTGTAGAGTGACATGCTATACATGACGTCAGAGCTCAGGTTCGCCGCTTCACAGCTCTGTATGGGTTTTAACTGACAGCTGTTATAAACTTGAGCATGTGCGCGACAACAAGATGCCCCCAACCCTCCTGCTAATTGAGCTACTTTTGCACATTTGTCGTTTGAGTGAAGGAAATGCTGTAAATAGAGACAAGTCGGTGTTCTGAAAGATGAGACGTTGAGGGTTATAATAAATACCGCTTCATCATACAAGCAAACTACACACCCGTGAGTCCAAATGTACTTCACATTTCCATATTTGAAGACATGTAATTTACACTATCAAGGTTTATGATTGCTATGTTTGATTCACAGTTGCAAGGATGATATGCGTTACGCCCTGAAGAGAATGAGTTTGTTGTATTGTGAAGAAAATTAGACACGGAACACACACTTGAACGCACTCATGACTCCATTCTATGCGCACCAAAATTACAAAATCGGTTTCCCTGAAGTGCCTTTTGAAAGCCTAACACTGTAAGATCATATTTTATAACGTAGCTAGCCATGTTGGCAATAGAATCAGCTTTCAGATTACGCCCACCTGACCCAGATTGCGATATATAAATGTGAACAGCAGCAATTGTATGATGGTGGGGAGACAGAGCTTTGTTCAAAACAAAAAAACTACAAGTGTGCTTGCCTCAGTTCCTCAATGGCAAAGCTAGGAGAGCTCCTTATAGTTCAAGGCTCTTTCCTTGAGTCATAAAAGTGCATTGAAATTACTTAGGAAATGTGCAGTTTGGAGAGGTGTGGACACTTAGACAACAGTTAGACCTCTCACTCAAACCCTTGTAATCATTTTTTCTTATCTTGCACCAATCCAACATTTCAGTGAATATTCTTATGTTACTGAATGTTCCAGAGTATTTTTAGATTTTGTTGTTGACAAATTCTGTGAAAAGTTCAGTAAATGTAAAATGCAAAAAAACCAACAGTGTAATGTTTGGATTCAGTCTTGTGTCCTCATCTTTGGTCTGATTATTTCCCCATAATCTCCAGTGTTCTCTTTGTTTCTACCATCATCATGCATATGCTTTTTATAGTTCTTCTGTTAGAAACATTTAAAAATGTGGCCCTATCCATATAGGCCAATTTCCAGGAGTGTAAGGGGCTAAAGTGCATTTACAGTAATGCAATAAAAAGAGAATGTGATTGTCAGTGCACAAATGAATCATCCATTTTAATGCTAAGACACATGTTAGAAATAGTAGGCAAATTCTAATATATATATATATATATATATATATATATATATATATATATATATATATATATATATATATATATATATATATATTTATTTTAACTGCTTAATCAAGAAAAATCCCATCGGAGAGACGCTTGTCTGAGTAGAATTCATTAATGGCGAACAGTGCTTGCACACTGATGTTTCTATGGATATAGGGATGTCATCAGTTGGGCGTCAATTAGGGCTGGGCGATAAGTCAATAATTAGGAGGTAATTACTTCCCTCAATAACGTTCTAAAAACATTTAGGTACATTTTCGATAATGTCGATAGAATCATTAGGTACAGCAGTCCATTTCATCTCTGACACAGCAGGAACATATAGAGAAGTGACAATATAAGGGTGGAGAGGTATACGCCCACTAAAAGCCACTTAGCACCTTGAGTAGCCACTATTAACCACGAAAACAGTTGCAGTGATAGCCATGGAGAAGGAGCAGCTTCCAACGAAGAAATTATTGATAAAAAGGGTCCAACTGTTTCAGTTATTTGGAAGTGGTTTGGCTTTTTGAAGTTCGACAAAGAGCAGAGCAACGTTCGGTGAAAATTGTGCCGTAGACAGGTGGCTACCAAGTCTGGTAATTCGACAAACCCTTTTCACCTTTTGAAGCAAAATCACTCTTTGGTATATGCAGGAAGTTTGAGTTTGCGCCACGGTATTGATAAACGCCCCTCAAGCACCAGCCAATCTAGGGATGTTCGCCCGAAGCAGTCAACACTGACAGCGTTTATGCCCTACGATTAAACATCGAAAAGACAAAGACATCACAAATGCTTTTATGCATTGCTAAGGACATGCTACCAGTTAGCACAGTCGAAAAGGAAGGTTTCAAGAGGCTTATCAATTTAATTGACCCCAGGTACGTGCTCCCTGGCCGCAAACATTTCTCTCTACGCCGAGTGTAGGGAAAAAGTTGAGGAACAGCTCAAGACAGATTTTACATATTTTGCTACTACTACCACTGATTGGTGGTCTAGTCACACGTCAGAGCCTTATATTAGCCTCAGAGTGGAATCTTCTAAATAAATGCCTTCAAACATCATACTTTCCCGACGACCACACAGTTCAAGCTATAGCAGAGGGGCTCATTGATGCTCTCACCTCCTGGGGACTCAGTCAAGACAGACAGGTCTGCATTACAATGGATAGTGGTGCGACCGTGGAGAAGGCTGCTCAAATCAACAAATGGAACCGACTGCAATGTTTTGGACATTGTCTGCACTTGACCATTGGTAAGTAACCATGTCAATTGTGTATATTGAAGTAATTGGTTAGATGAAACTAAAATGTCCTTTTTTTTTCTTCCATCAATTGATGAAAAAATATTACATTTGTACATAACTAAAGGGATTATTGCGATTAACATTTTATTAAAATCTCTTGATTTCTATTAGAGAGAGTGGGTAGAGACAAAATGGGTGGATCGAGCAATTGGAGTGTGTAAGAAAGTGGTAGGTGCCATTTCCTATTGGTGGAAAAAGAAGAGACCTGGCAGTTCAAAAAGAACAACCTACCCCAGCACAAGTTGGTGACCGAGTCGCCGACCAGGTGGTGATCACGTCAAAAGATGATGCAAAGAGTACTGGAGCAGGAGAAAGCCATTTCACAGGTCTTGTCCAGTGACAAGACCCAGGACTTAGCTCCCACCTGTACTGATATAGATGTTCTTGAGTCCATCAACCAGGCATTGACCCCACTCCTAGAATTCACCGATGCTCTGTCTGGCGAGTCTTATGTCAGTGTGTCTTACCTGAAGCCAGTACTACACCTGTTCAATACAGAAGTCATGAAACCTGATGATGGTGAAACAGTGCTCACCCAAACCATCAAAACGATAGTCATGGACGAGCTGAATGAGAAATATGATGACCTAGCCACAGATGACCTCCTGGGCATAGCCTCGTCAGTTTAAAACACATTACATCAAAGTGGAGAAGTTGGGCCACATAAAAGCAAGAGCTGTCTCAGAGATGGTAAATAAGGGACATGAAAAGCCCAGCACATGGAGAAGTTGCTGCTGCTTCTGCTTCACCACAACTGACAGCTAAAAAGAGAAAGTCACTGGGCAGTTTTTCCAAAAAGCCATTCTCCACCACCAGATTTTATTGAAATCCAGCTGGTACAAAAGGAACTCAGCTGCTACCTTCAGTCTCCTGATTCTGACAGTGAGACCAATCCACTGGACTGGTGGAAGATCCACCCCCCCCCCCCCCCCCAAAAAAAACTTCCCCAAAGTCAGCCACCTGGCAAAGCGCTACCTGTGCATTCCTGCGACCAGCTCCCCCTCAGAGCGTGTTTTTAGCACAGGTGGCAACATAGTGACCTTCCATAGGGCAGCTTTAAAGCCAGAAACTGTAGACAGACTTGTCTTTCTTGCTTGTAACTTCTAAGACAACTACCCCAACATAAACTGTGATGTGCTTTTAGCCTAACAGTTATAATGCATATTGACTTGCACTATTTAAAAATTGTATTTCTTGCTCATGACTTAACCTCTTGGGGCTAGGTGGGACGCTAGCGTGCCACCCGTGGTGCACTCCATCAACAGCAGGTGCATTTCAAGAGCGGCAAATTTGAATCCAAATAAATGTCAAAATTCAAATTTTTCAAAAATACAACTATTTTACACCATTTGAAAGATAAACATCTCCTTAATCTAACCACGTTTTACGATTTCAAAAAGGTTTTACGGCGAAAGCATAAATTTAGAGTATGTTAGGACAGTACATTTACAAGAGTTGTGTGTAATGTTTTGTCAAGTCAAAGACAGGGTCACCAAAACCATAAAACCAGCTAAAATGATGCACTAACCTTTTACAATCTCCATCAGATGACACTCCTAGGACATTATGTTAGACAATGCATGCATTTTTAGTTCTATCAAGTTCATATTTATATCCAAAAACAGCGTTTTACTATGGCATTGATGTTGAGGAAATCGTTTCCCTCCAATAACCGGCAGTCAAGTCAGCGTAACAAATTAAATAATTAAAATTAGAAAACATTGGTAAAATATTATATTGTCATTTAAAGAATTATAGATTTACATCTCTTGAACGCAATCAACTTGCCAGATTTAAAAATAACCTTACTGGGAAATCACACTTTGCAATAATCTGAGCACTGCGCCCAGAAAAATACGCGTTGCGATACAGACTAGACGTCATGTTGGGGAGATCTAAAATCGAAAATACTATGTAAATAATCCATTACCTTTGATTCTCTTCATCAGATGTCACTTCCAGGTATCACAGGTCCATAACGAATGTAGTTTTGTTCAAAAAAGCTCATCATTTATGTCCAAAAATCTCCGTCTCGTTAGCACATGATGTAAGCCAGCCGGACTTCTCGTCATGAACGAGGGGAAAAAATATATTTCCGTTCGTTCAAACATGTCAAACGTTGTATAGCATAAATCATTAGGGCCTTTTTTAACCAGAACATCAATAATATTCAAGGTGGACGAATGCATACTCTTTTATAACGTATTGGAACGAGGGTACCCAACATGAACTCGCGCGCCAGGTGTCTAATGGGACATCATCGTTCCATGGCTCTTGTTCGGTCAGATCTCCCTCCAGAAGACTCAAAACACTTTGTAAAGGCTGGTGACATCTAGTGGAAGCAATAGGAATTGCCAAAATATTCCTAAGCCCCTGTGTTTTTCAATGGGATAGGTTTAAAGTCAATACAACACATCAGGTATCCACTTCCTGTCAGAAAATGTCTCAGGGTTTTGCCTGCCAAATGAGTTCTGTTATACTCACAGACACCATTCAAACAGTTTTGGAAACTTTAGAGTGTTTTCTATCCATATATAATAAGTATATGCATATTCTAGTTACTGGGTAGGATTAGTAACCAGATTAAATCGGGTAAATTTTTTTTATCCAGACGTGCAAATGCTGCCCCCTAGACCCAACAGGTTAAGGGTTTACAGCTTTTTAAAAAAGTGGAGTTAATGTTATTTGTGAGTTCTACTTCTGACAAATAAGAAACATTAAAGCCTTTGGTTTGTTCAGGCATTCATTATCTTGTGATAATTTATTAGCCATATCGCCCAGCCCTAGCATCAATAGATAAATAGGCCCTTGCATGCATCTTTATCAATACTGTTATAATAATGTTCCGGAACTCCAATTTGAGCAGCAGCAGCTGAAAAATGAGCTCCTACAAATATTGAAATTTACATGGTTTTTAGAGTGAAGTACATCGGAAAAAAGCAAAAGAAAACTGCAAGACTGAATAGGAGAAAAAACAAGCAACAAACAAAGAAACTAGGCTTTTGAAAAATAACTATTTTTCATAAAATTGTAGTTATCTTAGCAAGCTGAATTGTTTACCAGTTGCTAAGCAGTTGCTAGGGACTCTTTTGGAAGAAGCTAGCTAGCTAACGAAGAACAACAAAGAATATCTAGTTAACAGAAGAAAAGAAAGAAAATCAGGACAGAAGAAAAAGGATATCAAAGTGAAACAGTTCTCTAAAGACACAGGAGACAATAATACAAGAAACAACACTTCTGTAGCTTGTCAACTATGTGTCTGTCTATCCCTGTTCTCTCCTCTCTGCACAGGCCATACAAACGCTTCACACCGCGTGGCCGCTGCCACTCTAACCTGGTGGTCCCAGCGCGCGCGACCCACGTGGAGTTCCAGGTCTCCGGCAGCCTCTGGAACTGCCGGTCTGCAGCCAACAAGGCTGAGTTCATCTCAGCCTATGCTACCCTCCAGTCCCTAGACTTCCTGGCGCTGACGGAAACATGGATTACCACAGATAACACTGCTACTCCTACTGCTCTCTCTTCGTCTGCCCATGTGTTCTCGCATACCCCTAGAGCATCGAGCCAGCGGGGTGGTGGCACTGGAATCCTCATCTCTCCCAAGTGGACATTCTCTCTTTCTCCCCTGACCCATCTGTCTATCTCCTCATTTGAATTCCATGCTGTCACAGTTACCAGCCCTTTCAAGCTTAACATCCTTATCATTTATCGCCCTCCAGGTTCCCTTGGAGAGTTCATCAATGAGCTTGACGCCTTGATAAGTTCCTTTCCTGAGGATGGCTCACCTCTCAGTTCTGGGTGACTTTAACCTCCCCACGTCTACCTTTGACTCATTCCTCTCTGCCTCCTTCTTTCCACTCCTCTCCTCTTTTGACCTCACCCTCTCACCTTCCCCCCCTACTCACAAGGCAGGCAATACGCTTGACCTCATCTTTACTAGATGCTGTTCTTCCACTAATCTCATTGCAACTCCCCTCCAAATCTCCGACCACTACCTTGTATCCTTTTCCCTCTTGCTCTCATCCAACACTTCTCACTCTGCCCCTACTCGGATGGTATTGCGCCGTCCCAACCTTCGCTCTCTCTCCTCTTCCATCCTATCATCTCTTCCCTCTGCTCAAACCTTCTCCAACCTATCTCCTGATTCTGCCTCCTCAACCCTCATCTCCTCCCTTTCTGCATCCTTTGATTTTCTCTGTCCCCTATCCTCCAGGCCGGCTCGGTCCTCCCCTCCTGCTCCGTGGCTCGACGACTCACTACGAGCTCACAGAACAAGGCTCCGGGCAGCCGAGCGGAAATGGAGGAAAACACGCCTCCCTGCGGACCTGGCATCCTTTCACTCACTCCTCTCTACATTCTCCTCTTCTGTCTCTGCTGCTAAAGCCACTTTCTACCACTCTAAATTCCAAGCATCTGCCTCTAACCCTAGGAAGCTCTTTGCTACCTTCTCCTCCCTCCTGAATCCTCCTCCCCCCCCCCCCCCCCTCCTCCTCCCTCTCTGCGGATGACTTCGTCAACCATTTTGAAAAGAAGGTTGACGATATCCGATCCTCGTTTGCTAAGTCAAACGACACCGCTGGTCCTGCTCACACTGCCCTACCCTGTGCTTTGACCTCTTTCTCCTCTCTCTCTCTCCAGATGAAATCTCGCGTCTTGTGACGGCCGGCCGCCCAACAACCTGCCCACTTGACCCTATCCCCTCCTCTCTTCTCCAGACCATTTCCGGAGACCTTCTCCCCTTCCTCACCTCGCTCATCAACTCATCCTTGACCGCTGGCTACGTCCCTTCCGTCTTCAAGAGAGCGAGAGTTGCACCCCTTCTGAAAAAACCTACACTTGATCCTTCCGATGTCAACAACTACAGACCAGTATCCCTTCTTTCTTTTCTCTCCAAAACTCTTGAACGTGCCGTCCTTGGCCAGCTCTCCTGCTATCTCTCTCAGAATGACCTTCTTGATCTTAATCAGTCAGGTTTCAAGACTGGGCATTCAACTGAGACTGCTCTTCTCTGTGTCACGGAGGCTCTCCGCACTGCTAAAGCTAACTCTCTCTCCTCTGCTCTCATCCTTCTAGACCTATCTGCTGCCTTTGATACTGTGAACCATCAAATCCTCCTCTCCACCCTCTCCGAGTTGGGCATCTCCGGCGCGGCCCACGCTTGGATTGCGTCCTACCTGACAGGTCGCTCCTACCAGGTGGCGTGGCGAGAATCTGTCTCCGCACCATGCGCTCTCACCACTGGTGTCCCCCAGGGCTCTGTTCTAGGCCCTCTCCTATTCTCGCTATACACCAAGTCACTTGGCTCTGTCATATCCTCACATGGTCTCTCCTATCATTGCTATGCAGACGACACACAATTAATCTTCTCCTTTCCCCCTTCTGATAACCAGGCGGCGAATCGCATCTCTGCATGTCTGTCAGACATATCAGTGTGGATGACGGATCACCAGCTCAAGCTGAACCTCGGCAAGACGGAGCTGCTCTTCCTCCCGGGGAAGGACTGCCCGTTCCATGATCTCGCCATCACGGTTGACAACTCCCTTGTGTCCTCCTCCCAGAGTGCTAAGAACCTTGGCGTGATCCTGGACAACACCCTGTCGTTCTCCACTAACATCAAGGCGGTGACCCGATCCTGTAGGTTCATGCTCTACAACATTCGCAGAGTACGACCCTGCCTCACACAGGAAGCGGCGCAAGTCCTAATCCAGGCACTTGTCATCTCCCGTCTGGATTACTGCAACTCGCTGTTGGCTGGGCTCCCTGCCTGTGCCATTAAACCCCTACAACTCATCCAGAACGCCGCAGCCCGTCTGGTGTTCAACCTTCCCAAGTTCTCTCACGTCACCCCGCTCCTCCGCTCTCTCCACTGGCTTCCAGTTGAAGCTCGCATCCGCTACAAGACCATGGTGATTGCCTACGGAGCTGTGAAGGGAACGGCACCTCCATACCTTCAGGCTCTGATCAGGCCCTACACCCAAACAAGGGCACTGCGTTCATCCACCACTGGCCTGCTGGCCCCCCTACCTCTGAGGAAGCACAGTTCCCGCTCAGCCCAGTCAAAACTGTTCGCTGCTCTGGCACCCCAATGGTGGAACAAATTCCCTCACGACGCCAGGACAGCGGAGTCAATCACCACCTTCCGGAGACACCTGAAACCCCACCTCTTTAAGGAATACCTAGGATAGGATAAAGTAATCCTTCTAACCCCCCCCCCCCCCTTAAAAGATTTAGATGCACTATTGTAAAGTGGTTGTTCCACTGGATATCATAAGGTGAATGCACCATTTTGTAAGTCGCTCTGGATAAGAGCGTCTGCTAAATGACTTAAATGTAATGTAAATGTAAATACATTGTTACATTTGTGATACAGTAATAGGTTCAGTATAGCCTACAGTTGCAGTGAATATTGTTGTATGACAAAATGGATGAATGACTACATTTATTTGGATTTAGGATATAGGCCTAGTGTTTTTTTCACAAGTCATTTGATCCTTCGATGTCGACTCTTCCTATCATTGTGAAGCAGAATTCACCAAGCGTTGGATTGTTCACCCACTAATAGGGAACGTGATCTGGGTTTAGACCGTCGTGAGACAGGTTAGTTTTACACTAGGCCTATATCCTAAATGCAAATTAATGTAGTCATTCATCCATTTTGTCATACAACAACATTCACTGCAACTGTATCTAAATGCAAAACCATTCATACAAACTCATGAGCAAAGATAAAGCAAAGCAGTGCGACAAAACAAACAGTTACACAAACAAGCGTACAGTCAATAACACAATCCATGTACTGCCTAACACAGTACATGGATATTCAATGAAAACTTTCTACAAATGTGCTCTGCAAACACTGTTTTCGTGCAAACACACACAAGTCCTTAGCACTGATGCAGTGGTGAGGCAGCAAGCACATCTTCCAACTATTTATTTATAGATATTGGAGAGAACAATCAATGTGGTCTCTGGGCTGTAGTCCTACAAAGGCCAAGAGTGGAGAGGAGTGGTCAGGCTAAAGGCCAAGAGTGGTTAGGCTAAAGGTTATTGGGAGAGTAAGAGGTAAATATTTCTGAACAAGCGCATTAGTTGCTTAGAGCAGTGCAAGGCTACGTTCAGAAGGCAAACGTTGTGGAACATTGCAAATAGAAATGTCATGAATATAACTAACGTGATTCCTTACTCAGCATGTCAGAAGGTCATGTTTGTTCTACACAGGCTCATAGTACCTCAACCCAGTGCCCTACTTAATGCAGCCTAGACCAAGCTTCCTTCCACCATGCATAGCCATTTCTTAAAAGCTTTTAAACAGCATCTCGGTGAGCACAAGCTGTTGTTTCCAAGGGGATCCCCACAGCCAAGCATAACATTGTGCCTGTGTAGGCAGCAGAGAGCGTGGCTCTAACAAGCCCAGGGCTCTCAGGCACTATGGGATAGTAGTAGTAGGAGGGAAATGGGATCTTTTTCTCAGCAGCCATTGGCTGCGTATGCTATTCAATGTATTGATGCACTTTATGGTGCTCATAAACTGGGACAACATCAGAAAGCAACCAGTGTTAATTAGAAAGCAAGGCTATAAAGTCAGGAAGGGGCAAACGATAGGAAGGAGAATATAGAGTTGAAGAGATTGAGCGAGTTAGGCCTAGCTATCCTGTGTCCTCCACTTTGCAGCAACACTTTCTGTAGGTTGTCATTTGTGCGGACCCACCCACACACCAAACCTGGGCTGGTAAGTAACCTAGTGGTTTTAAGAGCGTTGGGCCAATAACGGAAAGGTCGCTGGTTCGAATCCCCGAACCAGCTTGGTGGAAAGATCTGCCGTTCGACCCTTGAGCAACACCCCAACAACTACTCCCTGGGTGCCGATGACGTCGATTAAGGTGGCTCCCTGCACCGATCTGATTCAGAGGGGTTGGGTTAAATGTGGAAGACACATTTTGGTTGAATGCATTCAGTTGCGCAACTGACTCAGTATCCCATTTCCCACACTGTATATGCACAAGTGGCATTGCCTCATTGCAGAGTGGAAGGAACCCTGTGGTTGCCTAGGCACCCACACAGTATCGCTCTAAGAGGGGGTGTGCGTTGGCAGTGCACCATGGAGGAGCAGTGATAGCTCAAAGCTCAGATTTTGTGGAACATCAAAGCAGTTCTTTATTCTACCTTCCACATTGCAGTCTGATTTTTCAAGCGAACCAGAGCCTCCTGGGGCTGCAGGTAGTCTAGTGGTTAAGAGAATTGGGCCAGTTAACGAAAGGTTGCTGGTTTGAATCCCCGACCCGGCATGGGGGGAAAAATCCGGAAGGCAGTTAACCCCCAAAAACACCTGCTCCCCGGGCACTGTGGATGTTGATTAAGGCAGCTCCCCGCACCTCTCTGAATCAGAGGGGTTGGGTTAAACGTGGAAGACACATTTCAGATGAATGCATTCAGTTGTGCAACTGACTATGTAGCCCCTTTTCTTGCCTGTATTTTATAAACAGAGGTTGCCAAATATTTTTTTTCTTCCCCCCCTCCCTGCTGCATACAGCACACCTGGGTACAAAAATCTGTAAAGTACCCTGCCCTGAGCAGGGTTATTTAACTCCCAAAGGCCTTTGCAGACTGTACGTCGGAATCAGTTTTAAGATTATCATGTTACACTGTATGATGTTACCAAATTAAAATCTGCACGTGTGGCAGCAGCACAAGCCTCACTCTATGCTTATGCACAAGTGAAGTGAGTTCAGGAAAAAAAAACTGAAAGTATGCATCTTACAAAGAGTTCACATACAAACTTTATATGTCCAAACTCAATCAAAATAACATGGTCGCTGTGTTAGACCGTTGTGCATTTATCAAAATACCATCAGGTGGCCTGATTTCATGCAGATGTGTCATGTAAACAAGATTAGGGAAATCATTATTTGTGCACAGCATGTAGGCTAAAAGTTTAAATCAAACTATTATATTAAATCCGACTATTCACAATAATATCAGGTGGTGTGAAAGGAAGGCCCGGAAAATCGTCAAAGACTCCAGCCACCCAAGCCATAGACTTGTCTCTGCATCAAGTCTGACACCAACAGGCTCCTGAACAGCTTTTATCCCCATACCATAAGACTGCTAAATAGCTGACAGAATGGCTACACAGACTGAGTTGACCCTTGTATTTTATTTTTGCACTGACTCTACACTCACGCACACTAACATGCCAACACAACCATGTTAAACCCACTGGCTCCAGGTTATCTATAAGTCTTTGCTAGGTAAAGCCCCGCCTTATCTCAGCTCACTGGTCACCATAGCAGCACCCACCCGTAGCACGCGCTCCAGCAGGTATATTTCACTGGTCACCCTCAAAGCCAACTCCTCCTTTGGCCGCCTTTCCTTCCAGTTCTCTGCTGCCAATGACTGGAACGAATTGCAAAAATCACTGAAGCTGGAGACTCATATCTCCCTCACTAACTTTAAGCATCAACTGTCAGAGCAGCTTACAGATCATTGCACCTGTACATAGCCCATCTGTAAATAGCCCATCCAAATACCTCATCCCCATACTGTATGCATTTATTTTGCTCCTTTGCACCCCAGTATCTCTACTTGCACATTCATCTTCTGCACATCTATCACTCCAGTGTTTAATTGCAATTATTTTGCCACTATGGGCTATTTATTGTTCCTAATCTTACTTCATTTGCACACACTGTATATAGACTTGTCTATTGTGTTATTGACTGTGTTTGTTTATTCCATGTGTAACTCTGTAGCACTTTGCTTCATCTTGGCCAGGTCGCAGTTGTAAATGAGAACTTGTTCTCAACTGGCCTACTTCGTTAAATAAAGGTGAAATAAAATACATTAAAAAAAATGAAAAAACACACACAATCATAACTTACGCTGCTGCTACTCTGTTTATCATATCCTGATGCCTAGTCACCTTACCCCTATACATACCTACCTCTATCACTCCAGTATTCCTGCACATTGTAAATATGGTATTGGAACTAACCCTGTATATAGCTTCTTACTTTCACATGTTTTTGTTCTACCTTGTTATTTTGTGGAGCTTGCAAGAAAAGCATTTCAGGGTACTTGTGCATGTGACATTAAAACTTGACACGTGACCACAGGCCCGTGGAACACATGCATGCTGCTGCTGTCGTCCCATTTGACAGACTTATCTAGGATGAGGTTATCAACCTACACATGACCCAACCTAAATGCAAATAGTGTCATACCTAACCAAACAGGCCAGATCAAACAATATTGAGCTGCCTTGAAAAGAAAGTGGCTTTGGCAGCAAGTATTTGCATGCTCAGGTTTTTACTGGGCTATAACTTGGGGAGGTGATTGCAGGAATGCATTAAAATGTTCTTCACACCAGTCTCTTGATCCTCTGTAGAAGCTGAATTGCTATACAAATCTAAAAATCAGTCCTGCAACTATATAGCAGCTCATGAAAAGTAGCTACCCTGGACAGCCTAATCAAGAAGCATTCATGAAAACATTGTGTTATGAATAAAATCTATAATAGGGCCTCTGACCATTTAACTCAAATTAGTTAGCTGTAAGTTATCACATAAAAAAATACTTGACAGATAGAACTCAATGTCTCAATGCCGTGTTAAATCAAGTTTCCTGGACATTACGAAAGGTGTCCCGCAGGGGTCGATTCTGGGTCCTGTACTTTTTAATGTTTACATTAACAATAGACTTGTCTGCAAAACATTGTAACCTGCACTTGTATGCCAATGACACTGTTATGTATGCTATTGCCCCCACGGTTGACCAGGCCCTATCTGAACTACAGTCTGCCTTCATTGTATTACAGAAAGACTTTGACCTCAAATTAGTACCGAATGCAGCTAAAACTAAGTATGTGGTTTTCTAGAGCGTGTTAGATGCAGTTTATCACAACACTTTATTATGGGCGACAATTTAAATACTCATCACTGCATTCTCTACCAGAAAGTTGGTTGGCCCTCTGATGTCATGTAAGTTGACACATTGCTATGTTTTCATTTATAAAAGACTTTCACATAAAGTCCCACTATACCTAACATCATTACTAAACTTGAGACATACAAGTTTCCACACTGGTCTCAGGGATGGCTAACTCTGGAAATTCCGTTGGTCTCCGAGTTAACTAAATGCTGATTTTACCTTTCGTGTACCTTATTTAACAATCTTCGAAATGTCCTTAAATTTGATGTTTTGGTGCTTCTAGGGCAATTCAGAAAGCTGATTAAGGACCTTATTACTGATGAATGTGTTTTTTTTAATGACCGTGTTTTTCCTTCTTTCTGTTTGCATTTATATTTTGATGTGTATTTTACTGTGATTTATGTAATGAGACCTTGGTCTCAGTATGACTCTCTGATAAAGTAAAGGTTAAATCAAATAGTTAAGCTATAAGTTACATCACATGAAACAGGTCATCACTAGTTACCACAGTCCCCGCCTATTTTAAAATTGATTGTAAACCTAAGCACACTGCTAACCATATACCTAACCTTAAATTAAGACCAAAAAAAAGCACATTTTTACCATAGCGCCAACACGTGTGCCTGTGAAATGGAACGTCTGCGCAGGTGTGGGAGCACGATCACAGGTTGGCAGCATGTCTGAAATGAAAACAAAGAGACCGACTACTGACAACTAACCTTCTTCATAATGCCAGTCTTCCTCTTGCTAAAGGTTGTGTACCGCCGAAGTTTGTTGTCTATAAATTCCATTTTGATCTTGACTCGTCCGCGGGTTTTCTTGCCTGGCTTTGCCCCGGTTGTACCTCCCGTGACACCGCCATAACCTCCCGGGGGTAGCCCCACAGACGTCGCCGATGCAGCGACTTCCATCTCAGCTCTCTCCCGTTTCACCCCTCTTTTGTCCCCGGCTGAGCCCATGGTCTCATCATCATCCCCGGAGTCGGACTCTGGTTCAGAGCCGCTGTACACCACCTCGGCTGAGTATTGTCTGATTCGGTCGTCAAACCTTCCACCTTCGGCACCACTCATGTTCGTTCCCGGGTTATTGACTTGCAGAGCGGTCAACCCAGTCCCATTTCCAGGTCGTGCGCCCCCTGGTCTTGTACCTATTCCTGCCCCGTTTCCCCCCAACATTCCGAACCTGTCCCCCAGGCCTTCAAACCTCTCGCGCCGTTGCGGTCGATGGACCCACTGGGTCTATGCGTAAATGAGCGATGTTGTGATCGAACCGAAATTATAAAAAAACGGTCTATTCCTCAGCTTGTTGGTGCAAATTGCCTTGGAATCCAGCTAATCGAGAGATAACTAGTTAAATGGCATTTAGCTAACGACTTTATCAACAAGTAAAGCCTAGCTAGCTAGATATATAGTGCTGCTGCGTGTTATCTGTGAGCTTTAGCAAAACACGATCAAATTAATAACCACAGACTAGTGTAAACGAAATAAATTGTCCATGGTATATAATTTACGATAACTGTAAAGTTGTAGTTAGAAGTTATGTTTCCTCCTACAACTAATCAATCAAGCCCAACCCCCTACTCTTCTCCACTTAAGGACATTTCGATTTACACCCATTGGTATTACTCCGCGATCCCATATAGTTCACCACGAAAACGCTTTGACCATTCCCAGTCTCTCTTCCAATATAGATAATTTATGTTATTAACATCTGGAAAATGTATTCATTTGAAAATACATTTTAGATGTACAAGAGTAACCAATTTAGCGCGCATGAATTCTATCCGGGGAAACGTTCTTTCGAGATCTACTTTCCGCCATATACAGAGATACATTTCCTTTTATGGTGTTGTCGCTCCTTATTTGGTGAGTCATAGCTCCGAACCCTAGGCAGAGAGGAAGAGGGCGAAGCGAGAGCATTTACTCCGCCCAAACAATGTTTGTGTGAGATCAGCCCTTTTTTGTATAAAGGTCTATGACAGAGTGTCGAATTTCGTGCGGGTTATTTGATCAAATAGAAGTTTCGTCATGTTTAGGCTGTTACAAATGTACTGATATAAAACTACCTAGTTGTGCATGTTGTTATCACGCGTATCTGCCCCCTCATTGGCTAGAATGCTCCCACCGGATCTCGCCTGCCTTCAATCATTAAGGACATGCATTTCCATTGTTAGAGCAGCCACTCGGTTATCTTGTAACTATAAGAGATCACCTTTGCCCTTAACTTGGTTGTGATTGGACGAAAAGGCACCCACATAGTTTCGTAATTGAAAGGAGCCAAATGTGTCTTGGATAAAAGTGATTTTAAAATTGCAAACCACGTAACGTATTTTTTTCCCCGTGATGTTTGAATAGTTTTTGCCCATAAACTACCAACTTTACCTGTGTTCTGAAAGTAGGATGTGAAGTCAAATACCACCCATTGTAAATGTGATGATAAATTCTCTGACATTTTTAATCACAGCAGTACTTTATTTACTCATATTGGAACTGAATATAAAAATACATACAGCATTTCGATTCTACTTCCATATTTGTGACTCTAGCGAATTAACCCTGAAGACCCACCCTGTGAATTAAAAGGAAAACAACCATGCAACATGAAGTAGACAATTATGGGGAATAAGATACATTTGGAATACATGCATTTAAATATCTTTATACGAGTTGTCTTGGAGATTCACCAAACAAATACATGTTCGTTAAAGACTGTAGGCTTTGCTGTAGCCACAAGGTGGCGGTATAAGTCTGATTTCCACAGTCAGGGAAGTTGTAAGGCAAGCCACGTTTCCTTTTTGTTCAGGTTTATGCAATGAAAACGTTGCATGTAACAAACATACAACATGCTGCATTTTGAAGCAACTTGCAAACACTTTCTCCAGCACTGCTTCCAAACTAGATGTGCATTCCAGGAGGTTGGTGGCACCTTAATTGGGGAGGACATGGTAGTGGCTGGAGTGGAATGGGATCAAACACATGGTTTCCAGGTGTTTAATGACATTCCATTTGCTTGGTTCCAGACATTATGAGCTGCCCTCCCCTCAGCAGCCTCCACTTGTGCATTGTCATTCTGCCATAAGACTTGCTGCCTAAAGAACGTGGTGCGATCTACAACCTCATGCACCAAGTTTAGAAAAACACTTTGTCGACCCTATTCTACCTGACAGACAATCATACACTACATGACCAAAGTATGTGGACACCTGCTCGTCGAATATCTCATTCCAAAATCATGGCCATTAATATGGAGTTGGTCCCCCCTTTGCTGATATAATAGCCTGTACTCTTCTGGGAAGGCTTTCCACCAGATGTTGGAACATTGCTGCGGGGACTTGCTTCCATTCAGCCACAAGAGCATTAGTGAGGTCGGGAACTGATGTTGGGCGATTAGGCCTGGCTCGCAGTTGGCGTTTCAATTCATCCCAAAGGTGTTTGATGGGGTTGAGGTCAGGGCTCTGTGCAGGCCAGTCAAGTCATGCTGAAACAGGAAAGGGCCTTCCCCAAACTGTTGCCACAAAGTTGGACGCACAGAATCATCTAGAATGTCATTGTATGCTGTGTGCGATTGCTTGGCCATGAAAACCCATTTCATGAAGCTCCCGATGAACTTCTTGTGCTGACGTTGCTTCCATAGGCAGTTTGGAACCACTTCGCGGCTGAGCCGTTGTTGCTCCTAGACGTTTCCACTTCACAATAACAGCACTTACAGTTGACCGGGTCAGCTCTAGCAGGGCAAACGTTTTATGAACTTACTTGTTGGAAAGGTGGCATCCTATGATGGAGCCACGTTGAAAGTCACTGAGCTCTTCAGTACGGGCCATTCTAATGCCAGTGTTTGTCTATGGAGATTGCGTGGCTGTGTGCATTTCTTTTTTACACCTGTCAGCAACGGGTGTGGCTGAAATAGCCAAATCCACTAACTTGAAGGGGTGTCCACATACTTTTGTATATATAGTGTACCTGTTCACGCAATACGTTTCTATCTAAACTGCTGACGTTCTGAAACAATGCACCCTACTGAACAGACCCAAGGTCAGACAGGTTGCAGTAGGGTCTGTAACACTGAGCTGGATACTGGATTTTGCATCCAGTATAGCATCCAGCATCTGGCTAAGTTACATCCAGCATCCAGCATCCAGCTCAGAGTTACGTCCAGCATCTGGCTCAGAGTTACATCCAGCATCCCAGCTCAGAGTTACATCCATCTCAGAGTTACATCCAACATCTGGCTGAGAGTGACATCCAGCATTTGGCTCAGAGTTACGTCCAGCATCCCGGCTTCGAGTTACATCCAGCATTCGGCTCAGAGTTACATCCAGCATTCGGCTCGGAGTTACGTCCAGCATCAGGCTCAGAGTTACATCCAGCATCGAGTTACATCCAGCATCGAGTTACATCCAGCATGCGAGTTACATCCAGCTGAGAGTTACATCCAGCATCCGGCTAAGAGTTACATCCAGCATGAAATTGTACAAACATACAGTATCAGTCAAATGTTGTAGCCACCCTTTACCTTTGACAGCTTTGCACACTCTTGACAAAAACCTGCTGCAGAGCCCTCAGGACCTCAGACTGGAGCGAAGGTTCACCTTCAAACAGGACAACGACCCTAAGCACACAGCCAAGACAACGTAGGAGTGGCTTCGGGACAAGTCTCGGAATGCCCTTGAGTAGCCCAGCCAGAGCTCGGACTTGAACCTGATCAAACAACTCTGGAGAGACCTGAAAATAGCTGAGCAGAAACACTCCTCATCCAATCTGACAGAGTTTGAGAGGATCTGCAGAGAAGAATGGGAGAAACTCCCCAAATACAGGTGTGCCAAGCTTGTAGCATCATACCCAAAGGTGCTTCAACAAAGTACTGAGTAAAGGGTCTGAATACTTATGTAAATGTGATATTTCAGTTGTTCTACTTTCAATACATTTGCAAAATTTCTAAAAACCTGTTTTTGCTTTGTCATTATGTGGTATTGTGTGTAGATTGATAAAGGGAACAACAATGATTTAATCATTTTTAGAATAAGGCTGTAAAGTAACAAAATGTGGAAAAAGTCAAGGGGTCTGAATACCTTTGGAATCCACTGTATCTGTAAAGTCCCTCAGTTGAGCAAGGAATTTTGAGCACAGATTCAACCAGAAAGACCATGGAAGTTTTCCAAAGGTTCGCAAAGAAGGGCACCTATTGGTAGATGGGTAAAAAAAAGAAGCAGACATTGAATATCCCTTTGAGCATAGTGCAGTTATTAATTACACTTTGGATGATGTTCTGCCCCTGAACAAGGCAGTTAACCCACTGTTCCTAGGCCATCATTGAAAATAAGAATTTGTTCTTAACTGACCTGCCTAGTTAAATAAAGGTAAAATGATTGGGGCAAATCCAACACATAACTAAGTACCACTCTTCATATTTTCAAGCATGGTGGTGGCTGCATCATGTTATGGGTTTGCTTGTCATCAGATAAAAGTAAACAGAATAGTGCTTAACATAGGCAAAATCTTAGAGGAAAATTTGGTTCAGGTTGCTTTCAGCAGGACAATTGCCTAAAACACAAGGCCAAATATACACTGGAGTTACTTACCAAGACGATATTGCATGTTCCCGAGTGGCCTAGCTACAGTTTTGACTTAAATCGGCTTGAAAATGACTATCTAGCAATTATCAACAACCAACAAGAATTGAAAAAATAATAATGGGCAAATATTGTACAATCCAAAGCTCTTAGAGACTTACCCAGAAAGACTCACAGCTGTAAATGCTGCCAAAGGTGATTTTAACATGTATTAACTCAGGGGGTTGAATACTTATCTAGTCAAGTGTATTATTTAGTTTTACATTTTTTATTCATGTTAGAATTTTTCATCCACTTTGACATTACAGTATTTTGTGTAGATCGTTGACAAAAAAATGACAATTAAATTAATTTGAATCCTACTTTGTAACACAACAAAATGTGGAAAAAGTCAAAGGGTATGAATACTTTCGGAAGGCACTGTACCTGCCATGATGTCAACCAGCATATCTGTGACGATCTGTACAGGGAAGACCACTATGAGTCTGTCGGGGGCCTGGGTGAGAAGGTCCAGTCCCAGGCCTGTCAACTGCTGCCCCAACATCTGCTGCTTGCTCACCATCAGCAGGTCAGGGCTGGAGCTGTCGGGGTAGTCTGCCGTGCTCAAGTCTGAACTGCTGGGTGGCCAAGGTGCGAAGATAGTCTGCAGGGTAGGGGCTGCCCCGGGTCATCCTTCAGGCCTTCGGCATTCATGTACTCTTTAGTTTACTGCTCCTTGAGGATCATCTTCTTATTCTGCAGCTGGGTCTTCTCTATGGCTGAGATCAGCTCTGTCTCTTTCACAATGCACTCCAAGGGCTTGTACGGGTGGAAGGGGGGGCAGCATGTCTGTCTGAACCGTCTGCAACGACAGGGTTATCCTGTAGGGAGCACAGCCTCTGCTTGGAGCCACCTGAGACACCCACACAGGACAACACAACCAGTTAGTTACAAGGTTGTACCAACCAATATTACAGTAATCATTATAACGCTTTGATGCCTTGTGTCGTCAACTGGTGTCTAGTTGTCTTCTTGGTCCACTAATGTTAGACCTATATTTACTGTTGGACTGACCTTTTGTGATGACGGGTGGAGGTGTTGTAATGTTGGAGGGACCTCTGTCTGGCTCCACCATGGCCAGAGCTTGGAACTCATAAGATGTAAGGAGATATAACAAAAGTATATTTGGTATCAATATTTGGTAACAACTTGGTGTCAATACAACTCCATCCAGACATGTTTGTAGAGGTACAGTAGTTGTTTGTCTGTTAGTAAACAAGCGGTCAATCAAGCAAATGTATTTATAAAGCCCTTCTTACATCAGATGATGTCACAAAGTGCTGTACAGAAACCCAGCCTAAAACCCCAAACAGCAAGCAATGCAGGTGTAGAAGCACGGTGGCTAGGAAAAACTCCCTAGAAAGGCCGGAACCTAGGACGAAACCTAGAGAGGAACCAGGCTATGAGGGGTGGCCAGTCCTCTTCTGGCCGAGCCGGGTTGGAGACTATAACAGAACATGGCCAAGATGTTCAAACATTCATAGATGACCAGCAGGGTCAAATAATAATAATCACAGTGATTGTAGAGGGTGCAACAGGTCAGCACCTCAGGAGTAAATGTCAGCTGGCTTTTCATAGCCGATCATTGAGAGTATCTCTACTGCTCCTGCTGTCTTTAGAGAGTTGAAAACAGCAGTTCTGGGACAAGGTAGCACTTTTGGTGAACAGGCCAGGGTTCCATAGCTGCAGGCAGAACAGTTGAAACTGGAGTAGCAGCACGACCAGGTGGACTGGGGACAGCAAGGAGTCATCAGGCCAGGTAGTCCTGAGGCATGGTCCTGGGGCTCAGGTCCTCCGAGAGAGAGAGAATTAGAGAGAGCATACTTAAATTCACACAGGACACCAGATAAGACAGGAGAAATACTCCAGATATAACAGACTGACCCTAGCCCCCCAACACAAACTATTGCAGCATAAATACTGCAGGCTGAGACAGGAGGGGTCGGGAGACACTGTGGCCCCGTCCGATGATACCCCCGGACAGGGCCAAACAGGCAGGATATAACCACACCCACTTTGCCAAAGCACAGCCCCCACACCACTACAGGGATATCGTCAACCACCAACTTACTATCCTGAGACAAGGCCGAGTATAGCCCACGAAAAGCATGGATACATTTTTCTGCATCATTTATGTTCGTCAAAAGAGAGATCAGGGTCCAGGGTAACACCGAGGTCCTTCACAGTTTTATTTGAGAGGTGTCATAGGAGAGGGGTGTGAGCTGAGATAGGTCTTGTGCAGGGACCGACAGGATGTTGTTGAGGTAGTTGAGGAGGTAGGACACCACAATGGTGTGACCACCTTTACCACCTCCTCCTCTCCTTCCGTGTCCTCCTTGTCGCTGCTGGACGATTCTAAGATCTCGTTCATGTCCGTCTTCCAACTGTCAGGGACCACCTTGATTTTGAGGAAAGGCACTTCCCCATTCAACACTGGGAGTAGCCAGAGCAAGTCAAGAGTTACAGATCAATTTAATCTCAATTCAGTTGAATAAGACATTTGATTTCTCCGTAAGAATGGCCATTCAGTCCCTGAACTAAATGGAATTGTGAGTATAGAGCTCCATAGGTGAGCCCTCCTTAGCTTTACTCGACAGGAACTCAGGCTTAGCGATGCTGTCCATGTTAACTTCATGGACCTTCTTTCATTAGTATGACTGAAAAAAACAACACACATAAACATCTAAATCCATGTGCATTCAGCTAAAACAGTTACCAAGACTGTATTAGCAAAAATAGATGCATATTTACATTGGCCTTGGCTAGAACAGGGCAAAAATCAAACAAGACATAATATTTGTTAACTGACCACAATTTCCTTATAACTATTTGACACAAAAGTAGGATGCACAATGCTTACAATTTGGACTCTGCAAATGACCTCACTAAACTTTGGTCCTTCTCGACTTTCATTCGAGGGGTTCTGTCGTCCTCCGATTCATGTTTCTGACAAGACAAAGAAAAACGGACACATCGAAACACATGAGCGTATTCAAGCAGTCATGCATCTAAACAACACCCAGCCTGCGTCCTAAATGGCACCCTATTCCCTATTACAGGGGTGTCAAACTCAATCAGCGCATGGGCCATATTGAAAAAGCACAACAAATTTGCGGGCTAGACATAGCCTATTATGTTTGTTTTTACAAAACAACATGCATACAAATGCGACCCAAACTGGCCATTAGCCCTTTGTAATGTCTACTTATGTACATAGGATGCTGAATATAGTAATTTAACATATTAAAACAAAATAGATAAATAATGTGTCCAGCCTTTGCTGCTAGATGTGCATAATATGCTCCGACCCTAATCAAAACTCCAAATAACAAAAATGTAGCTAGGTTGTTGAAACATTTAAACATGTTTATTATTTTTTTGCATTGCATGGATGGATCACCAACCTGGTCTCAGAGCATTTCATATTATTCTGTATGGAAATCTGGAATACTTATTCACAGATGCAAGCGCATCAGGCTGTAATTTAATAAAGTAGATGACTCAACTGTAGACTCATTTATACTCGCTTATGTGTCCTATTGTCCTTTAGTAGTAATTTATACCCGTGTGAATCCTTTATCTTATAATTTGTTGACGAGCAAGATTACATTTTCTGTAGGCTACAGCAATGACCCTTTGATAAAGGAATCTTTTATCTTGATGATAATAATCAATAATCAATACTCAATACGCCTTGACTAATGCCCAAGGTTTGTAAGACAATGGGTTAAATAATTAGGCAAGGACTCAGCTTTCTGCAAAAGGTTTCTGTAGCTTTATTCAGAGAACGTTCTGAGGTCAGGATAACAAAACAGTCATTATATAGTTCTTGCTTACTTACGCACATGCATTTACACACAAACTGTTGGTGATCTGCATTCCCCTTTGACTTCCCACACTGTTTATCACTATCCAGCTCAGCCTGTTCCTTTCCCTCAAGGTTAGGAACCCCTTGAAGTTTTACTCCCTTTACCATCTGTCCCCTGCTCTCTACACTAATTACATTCACATATTTCTTTCCCTCTCCAGTGGTTCCTGGACTTTCTGGGACTAATCAGACCAATCGATCACTACATTGATCATTACATTGATTATTCATTAACCATGCTGTATGACTAATAATTCATCATGGTTTATTGATTCATTTACCTTTATTAGATAATTCTCTTATCACCCTTTAAGAGCGAAACCTGGCATGGACATTAAGCCTTCAACACTTTAAACTTTCGATCCGGTAGAAGATTTGGTCAGTGCCATTAGTGATTATGTGATACACTGCACTGGCTGGCTCTAGTGTGTGTGGGTCTGGGAAGAGGGGTGTGTGGCAATGCACTGCTGTTGGCGTGCATCACGTTGGCAGTGCTTGCTTAGACTTGTAGTGCAGCGCAACGCGGGGCGGTATGGAACAGGGCCAAAATGGATTGACAAGCCAAATAATTGCAAGGGCCGGATAGAAATGTGTCACAGGCGGATTTGGCCCGCAGGCCTTGTGTTTGACACGTGCCCTATAAAGTGCATTACTTTTGACCAGAGCCCTGAGTGCCCTGGTAAAAATTTGTGCACTATGAAGGGAATATGGTGCCATTTGGGAAGCACACCCACACTTATGCAAACGTGTGAACAGCTCATGCAAGAACACTGTATTGACATGAACTGTGTTTCCTAGGCCTCACCAGGTCAGCCCCCATCTGCAGCAGCAACTCAGTCACATCTGTTATCACAGGCGTATGTCAGAGACGTATATCCTGTCGCCGTTGTGGCATGGACATTGGCTCTTGAGGACAAGAGCACAGGTTTATAATTACACATAGAAGGTTGTGTGTGTGATCAGGATAACAAATCAAAACTTTGGAGGAAATGTTGGTTTTGGTGATAGCCAAGTGAATTTCGATAATGGCTGAATTGAGGATTAAAATATATATATCACCTTTATTTAACCAGGTAGGCCAGTTGAGAACAAGTTCTCATTTACAACTGCGACCTGGCCAAGATAAAGCAAAGCAGTGTGACAAAAACATGGAATAAACAAACATACAGTCAATAACACAATAGAAAATATGTATACAGTGTGTGCAAATGAAGTAAGGAGGTAAGGCAATAAATAGGCCAATAGTGGCGAAGTAATTACAATTTAGCAGTTTACACTGGAGTGATGTGTGCAGATGAGGATGTGCAAGTAGAAATACTGGTGTGCAAAAGAGCAGAAAAACAAATATATGGATGCGGTAGGTAGGTGGTTGGATGGGCTATTTACAGATGGGTTGTGTACAGCTGCAGTGATCTGTAAGCTGCTCTGACAGCTGACGCTTAAAGTTAGTGACGAGAGAATCTCAAATAGAGATTGGTAGTTTGGTTTGAGAGAGCCGAACAGAGAAGCAGTCCAGTTAGGAGAGGTTCTGCTTACCTCCAGCCAGCAGGTATTCAGCTCAAGGCGTTGAGCAGCCCAGTTCGAAGTCGGCCCCTGCAGTTGATGTTGGCAGCTGCAGAAAACAGAGACAACAGAGGGAGGATTCAAGATTGTTTTGCTGGGAACACACTTTTAAGGAGTACTAATCTATTCCCACTGTTGTCTCCAGAAAAATGATTTCAATTTGTTTTGGAAAAGCCAGCTTGTCTCTTTTGCATCAACTCAATAAGATCATGAGCTTAAAACTGTATCTGACTATAACCATATCACTGGAGAATTTTGTTTCCGAATGAGGGGTTTTGTATTTTGCCTCAACACTGAGCTTGGACATGGTACAGTAGGTAAAATCTCTAAACAGAAGCACTGGCTTAATTCCCAGATAGAAAGAGAGGGAGAGAGAAGCCCATACCTTGTGCCAAAAGCAGCGCCTCCATCTCCTCGTGGCCCTCTCGTGCAGCCTCTATGAGTGGAATGTATCCCTCATCGTTGACCTCCTCCAGTTTGGCGCCCCTCTTGATCAGCAGGGCAGCCAGCTCTAAGTGTCCTCCACTAAGGTCCAATAGCAACTGCGCAACCTTCACATGCAGTCCTGAAAAGGGGCAGATGAACATGCACGACAGGGGTCACCATCACAGCCATACTGCAGCTTGTTCGATTTAAAGGGATACTTCAGGATTTTGGCAATGCAAATCACTACGGAATCTGTGCCAATCTGGTTACATCCCTTCTAGCCATGACCCTGCAAGATGGACCATATAGCGCACCTGGACAGCCTCGCCAGGTGGAGCCCTTGAGTGCATGTTGAACTGGATGCGGAAGTTGAATGAGAAAGTTACGTCCCAGGACTCCAAGATGGACTGGATTGCCTCGCCAGGGGTTATAGCTGTTATAGCTGCCTCTCACAGGTTGCTAGCAATGCCTAAATTATGATTTGGTCAAATAGAAAACTTGTTAGTTGTCATAGCAACTGGATTTGTGTTATTGCAATGTGCATAGGGAAGTTTAGGCCTCCTTTCAAGTGAACAAACTACTCACACTGATGAGACATACATTAATTGTCTTGTAACGAGGGCGCTGAGAGTCGGGAAGCAAGTTAAGGGAGTGAGTGTTTTAATAAATAAACACAACATAATACAAAATAAGAAACACGAACAACGCACAGATATAACACAGGAACAGAAACAATAACGCCTGGGGAAGGAATCAAAGGGAGTGACATGTATAGGGAAGGTAATCAGGGAGGTGATGGAGTCCAGGTGAGTCTGATGATGCGCAGGTGCGCGTAACGATGGTGACAGGTGTGCGCCATAACGAGCAGTCTGGAGACCTAGAGGCGAGGAGGAGAGGGAGCACACGTGACATGTCTACATTTGTTTTTGACAAGTATATTTGATTACAGAATCCTTCATGCATAATTTTAAATTATATTAATTGAACTAAACATTATTTAAAAAAGTATATATAAATTCAGCTAAAAAAAGAAACGTCCTCTCACTGTCAACTGCGTTTATTTTCAGCAAACTTAACATGTGTGAATATTTGTATGAACATAACAAGATTCAACAACTGAGACAAGTTCCACAGACATGTGACAAACAGAAATTGAATAATGTGTCCCTGAACAAAGGGGGGGTCAAAATCAAAAGTAGCAGTCAGTATCTGGTGTGGCCACCAGCTGCATTAAGTACTGCAGTGCATCTCCTCCTCATGGACTGCACAAGATTTGCTAGTTCTTGCTGTGAGATGTTACCCCACTCTTCCACCAAGGCACCTGCAAGTTCCTGGACATTTCTGGGGCGAATGGCCCTAGCCCTCACCCTCCGATCCAACAGGTCCCAAGACGTGCTCAATGGGATTGAGATCCGGGCTTTTCGCTGGCCATGGCAGAACACTGACATTCCTGTCTTGCAGGAAATCACACACAGAACAAGTAGTATGGCTGGTGGCATTGTCATGCTGAAGGGTCTTGTCAGGATGAGCCTGCAGGAAGGGTACTCTATGAGGGAGGAGGATGTTTTAGCTGTAACGCACAGCGTTGAGATTGCCTGCAATGACAACAAGCTCAGTCCGATGATGCTGTGACACACCGCCCCAGACCATGACGGACCCTCCACCTCCAAATCGATCCCGCTCCAGAGTACAGGCCTCATTGTAACGCTCATTCCTTCGATGATAAATGTGAATCTGACCATCACACCTGGTGAGACAAAATCGCGACTCGTCAGTGAAGAGCACTTTTTGCCAGTCCTGTCTGGTCCAGCGACGGTGGGTTTGTGCCCATAGGCGACATTGTTGCCAGTGATGTCTGGTGAGGACCTGCCTTACAACAGGCCTACAAGCCCTCAGTCCAGCCGCTCTCAGCCTATTGCGGACAGTCTGAACACTGATGGAGGGATTGTGCGTTCCTGGTGTAACTCTGGCAGTTGTTGTTGCCATCCTGTACATGTCCCGCAGGTGCGATGTTCGGATGTAATGATCCTGTGCAGGTGTTGTTACACGTGGT
This sequence comes from Salmo salar, assembly GCF_965601325.2. NCBI lineage: Eukaryota > Metazoa > Chordata > Actinopteri > Salmoniformes > Salmonidae > Salmo > Salmo salar. The sequence continues at coordinate 50,320,239 of NC_138292.1, read as the reverse complement.
CTGCCACTGCGAGGACGATCAGCTGTCCGTCCTGTCCCCCTGTAGCTCTGTCTTATGCGTCTCACAGTACGGACATTGTAATTTATTGCCCTGGCCACATCTGCAGTCCTCATGCCTCCTTACAGCATGCCTAAGGCACGTTCACAGAGATGAGCAGGGACCCTGGGCATCTTTCTTTTGGTGTTTTTCAGAGTCAGTAGAAAGTCCTCTTTAGTGTCCTAAGTTTTCATAATTGTGACCTTAATTGCCTACCGTCTGTAAGCTGTTAGTGTCTTAACGACTGTTCCACAGGTGCATGTTCATTAATTGTTTATGGTTCATTGAACAAGCATGGGAAACAGTGTTTTTTAAACCCTTTACAATGAAGATCTGTGAAGTTATTTGGATTTTTACGGCAGGTAGCCTAGTGGTTAGAGCATTGGACCAGTAACCGAAAGGTTGCTAGATCGAATTCCTGAGCTGACAATGTAAAAATATGTCGTTCTGCCCCTGAACGAGGCAGTTAACCCACTGTTCCTGGAACGTCATTGTAAATAAGAATGTGTTCTTAACTGACTTGCCTAGTTAAATAAAGGTTAAATAAAAAATGTATGAATTATCCTGAAAAAGGGACGTTTCTTTTTATATACACTGCTCAAAAAAATAAAGGGAACACTTAAACAACACAATGTAACTCCAAGTCAATCACACTTCTGTGAAATAAAACTGTCCACTTAGGAAGCAACACTGATTGACAATACATTCACATGCTGTTGTGCAAATGGAATAGACAACAGGTGGAAATTATAGGCAATTAGCAAGACACCCCCAATAAAGGAGTGGTTCTGCAGTTGGGGACCACAGACCACTTCTCAGTTCCAATGCTTCCTGGCTGATGTTTTGGTCACTTTTGAATGCTGGCGGTGCTTTCACTCTAGTGGTAGCATGAGACGGAGTCTACAACCCACACAAGTGGCTCAGGTAGTGCAACTCATCCAGGATGGCACATCAATGCGAGCTGTGGCAAGAAGGTTTGCTGTGTCTGTCAGCGTAGTGTCCAGAGCATGGAGGCGCTACCAGGAGACAGGCCAGTACATCAGGAGACGTGGAGGAGGCCGTAGGAGGGCAACAACCCAGCAGCAGGACCGCTACCTCCGCCTTTGTGCAAGGAGGAGCAGGAGAAGCACTGCCAAAGCCCTGCAAAATGACCTCCAGCAGGCCACAAATGTGCATGTGTCTGCTCAAACGGTCAGAAACAGACTCCATGAGGGTGGTATGAGGGCCCGACGTGCACAGGTGGGGGTTGTGCTTACAGCCCAACACCGTGCAGGACGTTTGACATTTGCCAGAGAACACCAAGATTGGCAAATTCGCCACTGGCGCCCTGTGCTCTTCACAGATGAAAGCAGGTTCACACTGAGCACGTGACAGACGTGACAGAGTCTGGAGACGCCGTGGAGAACGTTCTGCTGCCTGCAATATCCTCCAGCATGACCGGTTTGGCGGTGGGTCAATCATGGTGTGGGGTGGCATTTCTTTGGGGGGCCGCACAGCCCTCCATGTGCTCGCCAGAGGTAGCCTGACTGCCATTAGGTACCGAGATGAGATCCTTAGACCCCTCGTGAGACCATATGCTGGTGTGGTTGGCCCTGGGTTCCTCGTAATGCAAGACAATGCTAGACCTCATGTGGCTGGAGTGTGTCAGCAGTTCCTGCAAGAGGAAGGCATTGATGCTATGGACTGGCCCACCCGTTCCCCAGACCTGAATCCAATTGAGCACATCTGGGACATCATGTCTCGCTCCATCCACCAACGTCACGTTGCACCACAGACTGTCCAGGAGTTGGCGGATGCTTTAGTCCAGGTCTGGGAGGAGATCCCTCAGGAGACCATCCGCCACCTCATCAGGAGCATGCCCAGGCGTTGTAGGGAGGTCATACAGGCACGTGGAGGCCACACACACTACTGAGCCTCATTTTGACTTGTTTTAAGGACATTACATCAAAGTTGGATCAGCCTGTAGTGTGGTTTTCCACTTTAATTTTGAGTGTGACTCCAAATCCAGACCTCCATGGGTTGATAAATTGGATTTCCATTGATTATTTTTGTGTGATTTTGTTGTCAGCACATTCAACTATGTAAAGAAAATAGTATTTAATAAGATTATTTCTTTCATTCAGATCTAGGATGTGTTGTTTAAGTGTTCCCTTTACTTTTTTGAGCAGTATATATTCAATATCTGATTTGTTATTGTTACCCATCTACCAATCACTGCTCTTCTTTATGGGGCTTTCGAAAAGCTCCATATTCTTTGTAGTTGAATCTCTGCTTAAAATTCAATACTTGACTGAGGGACCTTACAGATGTAGTTTTATCACACAACACAATTCCACAGAAGTCACAAGTTTTGAAGGAGCGTGCAATTGGTATGCTGACTGCAGGACTGTCCACCAGAGCTGTTGCCAGATAATTTAATGTTAATGTCTCTACCATAAGCCGCCTCCAATGTCATTTTAGAGAATTTGGCAGTTCGTCCAACCGGACTCACAACCGAAGATCATGTTTAACCACGCCAGGCCAGGACCTCCACATCCGGGTTCTTCACCTGCGGGATCATCAGAGACCAGCCACCCGGGCAGCTGATGAAACTGTGGGTTTGCACAAAAACTGTCAGAAATCGTCTCAGGGAAGCTCATCTGTGTGCTCCTCGTCCTCACCAGGGTGTTGACCTGACTGCAGTTTGGCGTCGTAACCGACGTCAGTGGGCAAATGCTCACCTTCGATGGCCACTGGCACGCTGGAGGAGTGTGCTCTTCACGGAAGAATCACGGTTTCAACTATACCTGGTAGATGGCAGGCAGCATGTATGGCGTTGTGTTTGGCGAGCAGTTTGCTGATGTAAACGTTGTGAACAGAGTGCCCCATGGTGGCAATAGGGTTATGGTATGGTCAGGCATAAGCTAAGGACAACAAACACATTAGCATTTTATCAATGGCAAGATCCTGAGGACCATCGTCTTGCCATTCATCCGCCGACATCACCTCATGTTTCATCATGATAATGCACGGCCCCATGTCGCAAGGATCTGTACACATTTCCTGTAATCTGAAAATGTCCCAGTTCTTCCATGGCCTGCACACTCAGCAGATGTCACCCATTGAGCATGTTTGGGATGCAATTCCCACCAATATCCACCAACTTTGCACAGCCATTTAAGAGGAGTGGGACAACATTCCACAGGCCACAATCAACAGCCTGATCAACTCTATGCGAATGAGATGTGTTGCGCTGCATGAGGCAAATGGTGGTCACACCAGATACTAACTGGTTTTCTGATCAACACCCCTAACTTTTTCTAAGGTATCTGTTTATCAATGCTAAAATGTATTGTTTATGCATTGTTTAAAGTACTTGGGGTAAACAAATTGGCTGTCCCAGTAATGATGTGTATAGTTGTAGTGACATGTTTTGGGGATTTAAAGATATACGGTACCATTGAAAAGTTTGGATACACCTACTCACTCAAGGGTTTTTCTTTATTTGTACTATTTTCTACATTGTAGAATAATAATGAAGACATCAAAACTATGAAATAACACATATGGAATCATGTAGTAACCAAAAAAGTGTTAAACAAATCAAAATATATTTATATTGAGATTCTTCAAAGTAGCCACCCTTTGCCTTGATGACAGCTTTGTCATATCTATAATGTGGTATGGGGACAAAAAGTATGTGTTTCTCTAGTCCAGTCCTTCTCAAATAGTGGGGCGAGCGATGCGTGTGACCCCGGGGAACATGCTTTTTTTTGCCGCAGGGAGTAGGGTTTTTTTGCACCGAACAAGAGCACACAGCACAGAGCAGGTGATATGAAGTGCAGAAAACAAACCCTTAAGAGACACCATGGAAAAATATTTAACAGGGATGAAAAGAAAGGCGGAGAAAGATGGAGATAATGAGACAAACGTAAGTCTCCCGAAAGCTAAGACGAGGAAATATGACGAAGCGTATATAGCGCTTGGCTTCACTGTGACTACGGTGGGAGACGAGGAAAGACCGGTATGTTTACTGTGTCTAAAAATGTTGGCAGCGGACAGCATGAAGCCAAATAAATTAAGGCGTCACTTAAAGACATTACACCCCAATCACGCTGATAAGCCGCTTGAGTTTTTTCAGCGAAAACGTGCCGAATATTGCCAACAATCGTCCCGCTTTGTGAATGCTACTTCAGTAAACCAGCGAGCACTGTTAGCATCATATAAGGTGGCGTACGACCAAATTGCTCAGTGCAAAAAACCCCACTCCATAGCAGAGAAGCTGATACTGCCTGCAGCATTAGACATGGTCTCTGTCATGCTGGATGACGCAAGTGCTGGAAAAATAAAAACTATCCCTCTGTCCAATGACACTGTCGCCAGATGTATAAATGACATTGCTAACGATCTTAAAGAACAGCTGGTAGATAAACTCAAAGACAAACGTTTTGCCTTACAGTTTGATGAAGCAACTGACAGCAACAAAGACTGTTTGTTTATCGCTTATGTACGTTTTGACATGACAAACTCCCTGTGTGAGGATCTACTTTTTTGTAAATATGTCAGAGACAGAGCCACAGCTGAAGAGCTATTCAAAATGTTGGACTGCTTCCTGACTGAGAATGGGCTAAAGTGGGAGAATTGCATTGGTGTTTGCAGTGATGGTGCACAGACCATGGCAGGGATGAGAAAAGGACTTCGGCACTCATCAAGAAGGCCTCACCTAATGCTGAGTGGACACACTGTGTCACGAGGAAAAGTCTTGTCCCGAGTTTTTGAGCTCAGAGAGCAGATAAGAATGTTTTCGGAGCAGGAGCACAAGTATGACCTCGCAGAAAAATTTAGTGATGAGAACTTCCTGGCAAAACTGGCCTACCTGAGTGACATATTTGGAAAGCTAAATGAACTAAATCTACAGCTTCAAGGGAAAGATAAACACCTCCCTCAGGTCACAGACAAGATCAGCTCTTTCACTCGAAAGCTTGCAATGTGGGGCAGGCGACTTGATGAAGGAAATACTGATTCATATCGAGAACCTGCATAAATTTGTTGACACTACTGACTATGATGCCAACTCAGTGATTCCATATATTAAGGAGCATATTTCATCACTGATGGGATTCTTTAAAAAGTACTTCCCTGAAAACAGTTCCCAATATGACTGGGTGAGAGATCCTTTCAATGCACCAGCTCCAACTGGTTTCAGCTCTGCAGAGGAGGACCAGTTCATTGATATGACGTCTGACTCCACATTGAGACTGAGGTTAACATCACAGACACTGAGTGAATTCTGGCTGAGTGTAGAGAGGCAGTATCCACTCTTAGGGCAGAGGGCCATGGGCATTCTTCTTCCTTTTGCAACATCTTATCTTTGTGCTGCACTGAAGACCAAGTACAGGTCCCAGCTAAACATTGAGCAGGAGCTGAGAGTTGCAGTATCATGCTTCAAACCCCGCTTCGAAAAGCTGTGCTCTGCAAAACGTGCTCATTGTATCCATTAATCCTGACTTCTCATTTTGATTTAAAAAAATCTGCACAAATTGTTTTATTCATTTTTGTTTTATAGGTCAAAGTGTTTCATATATTGTGCTCCTGAGTTAATGTTGCTGATCAATTTGAATTTATTATTATTTATTGATTATATTTTCTTTTATTTTTCAGTATCAAATGGTCAAGAAATGTTTACAGTTTAAATAAGGGTTGAATTATTTTTTTAATTTCAGGCAAATTGATGCACTTTAAGTCTTTTCTGTTACAGACTAAAAAACAATGTTAATAAAGTTATTCTTTGTTGTAAGTTGATCTATATTTCTTTCTTTGTTTTCTTTAATGTTAATAAGGATACAATGTTATGCTAATGTGTACTTATAACAATTGTATAGGCAAATGATACTATTTACAGTCGCGGAGGAGAGTTGGGGGTGCGAAATGTTTACTTCTTCCTGGGGGGGGGGGGGGGGGCGTAACAGAAAATAATTGACAAGCATTGCTCTAGTCCGATAGAAAACAGGTCAGTGGGCAATGCAGATAGAACTGTCATGGTAAATTAAGGCTACTGTATGATGCACAAATATTTATTTAAATAGGAAAGTCAGTTAAGAACAAATTCTTATATTCAATGATGGACTAGGAACAGTGGGTTAACTGCCTTGTTCAGGGGCAGAACAACAGATTTTTACTTTGTCAGCTCAGGGATTCAATCATGCAACCTTGCAGTTACTAGTCCAACGCTCTAACCACTAGGCTACCTGCCGCCCCAGATATGGACTATCGTTGTTGTCCATTTGTAATATAACAATAATAAAACTCTCTTTTCCTTCAAGTATGCTTACTAGATCTTTATTTCGAAAAAATAACAGAACGACGAAGACAAAGTAAAATGTATCTTTTTTTTTTTAAGAAGTAAATATTCTCAAAAGCTGTGACAAACTTGTGCTTGGTGGAAATACACTACCGCTCAAAAGTTTGGGGTCACTTAGAAATGTCCTTGTTTTTGAAAGAAAAGGAAATTTTTGTGTGCTCTCTCTCCGGCCTCTAGGTCACCAGGCTGCTCGTTATGGCTCACACCTGTCACCATCGTTACGCGCACCTGCGCGTCATCAGACTCACCTGGACTCCATCACCTCTCTGATTACCATCCCTATATATGTCACTCTCTTTGGTTCCTTCCCCAGGCGTTATTGTTTCTTTTCCAGTGTTAAGTCTGTGCGTTGTTTGTGTTTATTATTTTGTTTTATGTTGCGTTTATTTATTAAAACACTCACTCCCTTGCTTCCCAACTCTCAGCGCACATCGTTACACCATTAAAATAACATCAAATTGATCAGAAATACAGTGTAGACATTGTTAAAGTTGTAAATGACTATTGTAGCTGGAAACTGATGATTTTTAATGGAATATCTACGTAGGCGTACAGAGGCCCATAATCAGCAACCATCACTCCTGTGTTCCAATGGCACGTTGTGTTAGCTAATCCAAGTTTATAATTTTAAAAGGCTAATTGATCATTAAAAAAACCTTTTGCAATTATGTTAGCACAGCTGAAAACTGTTGTACTGATTAAAGAAGCAATAAAAATGGCCTTCTTTAGACTAGTTGAGTATCTGGAGCATCAGCATTTGTGGGTTCGATTACAGGCTCAAAATGGCCATCAACAAAGACATTTCTTCTAAAACTCGTCAGTCTATTCTTGTTCTGATAAATGAAGGCTATTCCATGCGAGAAATTGGCAAGAAACTGAAGATCTCGTACAACGCTGTGTGGCCCGGGCCGCAGACCACGTTGCTTCTGCCGACCCTACGACTGCGGAATTGACCTTCTCCCTAGCACCACGCCGTCCAGGGGATGTCTGTAATCTCTGTCGGGACCAGAGATCAAGGCTATGGATACCTGCATTGGGGACGCCCTAGTTGCTGGATTTATCCGTCCCTCTTCCTCTCCCGCCGGCGCAGGGTTCTTCGTGGAGAAAAAGGACAAGACCCTGTGCTCGTGCATTGACTACCGAGGTCCCACTCATCTTCCCTGCCTTCGAGCCGCTCCAGGAGGCCACTGTGTTTTCCATGCTGGATTTACGGAATGCCTACCACATGGTGCGGATACGAGAGGGGGACGAGTGGAAGACCGCCTTCAACACAGCCAGTGGCCTCTACGATTATCTGGTCATGCCCTTTGGCCTCACCAACGCTCTGCTGTGTTTCAGGCTCTGGTGAATGTCATCCGCGACATGTTGAACCGGTTCATCTTCATCTACATTGATGACATCCTCGTCTTCTCCCGCTCCCCTTAAGAACACATGCGCCACGTCCGGCAGGTCCTTCAATGCCTTCTGGAGAATCAGCTGTTTGTGAAGGCGGAGAAGTGCGAGTTCCATCACTCCACCATCCCTTTTCTGGGTTACATCATCTCTGCTGGGAGTATCCAGATGGATCCTGGGAAGGTGAGAGCAGTGATGGATTGGCCTCAGCCTACATCCAGGGTGCAGCTGCAAAGTTACCTGGGGTTTGCCAACTTCTATCGCCACTTTATCCGTGGTTACAGCACCCTGGCTTCCCCCCTGTCAGCACTCACCTCGCCCAAGGTTCCGTTCACGTGGTCTCCAGCTGCTGACCAGGCGTTCCGGGACCTCAAACATCGCTTCACCACAGCTCCCATTCTGGTTCATCCTGACCCATCTCATCAGTTCGTGGTGGAGGCTGATTCTTCAGATGTCGGAGTGGAGGCTGTCCTATCCCAGCGTTCTGCCCTTGACCTCAAGCTACATCCCTGCGCCGCCTTCTCCCATTGTCCTCTCCCCAAACTACCCTCTGCCAAAGAGACGGCCCAGCTCATGGTGCAACACGTCTTCCGGATCCATGGACTGCCCGTGGACATGGTCTCCAACCAGGGTCCTCAGTTCTCGTCCCAGTTCTGGAAGGCATTCTGCACCCTCATTGGGTCGTCGGCCAGCCTGTCCTCCAGGTTCCACCCCCAGTCCAACGGCCAGTCGGAGCGAGCCAACCAGGACCTCAAAACTACCCTGCACTGCCTGGTCTCCGCCAACCCCACCACCTGGAGCCAGCAGCTTGTGTGGGTCGAATATGCCCGCAACACCCTTCCCTGCTCTATCTCCTTTTGAGTGTTCCCTGGGCTTTCAGCCCCCGCTCTTCCCTGAGCAGGAAGAGGTTGGCATAGAGACATCCTGGACCTAGCCCTCATCGCCAACTTCCACCGCCGGCACCCCGGTCAACCAGGTATGCGCCCAGGTAGGACGCCAGGTGGTGCCCCTGGGGGGGGGGGGAGATAACGTCACACCCTGATCTGTTTCACCGTCTTTGTGATTGTCTCCACCCCCCTCCAGGTGTCGCCCATCTTCCCCATTATCCCCTGTGTATTTATACCTGTGTTCTGTCTGTTGCCAGCTCATCTCGTTTGTCAAGCCAATCAGCGTTTTTGTGTCAGCTTCTGATTTTTCCCAGTCTCTCTTTTCTCGTCCTTCTGGTTTTTGACCCTTGCCTGTCCTGACCCTGTACCCACCCACCTGACCACTCTGCCTGCTCCTGGGCCTGCCTGCCATCCTGTACCTTTGCCCCACCTCTGGATTACCGACCTCTGCCTGACCTGACCCTGCCTGCCGTCCTATACCTTTCCCCACCTCTGGATTACCGACCTCTGCCTGTCCTGACCCTGTACCCACCCGCCTGACCACTCTGCCTGCCCCTGATCCTGAGCCTGCCTGCCATCCTGTACCTTTGCCCCACCTCTGGATTACCGACCTCTGCCAGACCTGACCCTGAGCCTGCCTGCCGTCCTGTACCTTTGCCGCTGTTGCTGTAATAAACACTGTTACTTCGACACGGTCTGCATCTGGATCTTACCTTGAAACCTGATAGGATTAGCTAACACAAACGTGCTATTGGAACACAGGAGTGTTGGTTGCTGATAATGGGCCTCTGTACACCTATGTAGATATTCCATAAAATATCAGCCGTTTCCAGCTCCAATAGTCATTTACATCATTAACAATGTCTACACTGTATGTCTGATCAAATTTATTTTATTTTAATGGACAAAAATGTTTGCTTTTCTGTCAAAAACAAGGACATTTCTAAGTGACTCCAAACTTTTGAACGGTAGTGTATATTTAAAAATGTTAAGTCTCAAGAATGTTTTATGTATTAGAGCTACAAGTGGACTTCCTGCCTATAAAATAAGACATTTATATTGGCAATTTTCAGTCTTTAATTACATTTTATTATCACCCCAATAAATAATTTTCATATTGGAATGTAGCCACATTTGGTTCCACATAATATTGTTGCCAGAACTATGTATCTACATGGTAGTTATATAGGTATATTATATAGGCAGGTACATTGCAACCACAGTGTAGGTACACATTGTTATTTATGATAGGTCTACAACTGTTACCTCCTTAACACTTTTTACAAACAGACATTTGCTCAAATTGACTGTTAAAACCATAGAGATATGCAATACTGTAATCACACTGTACCTACCTATATATAGTACATACGCAGTTGAAATGGCATGTTATTGAAAGTGGGAAACTTTTGATTCAATTGAGCTTCCCTGTTGATTGGCAAGCATGAGTCATATCCTCTACTTAAAAACCCGAGATATCTCAAATTGTGATACCATGACTCCTTATGAAAGGCACTGTCGAAATGACCTAACGGTTTGTTGCAGATCGTTGACTGGAAATGCTGTGCAGAATCAAAAGGTACTCTGGCACACATACAGACATGTTAAGCAACAATTCCCCTGCCTATATGACCAAACAACACTGCCAATGATTTCCTGAAACTATCATTTTTGCGTCCAAAAGCGTTATTGCTTTATTCCCATTGGACAGAGGTTGCCGAGCAACTCTCCAATGGGGGTTGATGTGATCATACATTTCCATTCGTTAAGGATGCCATTAGATTACAACACATTGCAAACTGTTCCATCACTGTCCTCGCACTACACTTGTAACCCAATAAATCACACTTCACCAATAAGCTTGACTGTTTTAGGTACCTTTGTCTCTCTTCTAATCTCGGTTAACACAGAACTAAAATCTCACGCAATTTGGTCAGAAGCTGGAAGTTCGTCCAAGAGATTATCTCTCTTCAAGAAAACTGAAACAGATATGTCTCTTTTCAAAGACAATTGGTATTTATATTGACATCACATTGCATTACTGTACATTTCTTTTCAACTACATAAGTGAAAAGCTCTCCAAACAAACAAAATCAGTGATCTTAAAGGGGATATGATGTGATTGTGAACCTCACTTGGCAACTATGGTAAAAGATAAAAAAGGGCAAGTGTGATTTCAAACACTGGTTATTTCTCTGCAGGAAAACACATCTTGACTAGACTAAGGTTGAGATTTCACAAAGATTTCAATGTAACGAGAACTCATTCTCCTACTACAGCGCAATACGTACATTTAGCAAGGGATGAATAAGAAGGAGTTGTTTTCAATTTAAGTCACGTTATGCTCTTACAATGTTATCGTTAGCCAGTGATGCATAAAGTTACTATTTTGTGGCCTGGCTATTTCACCCTCCTGCTCCTACAGTATGTGTTCTATGTATGTGTTGGTTTACACTGCAATTATCAAATGGTTCCTTCTCTAAGAAAGGAATACACACTTTGAGCTAAAACAAAACAATTTCACCCAGTCCAGTGCTCAACCAGCAGATTAGACAATATACATTCAATCCCAATTTATACAGCCATCAATTTGAATGAAAACTAGCCAACACAGGACAAGGACCAGGAATGGGAAACCCTTGCAGGGAGTATGTGGATATCTCTATTAGATCAAAGCAGTACAGAGAGTGTTAGGCCTTGTGAGGGTCTGGCAGGGAGTAAGAGGGCTGAGTAGTTTTGCATTTTATCCACTAATGGATAATATGAGATATGGGGACAGGTAAACTGATCTAAGATCAGTGCCTAAGAGCAATTTATAACTGGAACTTAGAAGGCATAGGGTCCCACGATGATGGTGAGCCGGAGCAGAGAGCTGGAGCGGTAGTTGAGGGCATTGTTGTGGGTGACCATCTCCAGGTCGACCACGTGCTCCCGCGGTCCGGTCAGCGGCTTGGTCATCACCAGCATGGCGCTGACGTTACTGGAGCGCTGGTAGGTTAAAGGGATTATTTAGGTTAGCATGTTCTGAGGATGCTAACAAGGGTCCTATCACTACCATTATTTTACACTTGTTGGATAAAAACAAGCAATTGTCAATAAATATTCCTAAAATGTTGATAGAACAAAATACGCTAGACTGGGGTGGATATTTTTTTGGGCTGTGAAATAGATAATGCAACAAATGGCAGTGAAAACACTTTTTTGCACATTTGTCACAGTAAACTTGCAGTCACACGATGCTATGTTGTATGGTCCTACTACAACTTGGGAAAAAAATCTGTTCATTAGGCTACAGATTAAAGTAGTGATACATTTTACAGAGTAGTGAAAGTTCACAGTGATGAGCTTGATGCTCCTTTCCAATAAATATTGAGGGTCTTAATTTGTATGCTGGTGACAAGATGATCGGTGCTTGGCTGCCAGTTGACAAATAAAAATGATCTTGTGCTTATCCATAATCTCATCATGTATCCTCTGCACTATGTACAGTATCTACGAGCTGTTGGCTGGAACAAGAAAAGCACATTTGCTGTTTATCGCAGACTTTTTGTGCCAAAACTATCGACAAAGTTAAAAGTGGGATGGAAACATATTGCACAGTTTTTTATTCTGTAAATTAAGTACCTTTTTATGTGCACTACGTCATTACGCACAGCCTTTTAGTCGCAAGAAGTCAGTTTGATGGAAACACACCACTGCCGGTAAAATTTGTATAATTTTTGGTGCGAATATTAGAATATCTGCTTCAAACCTACCTATAAACTACTTTTTAGATATCCAATAAAATAAATAGATATCCAATATAATAAATGATGTAAGTGGGAAATGTGTGTGAGCTATCCATTTAAGGGTAAGGGATCGCAATGAGGGGAAGTCAAAAGATGATTTAATTAAAGGGACTGTCTCACACGATATTCCCTAAATAGCAAAGGGCAACCAAAACATCTGAAACCACACCCTACCTCAAATAAGTGTTTAAATAACACAGTTGATGAGAGATCATTCAGATGCTGACACCATCTGACATGATGGTAACGTTAATGCCTGGTGAGTGACTGAAACATCTCTGGGCTCACCCTGAGGAAGAACTCCCCTCCCTCGTTGCCAGACTTGATCCTGAAGGTGTTGTGCATGTTAGGGTAGACGCTGGTGGCCTGGATCTGGAAGATGTCGGCTGGGACGGAGCGCTCCGACGAGATGCTCATGTACTTGTAGACGATGGATGGCGGCAGGCTTCTGCACATTGTGGGCGACTGGCAGCTGCAACGCCTACAGACATGCAGAGACAGAGAGAACCATTGGATGTGGTCATGTTAGCAGATACTTTTATACATGTGGCTTATGGGGTTTTAGCTATGTGGTCATTTTAACTTTATCAATCTGGTCCTTGTGGCTTTGTCTACAGTATGTGTTTTTTTTAGCTAGCACTTTTATTGATGTGGTTCATGTGGTTTTGTGTAAATGGTCATTTTAGCATTTTAATACATGCGGTTTTAGCTATGAGGTAATTTTAGCTGACACTTTTATCCATCTGTAACTCCCCACCAATGTGTGTAACTTATGTTGTAGCCTAGATACTGAAAAATAACACTACTTACACTGCCTGGCTGCCTCCTGCTTATATTTGCAATGATGTAATCTTAACAACCTAAATTAGTTTATACCTCATGTCGATCATGTCCTCCCAATTTTTGAGAATGGTTTGATCCCTCGGAGGTATAGGCCAAGTGAGAATAAAATCCTGAGTGAGGGAGCAGGGGAGGAGCTGCAACTGCGTAAAGTTTTTTTTGTTTTGCGTAAAGTAACACGTAAGGTTGTTTAGTGCACAGGGAAAGGAATCCTCAAAATCAAATCAAATGTTATTTGTCACATGCTTCATGAACAACAGGTGTAGAGTAACAGTGAAATGATTACTTCCCAACAATGCAGAGAGAAAGGAAATAGAGAAATAATAGAAAAGTAATAACACGTAATAATAAAAGTAATAATAAAACACACAATGACTAAGGATAACTTGGCTATATACACAGGTACCAGCAGCGAGTCAATGTGCTGGGGTACGAGGTAACTGAGGTAGATATGTACATTATAACTAGGAATAATGTGACAAGGCAACAGGATAAATAATCAACATTAGCAGCACTGTACAGTGCCTTCAGAAAGTATTCATACCCATTGACTTATTCCACAGTTTGTTGTTTTACAGCCTGAATTCAAAATTGATTACATCTTTTTTTTCTCTCACCCAATCTCTACACCCAATACCCCATAATGACAAAGTGAAAACATGTTTTAAGAAATGTTTGCAAATGTATTGAAAATGAAATACAGAAATATCTCATTTACACAAGTATTCACACCCCCGAGTCAATACTTTGTAAAAGCACCTTTGGCAGTAACTGAGTTAGGAAGCACGCCTGTGTCTTTGTAGTGACTGGGTGTACTGATACACCATCCAAAGTGTAATTAATAACTTCACCATGCACAAAAGGATATTCAATGTCTGCATTTTTATTTTATCCATCTACCAATAGGAAAACCTCCCTGGTCTTTGTGGTTGAATCTGTTTGAAATGCACTGCTCGACTGAGGGACTGTCACGACTTCTGCCAAAGTCGATGCCCCTCCTTGCTCGGGTGGTGCTCAGCGGTCGACGTCACCGGTCTTCTAGCCATCATTGATCAGTTTTTCATTTTCCATTGGTTTTGTCTTGTCTTCCTACACACCTGTTTCCAATCCAATGAATCATGTTGTGTATTTAATCCTCTGTTTCCCCTCATGTCCTTTGTCGGTGATTGTTTGTGATGTTATGTTACGTGGGATTTTGTATCGGTGTGCGACGGGTATACTTTACCCATTTATTTTGTACTTTGGTTTTGGAGTTAAAAAAAATAATTAAATACTCCATTATTAACCAACTTGGTTTCTCCTGCACCTGACTTCCCTGCCACCTACATACACGAATATGACAGGGACCTTACAGATAATCGTATGTGTGGGATACAGAGATGAGGTAGTGATTCAAAAATCATGTTGAACACTATTATTGCATACAGAGTGAGTCCATGCAACTTATTATGTGACTTGCACATTTTTACTCCTGAACATACAGTATTTAAGCTTGCCATAACAAAGGCATTGAATAGTTTTATTTGTAATTCATTTGCAAAAATCTGGAAAAACATAATTCCACTTTGACATTATGGGGTATTGTGTGTAAGCCATTGATCCAAAAGTCTCAATTTAAATACATTTTAAATTCATGTTATAACACAACAAAATGTGGAAACCGTCAAGGGGTGTGAATACTTTCTGATGGCACTGTATGTGATGAGTCAAAAAAGTTAGTGCAAAAAGGGTCAATGCAGATAGTCCAATTTTTAGGGCCTTCCTCTGACACCGCCTGGTATAGAGGTCCTGGATAGCATGGAGCTTGGCCCCAGTGATGTACTGAACCGTACGCATTACCCTCTGTAGCGCCATGCGTTCGGATGCCAAGAAGTTGCTATACCAAGCAGTGATGCAGCCAGTCAAGATGCTCTCAATGGTGCAGCTGTAGAACATTTTAAGGATCTGAAGGCCTATGCCAAAATCTTTTCAGCCTCCTGAGGAAGAAGAGGCATTGACGTGCCCTCTTCAAGACTGTGTTGGTGTGTGTGGATCCTTAGTGATGGGGACACTGAGGAACTTGAAGCTCTTGACATGCTCCACAACAGCCCTGTCGATGTGAATGGAGGCATGCTCAGCCCTTCGTTTGCTGTAGTCCACGATCAGTTCCTTTGTCTTGCAGACGTTGAGGGAGAGGTTGTTGTCCTGACACCACACGGTGATCAGGCCTACCCATAGCCGCGGGAAGTAGGGGTGCTGAGGGTGCTGCAGCACCCCCTGATTAATCACAATTGAAAAAATAAATACTAATAAAAATGAATAATAATAACCAAATTAGTGCACTAGGCCTTAATTACTCCTGTATGAACGTAGAAAAATACTTGTCAGCAGAGCAGAGAAAAATACCCCCCCTCTGTTGAGAGCATCCACAGCCCGAAACATCATCCCGTCAACAAATAAAAGTCATGCAGCCACTCTATGTGGTCATTTAAGGGTCCATACTATGTATACTATGTAACCATCTGGATTTGAACCTGGGTCTCCTGTATCCCACAATACTGTGTTAGCCCGCAAAGACTTCAGGTCCCAATCAAGGTTACTCATCATGTGATTATCATCATGCATTTCACCGGACCATACTCACCCCTCTCCTGTCTTCACATAGGGCTCATGGCAAGGGTTCCTGGGGTAGCAGCGGAAACCACCAAAGTAGTTCCAACACATCTCGTCCTCGCGGCAGTTGTTTC
Organism: Salmo salar; assembly: GCF_965601325.2. NCBI lineage: Eukaryota > Metazoa > Chordata > Actinopteri > Salmoniformes > Salmonidae > Salmo > Salmo salar. Next base: position 50,304,230 of record NC_138292.1, on the reverse strand, counting down.
CTGTTTCACACTCATCTATGTCTGTTAATGGAGAGAAATGTAGCTACTGAGAGAAAATGTAGTCAATGGTAATTTCAATAAGAAAATAACTTAACATAGATTATGAGTTTAGTGCAACTGTCTTGTAGTCTTTGTAAACAAGCAATGCGAAGCTTAAAAGTAAATGTGAAACTATCATGTCTATCTCATGTACTGTTTGTTAATCAAGTGTCAATACTGACTTTATACCAAGATACAAGTAAAACTCTAGGCCTAAAGCCAATGACTTATCATTGGGGATTCAGGTAAACAGGTATTGAGATTCATTATTATGACGTACGACTTGCTGCTGGTGTAAGAGAGGGCTAGATATTATTCTAGTTGAAACAGGCCTATTTACCTTGGCACATTCGGTTGCCTTGGAGCTGGTATCCCTCGGGACAGGCACAGACATATCCTCCGGGCTGATTCACGCACTGCCACTGGCACATGTAACTCGAGAAGGCGCATTCGTCGATATCTACGAATAGATAAATATTACGAGGTCAACCCTTAAAGGGGAGGAGGCTGACAGAAACTTCTCAGGAAAGAAAATATTAGGTGTGAGTGGGGGGATTGTAAAATTGTATCAGTATACATTAAGGTACTGATAAATATACACTGAGAATACCAAACATTAGGAACACCTTCCTAATATTGACTTGCAGTACCTTGGCAGGAGGCTTGGTTAGAGGCTAGCTCATAACCCTGCTCACACTGGCAGATGAAGGAGCCCATGATGTTGTAGCACTGGTGCTGACAGGGGTTGCTCCCCTCACACTCGTTCACATCTGCAAGACAAGGAGGGACTAATAAATTAAAAGACAAATTGCAGAAAGGCAGAGCGGATGTGGAAAAGTCCAAATTTCAGGTCCATTATGATATTCTGAGAGAACAACTTGGCACATACTGTATAACAAGGCAATTAGAAATGCTAGACGGGCTCATTTTTCGAACTTGATCACTAATAATCAGAATAATTTGAGATTGCTCTTCTCAACCATTGATGGCCTGATAAATCCGAACCTATTTGAACCTTCCTGCACATCTAAATGTGATGAGAGATAAGATATAACACATTAGGCTTGGTATCAGTCAAGCAAGACCTGATGAGAAGTTTGATGATATGTGCCTACCATGCAAAGGCACTATGGATTTATTTTCCTTGGTTGACACCAACATGCGCAGGAAAGTTATCACGCCTACTCCCGCGTCGGCGCTCGATGTCACCGGTCTACTAACCACTGGTCCTGGCAACCCACATTACGCACACCTGGCAACCATCATTATGCACACCTGCTCCCGATCGTTATGCACACCTGGACTTCATCAGTACCTTGATTACTTCCCCTTTATTTAGCCCTCAGTAGCCTCAGTCTTCAGGCTGTATTGGTTTTGTCACGTCTGCTCCCGCTCTTCCCTCCCCCTGGCACTTGAGGGCGCCAGATTGCCTTGCATCACGCACTCCTGCCATCCATCACGCACACCTGCCTTCCCTCGTCACGTGCATCAGCATTATTGGACTCACCTGGACTCACTTATCACCTGTTTATTTCCTCCCCTATATTTGTCAGTTCCCCAGCTCTGTTCTCCGTGGCTGCATTGATTGTTTTTGTCTTTGTTTTAAAAAAAATTACATTTTAGTTATTTTAGCAGACGCTCTTATCCAGAGCGACTTACAGTAGTGAATGTATACAGTTCATACATTTCATACATTTTTTCCCCCCATGCTGGTCCCCCGTGGGAATCAAACCCACAACCCTGGCATTGCAAACACCATGCTCTACCAACTGAGCCACACGGGACCATGTGGTTGCCCTCCAGGCCAACATCCCGGAGGTAACCAGGATCTCCAGGAGGTTTTCTCCAAGACCTGTGCTACCTCTCTCCCTATTCGTAGCCCCTGGGACTGTGCCTGCTAGCAGACTCTGCGCACTGTCTACCCACTGTCAGTGGTTGAAACCAAGGCTATGAAGGAGTACATCCAGGAGGCTCTCTGCAGGGTTTCATCCACCCATCCACTTCCCCTGCGTCGGCAGGCTTCTTCTTCATGGCCAAGAAAGGAGGGAGGTCTACGTCCGTGCATCGACTACAGAGGTCTCAATTCCATCACCACCAAGTACCGCTACCCTCTCCTGTTGGTGCCATCGAACATTTCCATGGGGTCCTGTTTTTTACTAATCTGGACCTGCGGCATGCCTACAATCTGATCCACATCCGGGAGGGGGATGAATGGAAAATGGTCTTCAGCACAATGTCTGGGCACTATGAGTACTTGGTGATGCTTTATGGATTAGCCAATGCTCTGTCGGTGTTCCAGGCATTCGTGAACAAGGTGTTCTGGGACATACTTGGGCGTCAGGTGGTCGTGTATATTGACGACATCCTGATCTACTTGGCCAACTTGGAAGATCACACCGCCCACATCCGGGTAGTCCTGGGACGCATCCTGTAGAACAACCTGTACGTCAAAGCAGAGAAGTACCAGTTCCATCAAGCCACTGTCTCCTTTGGATACCGGATCAGCCCGCAAGGAGTGGTTATGGATGAAAGGAAGGTCGGGGCAGAAAGGTCATGGCCAGTCCCAACCACCGTAAAGGGAAAACGTTTTTTTGAGGTTTCCCAACTTCTACTGCCGCTGGATTAAGAATTTCAGCTCCATCGCCTCTCCTCTCACCTCTCTCCTCAAGGGTGACCCCCGCAAGTTGGTGTGGAGTCCTGCAGCCGATGAGGCCTTCCACCTACCGAAGGGTCGTTTCACCTCGGCCCCGTTGCTGAAACACCGAGATCCTATGCTGCCCTTTGTGGTGGAGGTGGACGTCTCAGAAGTGGGTGTGGGAGCTGTCCTGTGAATCTAGTGAAGAAAAGGGTCCACCTTACTTGGTGCGGGTTCAGCCGCCTCGCTGTCCATATGTACTCCAGGTTCCGATGGTCGGTGAGGATGAGAAATGTGTCCTTGGCGCCCTCCAGCCAGTGTCTCCACTCTAGTGCCAACTTCACTCTGCAGGAGACAGTTTTTTAGAGTAGTATGCACATGTATACAATATTTTTGGGTTACCTTGGCGTTGTGACAACTTCACCCTGTCATACCGCCCAGGTTCAAAAAACATCAAAGCCGATGCCCTGTCCCATCTCAACGATTCGGGAGAGGTTCCTGTCCTGAGTGCACATATCATTCCGCCCTCCGAATCGTTGTCCCCATGCTTTGGGATGTAGACGTGGACATCCGCCAGGCTCTGGAGAGGGAACCCGCACCTGCTACCTGCCCTCCGGAGCACAGCTACATTCCCAAGGAGGTAAGGGATCGGCTGTTGACCTGGGCGTACACATCCCTTGCCGCTGGACACCCAGGTATCACCCGCACCATTCAATCCATCTCCGCTAAGTACTGGTGGCCAACCTTGGCGCACGACATCATCCGCTACGTCAACACCTGCTCCGTATGTGCCCAAACCAAATCTCCCCGGCACGCTCCAGCAGGGAAACCCTTTCCGTGCTTCAGCAGCCTTGGCCTCATCTGTCCATTGATTTAATCACTGATCTCCTCTCTTCTGGGGAGATCAGCACAGCCAGAAGAGGACTGGCCAACCCTCAGAGCCTGGTTCCTCTCTAGGTTTCTTCCTAGGTTCTGGCCTTTCTAGGGAGTTTTTCCTAGCCACCGTGCTTCTACATCTGCATTGCTTGCTGTTTGGGGTTTTAGGCTGGGTTTCTGTACAGCACTTTGTGACATCGGCTGATGTAAAAAGGGCTTTATAAATAAATGTGATTGATTTGATTCTGATGGTTTCACTACTATTATGGTTGTTGTGGACAGATTCACTAAATCCTGCCATTTTATCCCTCACTCTGGTCTCCCTACCACTCTCCAGGTCGCTGAGGCACTGTTCCAGCAGGTCTTCCGGCAGTATGGCCTTCCGGAGAACATCGTCTCCAACCGGGGTTTACAATTCACGTCACGGGTATGGAAAGCCTTCATGGAGAAGCTGGGGGTCACAGTCAGCCTCACTTCTGTGTACTGGCCTCAGTCCAAAGGGCAGGTGGAGAGGATGAACCAAGAGCTGGAGAGGTTCCTCCTTAGTCACTTCCAGTGTGTCCTGTGATATCAGCCAGCCCTGTACAAAACTATTTCACTCCTTGAATTCAATGTAAAATCCACACTGTTTGCATGTCAAAATTATTTCCCAGTGATACACAGCATTGTAAAACATGCTAGTTCCATGTTTTACCATTTATCTTTGTTATCTAAAAAATAACATGGGCCAAATTTCATGAGACAAGTTGATCCAAAACACACTCTGCAGTCCAGACTACACTTTCTGATGTTCCATTTCCTGGATCAACAAAAGCATTTTTCTGGGGTGGTCTCTATATACAAAGCACTAAAAATAGGGGATTTATATACAGGGAGTTGGAGGTGTTAAATGTGTGGGAGAGAACACCAAGTCTGTTCAGAAAGCTCAACGCACCGATCCCCTCATACCCTAGCCTGCTTCCAGATATGTTTGTCCTGTATTTATTGCCAAATCCTATGGTCATTGACAGCACAAACAGATCTGAGACCAGGCTACTCTTACCCTGCTGATGTAACTAATTTTGTGACGACAGTGATGGACACAATGTGAGAACTATGTCATCCTGGAGGCTGGAAGTCTGTGGAAACAAGTTCCCCTTTCAACCACACACACACACACACACACACACACTTCCAGTTAACAAAGCCCGGCTGACCCTGCTTTTGGCTGGTGGGATTGGGAGGTGAATAGCCCTAATGATCAAAGCTGGCCACTCAGCATGTATGAGGGGAAAAAGTGATGATACTGTCACCCAACAACCTTTTTTTCATAGAAATTAAGACCGGTGACAAGTTGACATGCTGACAGAGGTGAACCAATCCTGAAATCAAACTTGAGTTTTATGTAGCATAATAGAGTAATTAACACACTGTGCCAGAAATACGAGTGCAAAGAACACGACACCTTAAAATATAGTACTTCTTGCCAGAATTTGATAAAACTACAACGTTGAAATACAACCTCACTACAGAGTGCTTGCACATATTCTCCCCCACCCGCCCCCAGAACATTTCATACAAAAAGCTTGGCTTACATAGATCCCTGTGCCGTTGCAAGAATGCTGTGCCAAGCACCCCTATATATTCTCATTCCGTCAAGGTGTCAGGTTCAAGATGTTTCCTCGCAAGGTGACTACTGAGGGAAGCCCCCCCCACCACCACTTCAAATATGTAAACATCCAGGATGAGAAACTACTGATTTGAGAAGGGCAACAGCTCTTCCTTTGAAATTACGAAAGAGAGTAAACAAGGGACCTATGCTTCTGGAAGAATATGCCGCAGACCAAATCAAATGCTAAAGACTAAAGGCCATAAGTAAGCACATGCAGTGATGTTGTGACTACTGTTTTGGTGGACCTATCTGTCCATGTCTGAGGTGGATGAGATGTGTGATGGCTCTAGTAAGTGTCTGCTGGTTGTCTCCTCTTTGTGGTTCTTCAATAACGAGTTGCTATTGAACCTTACAGTCAATGTATTGAACAGTAGAATACTCAGGCTCTGTTCCAATACTTTAGAAATATGTTCTTCCTCCCTTGGGGAGAAATGACAAATCACTAATCTGACCAGATTGGATTGGTGAAAGCAATAGGGTGGAAACCTTGCATTCACATGATATTTTCAGTTACAAATCAGTGATTACAGTTCCTAAGGGTTTAACTAGTCCACTTCTAACACAAATGGGGCACAAACCTCTCCAGGCTTTTGAGCTGTGCAGGACGAAAATGAAGACGAAGACGAGCTAACTTGACAAAAATAAACTTGCATCTAACATTGTCACAATTGAGTTAGGGATATTGTTACCTAAAGCAATCTTACTGGAAGCAGCCACTCATTTTTAGGTGACTCATTTTAAGTTTGTCTCCACAGATCATATGCTGAGATCAATTCAAAAGTGTTTATTTACGCCCACATTTCCTGGAAAAGGAATCCCTAGGCTGTGTTCAGTAGGCACGTAGTGGAAAAAAAACTTTCGGAAACAGAGTGAAATGGAGAGGAACTATCTGAACTTATCCAATAAGAAATACTTGTTTTCGTTTTCTATTGCAAAACGTTTTTGTTACTGTATGTTCTAATGCACACAGCCCTACTTTGTTCAGCAGTGCAACATAATAATAGCACGGCCTCTAGTCCTTATTCCCTCCCTATCTCTTCCTCTTGGCCCTAACCCTTCAATGTTTGCCTATCTGGAAGGTGGAAGCATTTTGATGAAGCTATTCCACTACACTGCTCAAACCTTTCCAGATATGTAAACATTGAAGAATTAAGGCTGGAGTTAAATCCCGCCTTGTGAACTTTTATTAATGGTCAAGTGCCACGGTCTTATTAGCATTAGTTACCAGACTCGCAGGCAGCATGTGGCAAATGTTTACCAGTTGTAAGAACAAGACACTGCAATAACCTTCCTTGGTAACAGTGTACGTTTTGACTGTAATGACGAACTGGAAAAGTATCAATGCAAATTACTAAAGCCATTTTTTTTGGAGATGGTGCATCATTTTGATTTTGTATTTGACACTGTATAATACTGTACAGTACATATCATAATACCACTAATCTGTCTGCCTTTAGTTTGTGAATCATTCCAACTTAAGGACAGTCCCTCTGATGAAAGAAACAATATGATTAAATGAGAAAAAAATATGTTTCAGGAATGTGTTGTTGGCGACCATCTCCTTCCTTCCCTGAGCTCGGCTTGGCTGTCGCCCCATGTTGATTCAATGGTTTATGTAACAGCAATTGTTTCCCTCTACTGCCAGGATTTGGCATGTTGCAACTTGACTAAAATCTTGCACCGTTTGCCAACAGGAGATTGGAGGACGCACCCACACGCATGTACACACACACACACATGCATGCACACACATGCACACACACACAGAGACAAATGAGGGCATACTTTAATGACGGCTGCAAATCCATCATCCGAAGAAAGAGAGCAAAGGGGTAAATGGAAGTTAAGTGGTTTACAGATCAAATACAATGCATCTTCATAACCTGCAGATAGCACATAAACTGTTCATATACTGTGTTATTGGCTTAACAAAATAGGATTACATGTAGTGTAAGATCTTCGGTGCCAGTAAGGAATTTCACTAGAACTGTTTCCATACAAAGTGCTCTAAACTTGAAAAGGGACTGCAATCAATTTGAATGAATTCCAATTGGAATGAATCCTGAATTGACTGAATGACAATCTGTGATGGCTATCTTTTGCCTCAATATCTGTTCATAAACTAGCATCGGTAGTACTCCAGAGGGAAATCTGCCTGCTGGGATTGCTCATTCAAACTGGGGCCCCTGCAATGCTGAGTACTGTACAGTCCGCTTATAAGAATCAACCTCTGGTCAAAAACTGTTTGGCAGATCCATTCCTATATACTTCAAATTACATTAGCCAGGGAGTGATGGAATCTTTGTATGTAGGATTAAAATGATGCTGGACACTTCCATAACAAATCAAGGTATTTGTATTTTACTATAGCGTGCCCTAATCCTAACACGCCCCAGTTATGTTGCGTGGGCTTACTCTTACCACGGCAGTAGTTGAGCTCGTCCACCACGAACCCCGCGGCACACTGCATGGTGCCCTGGCTTTGGAAGGAGCTCTGGATGACCCGTCGGACAGGCAGAGCAGGGGCGGGTGCCAGAGGACGCTGTTCCTCCACCAGAGGGGCCACAGTGGGCTCATCGGCACCATTACTGACGATGATCTGGGCATTCTGGGGCAGGCAGAAGTAGCCTCCGAAATGGTTGATGCACCTCATGCCGCCCTTGCAGGCGTCGGGCACCGTGGTACACTCGTTGATGTCTGAAAAAGGGAGGACCGCATTCAGAGACGGACCTGGGTTCATATAGTAAGCCACGGTTTGTTTTCTTTCAACTACTTAAGCTGCGGCTTGATTGAGCTTGCTTGGCGCAATGAAACCAGTGGAATAGCCCCAAAAGTGCAAATCCCACCCACCTGTCACTCCAGGTTGGAAAAAAACAAATAGTATTTGAACACAGGTCTGGTCGGAGTGTAACACCACCAAGTCAGCATGAGTATACCAGGAAAAACCCCACCTCCACCATCAAAATGCTTGGTATACACATACTGTATCGGTGTCTGCTAGAACTGATCGTATCTCTTCTATAGTGGTATTCAATTAATCTACTAATCAATCTATTCATTAAGTCAGAAACATACAAGGACATTTGACAAAGTGTTGATAAGCACCTCTTACCTTTGCATTCTTGTCGTTCCATGTCAAATGTATAGCCATCTGTGCACTGTAAATAGAAATAAGAGAGGATAAGTATCTGGTACTCAATTGATTGGTTTGTTGATTGATTGAGGGATTGATTGATTAAGCGATTGATTAATTGATCTACAAAATACGAATCACATATCTCTGAAGCTTCACAGTCTATATCTCATTAAAGATGTAGTCTTATGCTCCTTTGTTATGCCACTTGGAGCCTATATATGAGGAAATCAGACAGACAGCAATTAAGGAGTCAGCCTGAAGAACACCTGTGTCTGCCTAATTCACCCAAAAACAATGTGTTTAGTCTGTCGCCATCCAGGGAGGAATGTCTGCTCTCCTCGCTTGCTCTCGTCTGAGTCACAGGATCTGCCACTGTGTGTGCACAGGCATGTGTTGTCTCCAGTCTACATGAGTCCAGACTCATGTTATTACCTCCATAATTCAACAGCTCCAACAACAACAACTTCAACTACAGTCATTTGTCGAGAAGGAGACATCCTCCACTGGAGACATGCCAATGCTATCCCATCCCATCAATGTCCATTCCAAGCCCTCTGTTCATTTTCATTAACGTTCACTTGGTACATGAATCAGGGTTGGGGCCAACTCACATTTCAATCCAGGAAGTGATTTAACATTTTACTTCATGAAATGCAAATTGTCCATTTGTTTACAAAGACGATTTTCATTCCCTGAATTAAAAAATGTAATTGACCCCATCCTTGACTTGAATGAAATCCCACTTTGAAAAGCGTATATCGTCCTTCAGTATTGGCTCTTGCTTGTGCTGCCCCTTACAAAAATAAGTTTGTGGCTAATTTGCTGCAAACTAAATATTGTGCGACAAAATTTAGCAAATGTTGGCCACTAGTGGTGAATCTGCAGCAAACCTTAGGCAACAATAATATTTATTGCCACTAGTGGCAAACAGTTCGCCAGAGTTGTTTTCTGACAAACAATTCTCTCAAGATTATATTTTAATCTGTGGCAACAATATTTATTAGTGGCAAACCAGAAGTAGTTTCAAGACCAGTAAGCATTGATGACCAGTCAGTGGGAGAAGCTAAATCTATTGGAAATTCAAACCAAGTGATCTATCTACCGAAGTTGTACAGTGAGTGTCTAACTTATTAATTAAACATCCTAATAAACTTAAAAATCATGTTAGCTAGCCTGTTTAGCAGTTTTATGGGATAGAGTGAAACACATGTTGTTGCAAACTGTCAGTGCCACTGACTCAGCTAGTGGCTAGCGCTTAGCTAGATAGCTATCACATTTGTGCACAATTAATGTGGTAGTTAGCTAGCTAACTAATGATTTGCCTAAACACATTTTTAGGTAAAGACTTGCTGTCTTGTAATAACAAATGTCAATATGCTAGCCAGCTAGCGTCACTGTTCAGTACCGTGTTAGCTGGCACAACAGCTAAGTTAAAGTAGCAACAAGCAATATGAGCTGACTTGACCATGCATCAACACCCTGGAAATATGTTTATGGTGTCACATGCTCCCTGTCCGGCCTCTAGGTCACCAGGCTGCTTGTTATGGCGCACGCCTGTCACCATCGTTACGTGGATTATGACACTCACCTGGACTCCATCACCTCCTTGATTACCTGCCCTATATATGCCACTCCCTTTGATTCCTTCCCCAGGCGTCATTGTTTCTGTTTCAGTTTCATGACTGTGCGTTGTTCGTGTTTTGTATTATGTTTCGTTTATTGATTAAGTCACTCACTCCCTGAACTTGCTTCCCGACTCTCAGTGCACATCGTTAAAGAATGACGCCTCACCAAAGGGAAGCATCAGGGATTGATAAAAAAATTGGAGGTGATGTCGGGTCTGGGTGTCAGAACCGGAGCTACCTGGGAGGCCTCAGCCGGTTTGTCAGATTTCCATGCCTCCGTGGGTTCGACGGGTTCCCCTGCCTCAGCGGGCTCGACGGGCTCCTGTGCCTCGACCGAGGCAACCGGGGAGAACTCAGCTGGCTCATCAGGCTCTCCCGCCTCAGCTGGATCGACAGGTTCCAGCGCCTTAGCAGTGGTGACCGGTTCGCTCCTGATCCCCGGGATCATCATCTTGGTCGGCGTCCTGCGGCTTGAGCCGTGCGTCGGGGAGTACTGTCACATGTGCTCCCTCTCCGGCCTCTAGGTTACCAGGCTGCTCGTTATGGCACACACCTGTCACCATCGTTACGCTCATTATGACACTCACCTGGACTCCATCACCTCCTTGATTACCTGCTCTATATATGTCACACCCTTTGGGTCCTTCCCCAGGCGTCATTGTGTCTGTTTCAGTATGATGTCTGTGCGTTGTTCATGTTTCCTGTTTTGTATTATGTTTTGTTTATTGATTAAATTACTCACTCCCTGAACTTGCTTCCCGACTCATCGCACATCATTACATGTGGTGCATTCACTCATAACACTTTTTGTGATAAATTAGTGTAATGTAATCTTCTTCAAGCTTGATAAGGTAAGCAAATGCATTACATGTAGTATTCTCATAAATGTAGCCTGCTATACATTTAATCTTTGCAAAAATGTGCTCTTTAAACTGCTAGCTCATCTTGATCATGTGTTTTTCCTTCTCTTTCTAGAAGCAAACAGTTACCAAGCAGAAACACAGATTGATTAGTTTGAATCAATTGTGTTGCCGCTTGGCTGGAGAAATATCTCATATACTGTGGCTCTCTAGGAACAGTTGGCCACACATTTAGAATTGATAGTCCTGAGTCCCAGTTTATGCTAGCAAATTTTTTTGGGGTTTGTATAGCATTTACACAAGGTAGAATCATTGTTTTCTTGTTGAAAATATATAGCATGCCAGTTTCAGTAAGAAGCATAGCAACATCAAGGCAATTTTGTAACAGGTGACCCCAGTAATTGTTTTCAGTATCTTAATAATGTTTTGTGTTTCCTGATTGTGTCAGTGCATGCAGTCATTAGGCTTTGGACAAAGAACAAAGTTCACTCAAAGGCAATAGTTCTGAATTGGGTTTGATTTATGAAAAAATATATATATTTCAATTTTGTTTATTTTCTTTTAACTTCCATTGGTTGAAAGCTAATTTCTAATCAGTTATCACTTAGCTCATGAACATTTGGTAGTTAAACATCCTAAGGTTAAAATCCCCATAGTGTTCACATTTCACTCATGTAAATATTGTAGCTACATAACATTTTTTTAATAAAACATTTATTTGGGAAATATTCAGTCTTTGCTCATTTTTTCCTTAGCATGCTGATTATCATTCCAAATTCTATTGGATTTATTTATCTGTTATTAATACATTTAATATATGTAGTTTAGTATATTTAGTACATTAAGTATGTTTAAATGAACTTGCTTCTCACAGATAAGCTAAACTAAAAGGTATGTGTAATTTGGTTTATGTAGATAAGACATTTAATCAGTGTTGAGGAAGCTACTCTGAAAATATAGTTTTCCAAGCTACCAATTACTTCACACTGGAAGAAGTTAATTAAACTACCTTTAATAAAAATAGTTTACTTAACTATATCTGGGAATTAGACGTTCATCCATGTTGTTCAAATTTCAAGGTTGTTGCAAATGTCACATTGTGATGTTTTTAAGGTTAAGTTTAGTCATTAACTCCGAAATCTTAAGGTTAGGCATTAACTCTGAATGTTTAAGGAAAAAGTTAAAGTTTGGGTTAGGCTTAAAATGAAAATCTAAAAAACAACTTTCTATCATTGGATTTGAACTTGCAACCTTCGGGTATCAGAGGCAGATGCTTACACCCACATCTGCCATCCCTGTTCACAATGCCCTTGCACAGCATTTCCCAAACTCGGTCCGGGGTGCATGTTTTGGCTTTTGCCCTAACACTACACAGCTGATTAAAATGATCATAGCTTGTTCATTAAATCATTATTTGACTCGGCTGTGTAGTGCTAGGGCAAAAAACAAAACGTGCACCATTTGGAGTCCTGAGGACCAAGTTTGGGAACGTCTTGTCGCGCGTGGTGGGGGTGAGCAGGTCAGCTGTTTGTTCACCCACATTATTTTAACAATTGTAAAAAAAATTGAATTAACACCCCATTTTTGTCCCAAATTTTGTGGTATCTAATTGGTAGTAGTTAGTCTTGTCTCATCGCTGCAACACCCGTACGGACTCAGGAGAGGCGAAGGTCGAGAGCCATGTGTCCTCCAAAACACAACCAAACCAAGCTGCACTGCTTCTTGACACAATGTCCATCCAACCCGGAAGCAAGCCGCACCAATGTGTCGGCGGAAACACCGTACACCTGGCGACCTGGTCAGCGTGCACTGCGCCCGGCCTGCCACAGGAGTCGCTAGTGCGAGATGAGACAAGGATATCCCTGCCGGCCAAAACCTCCCCTAACCTGGACGACACTGGGCCAATTGTGCGCCGCCTCATGGGCCTCCCAGTCGCAGCCGGCTGCGACAGTGCTTGGACTCAAACCCAGAATCTCTAGTGGCACAGCCTTAGACCACTGTGCCACTCGGGAGGCCCCTTACCTTTATTTAACTAGGCAAGTCAGTTAAGAACAAATTCTTATTTACAATGGCGGCCTACACCGGCCAAACTCGGATGACACTGGGCCAGTTGTGAGCCGCCCTATGGGACTCCCAATCATGGCTGGTTGTGATACAGCCTGAATCTAACTGCGCATTCACATTCTCTCAAGATGCTGAAATAAATAAATAATAATTCTCCACTCCGGTTCCTGAGTCAAAATTTTGCCTACATTTGGTGTATAATTTTACTGGAAGAAATGCTTAATTCTGCAGGAATTAATATTAAGGTTATAGACCTACAGTCAGATTTCGTTTATTCCATCTGAACAGTAGGCTACAGTAGGCTATTGTTTTCTCTTTATTCAACCTGCCCCCCACCTGCCCTTCATCCATACAATATTGCATGACCCTAAACCTGCCTTCCCCGCAATATAACTGTGGGGACTGCGGGTTATGAGTCAGCCCACGCATCACTGGCGCGTGGTGCTCAAGTTCAGAACGGCTGTCAGTCAAAACCCATACAGAGCTGTGAAGTGGAGACCCTGAGATCTGACGTCATGTAGAGCATGTTCAAATCAAATCAAATTTTATTGTTCACGTACACATGGTTAGCAGATGTTATTGCGAGTGTAGTGAAATGCTTATGCTTCTAGATTCGACAGTGCAGCAGTATCTAACATGTAATATCTAGTAATTCCACAACAACCCTAATTTCTAACAAATTCCACAACAAAACCTAATAACACAATCTAGTAAAGGAATGGGATAAGCTAACTCTCTCTCCTCTGCTCTCATCCTTCTAGACCTATCTGCTGCCTTTGATACTGTGAACCATCAGATCCTCCTCTCCACCCTCTCCGAATTGGGCATCTCCGGCGCGGCCCACGCTTGGATTGCGTCCTACCTGACAGGTCGCTCCTACCAGGTGGCGTGGCGAGAATCTGTCTCCGCACCATGCGCTCTCACCACTGGTGTCCCCCAGGGCTCTGTTCTAGGCCCTCTCCTATTCTCGCTATACACAAAGTCACTTGGCTCTGTCATATCCTCACATGGTCTCTCCTATCATTGCTATGCAGACGACACACAATTAATCTTCTCCTTTCCCCCTTCTGATAACCAGGCGGCGAATCGCATCTCTGCATGTCTGTCAGACATATCAGTGTGGATGACGGATCACCACCTCAAGCTGAACCTCGGCAAGACGGAGCTGCTCTTCCTCCCGGGGAAGGACTGCCCGTTCCATGATCTCGCCATCACGGTTGACAACTCCCTTGTGTCCTCCTCCCAGAGTGCTAAGAACCTTGGCGTGATCCTGGACAACACCCTGTCGTTCTCCACTAACATCAAGGCGGTGACCCGATCCTGTAGGTTCATGCTCTACAACATTCGCAGAGTACGACCCTGCCTCACACAGGAAGCGGCGCAGGTCCTAATCCAGGCACTTATTGTCTCCCGTCTGGATTACTGCAACTCGCTGTTGGCTGGGCTCCCTGCCTGTGCCATTAAACCCCTACAACTCATCCAGAACGCCGCAGGCCGTCTGGTGTTCAACCTTCCCAAGTTCTCTCACGTCACCCCGCTCCTCCGCTCTCTCCACTGGCTTCCAGTTGAAGCTCGCATCCGCTACAAGACCATGGTGATTGCCTACGGAGCTGTGAAGGGAACGGCACCTCCATACCTTCAGGCTCTGATCAGGCCCTACACACAAACAAGGGCACTGCGTTCATCCACCTCTGGCCTGCTGGCCCCCCTACCTCTGAGGAAGCACAGTTCCCGCTCAGCCCAGTCAAAACTGTTCGCTGCTCTGGCACCCCAATGGTGGAACAAGCTCCCTCACGACGCCAGGACAGCGGAGTCAATCACCACCTTCCGGAGACACCTGAAACCCCACCTCTTTAAGGAATACCTAGGTTAGGATAAAGTAATCCTTCTAACCCCCCCCCCCCCTTAAAAGATTTAGATGCACTATTGTAAAGTGGTTGTTCCACTGGATATCATAAGGTGAATGCACCAATTTGTAAGTCGCTCTGGATAAGAGCGTCTGCTAAATGACTTAAATGTAAATGTAAATAAGAATATATCAGTATAAAATATATGGATGAGCAGTGACAGAGCGGGAAGATGCAATAGATAGTAAAGAATAGATGGTGAATAATACAGTATACATTATATACATATGAGATGAGCAATGCGAGATATGTAAACATTCTTAAAGTGACTAGTGTTCCATTTATTAAAGTGGCCAATGATATCAAGTCTGTAAGTAGGCAACCGCCTCTCTGTGCTAGTGGTGGCTGTTTAACAATCTGATGGCCTTGAAATTGAAAAACAGCTTCTATCTCTCTGTCCCAGAATTGCGACTCCACTTTGTCTCTATATTGACAGTTTGCTTGTTTGATTGCCTTACGGAGGGAATAACTATTCGGCCATATTTCCAGTCGCCTTGCCATGATTAAATGCGGTGGTACATGCTCTCAATTTTGAGCAGAAACTGCCATCAATTCACAGTTTCTGGTTAGGGAAGATTTTAATAGTCACAGTGGGTACAACATCTCCGATACACTTCCTTATAAACTCGCTCACCGAGTCAGCATATACGTCAGTGTTAGTATCTGAGGCTACCCGGGAACATATCCCAGTCCACGTGATCAAAGCAATCTTGAAGCGTGGAATCCAATTGGTCAGATCAGGGTTGGATACACCTAAGTACGGGCACTTCCTGTTTTAGTTTCTGCCTATAGGAGGGGAGCAACAAGATGGAGTCATGGTCAGATTTGCCAAAAAGAGGGCGGGGGAGGGCCTTGTATGCATCGCAGAAGTTAGAGTAGCAATTTTCGAGCTTGTTACTCACTAGTGTACAGCAATCGATATGCTGATAGAATTTAGGTAGCCTTTTTCTCAAATTATCTTTCTTAAAATCCACAGCTACAATAAATGCAGCCTCAGGATATATGGTTTCCAGTTTGCAAAACGTCCAGTGAACTTCCTTGATGGCCGTCTTGGTATCCGCTTGCGGGGGGATATACATGGCTGTGACGGATAACCGAGGAGAGTTATCTTGGGAGATAATACGGTCGGCATTTGATTGTGAGGAATTCTAGGTCAGGTGAATAAAAGGACTTGAGTTCCTGTATGTTGCTACAATTATACCATAAGTTATTAATCATGAAACATACACCCCACCCTTCTTCTTACCAGAGAGATGTTTATTCCTGTCAGCGTGATGCACTGAAAATCCTGTGGCTGTATGGACTCCGACGGCATGTCCCCAGCTAGTCATGTTTCCGTGAAACAAAGTATGTTACAATCCCGGATATCTCTTTGGAAAGCAAATCTTGCCCTGATTTCGTCAACTTTGTTAACTAGGGACTGGACATTAGCGAGTAATATACTCGGAAGCGGTGGGTGGTGTGCGCGCATCCGAAGCCTCACAAGAAGACCGCTCCGGCGCCCTCTCCTCCGGCAGCGTTGTTTTGGGTCGGCCTCTGGAATCAGTTCAAATGTCCTGGGAGGTGCAGACAAAGGATCCGCTTTGGGAAAGTTGTATTCCTGGTCGTAGTGCTGGTTGTGCTGGTAAGTTGACGTCTCTCTGATATTCAATAGTTCTTCCCGGTTGTATGTAATAACACTTAAGGTTTTCTGGGCTAACAATGTAAGAAATAGATAAATAAAAAAAATACTGCACAGTTTCCTAAGGACTAGAAGCGAAGCTGCCATCTCTATCGGCGCCATCTGTGGCTGTACAGTAACGTTGAAAAAGTTACTGTACAGCCACTGTGTTCAAATTTACACTCTTGTCAGTGTTCAAATCTGCCATTTCCAACACGTATCCAAGTACGAGTGTAAAGGGCTACCTAAAGTTACTTTGAAAAACTAGTTCACTACATTTAAACTACCTTGTGAAAAAATTATCATCATGTGAATCTGAAATTTCATAGACTACAAATTGCAAGAACAGATCACATTGGGGTCATATCTTAACAGAATGTTTAATTTAGTCTATTAAACACAAAAACTATGTTTCAAGTGAGAATTGGGCAGATCTGATGCCCAAAAAATAAAGTAAATGATTGCCTACTTCACCCATAATTTATAAAATTTTTGCAAACAAAGTATTGTGTAGTTCCAGTAGATTGCTGCACCACTACCTGCCAAAAAAGTTATTAACTACCTAGATTTTAATTTCTCAACTACCACCAAGCTACTGGAAAATGTAGTTAAATTACTAGTTGAACTATGCTGAACAAAAATATAAATGTAACATGTAAAGTGTTGGTCCCATGTTTAATGAGCTGAAATAAAAGATCCCAGAAATGTTCCATGTGCACAAAAACGTATTTCTCTCAAATTGTGCACAAATTTCTTTACATCCCTGTTAGTGAGCATTTTTCCTTTGCAAGCTAATTAATTCTCCTGGCAGGGGTGGCATATCAAGAAGCTGATTAAGCATGATCATTACACAGGTGCACCTTGTGCTAAGGACAATAAAAGGCCACTAAAATGTGCAGTTTTTCCACACAACACAATGCCACAGATTTTGTTTTGAGGGAGCATGCAATTGGCATGCTGACTGCAGGAATGTCCACCAGAGCTATTGCCAGAAAATGTAATGTTAATTTCTCTACCATAAGCCGTTTTAGAGAATTTGGCAGTTCATCCAATCGGCATCACAATCGCAGACCACGTGTAACCACCCCAGCCCAGGACCTCCACATCCGACTTCTTAACCTGCGAGATCGTCTGTTTGCACAACAGAAGAATTTCTGCACAAACTGTCAGAATCCGTCACAGGGAAGCTCCTCTTCCTGCTCCTCGTCCTCACCAGGGTCGTGACCTGACTGCAGTTCGGTGTCATAACCAACTTCAGAGGGAAAATGCTCACCTTCGATGGCCACTGGCATGCTGGAGAAGTGTGCTCTTCACGGCTGAATCCTGGTATCAACTGTACCAGGCAGATGGCAGACAGCGTGTATGGCGTCATATGGGCAAGCGGTTTGCTGATGTCAACGTTGTGAACAGAATGCCCCACGGTGGCAGTAGGGTTATGGTATTGGCAGGAATAAGCTACGGACAACAAACACAATTGCATTTTATCGATGGCAATTTGAATGCACAGAGATACTGTGATGAGATCCTGAGGCCCATTGTCGTGCCATTCATACGCTGCCATCACCTCATGTTTCAGAATGATATTGCACGGCTCCATGTCGCAAGGATCTGTACACAATTCTTGAAAGTTGAAAATGTCCCAGGTCTTCCATGGCCTGCACACTCAACAGACATGTCACCCACCTATTGAGCATGTTTGGGATGCTCTCAAATCAAATCAAATCTATTGGTCACATACACATATTTAGCAGATGTTATTGAGGGTGTTTGTGCTTCTGTTCCTAGCTCCAACAGTGCAGTAGTATCATAAATTCACAACAATACACAAATCTAAAAGTAAAAGAATGGAATGAAGAAATACATTAATATTAGGACGAATAATGTCGGAGTGGCTCTGGATCGGTGTGTATGACAGCGTGTTCCAGTTCCCGCCAATATCCAGCAACTTTGTACAGCCATTGAAGTGGAGTGGGAGAACATTCAACAGGCCACAATCAACATCCTGATCAACTCTATGCTAAGGAGACGTGTCGCACCTCATGAGGCAAATGGTGGTCACACCAGATACTGACTGGTTTTCTGATCCATGCCCCTACCTTTTTTTAAGGTGTCTGTGACCAACATAATCTTATCTGTAGTCCCAGTCATGTGAAATCCATAGACTAGGGCCTAATGAATTTATTTCAACTGACTGATTTCCTTATATGAACTGTAACTCAGTAAAATGTTGCGTTTATATTTTTGTTCAGTGTACATGTAGTTCACTACTCCCCAACACGGCATTAAATGTTGTTAATACAGAAAGTAACCAAAAATCTGAACTAATTAGTATATTCATATGTTGCAGGAAACAATAGATGTTCGCTACAAGCTTTCTAGAATTGTTTTCCAGAAGTTCACAAGTCACAGAAAATTTGACGCCAGTTTGCCACAAAACTGAAAATTTGAGCTTGGCACAAATTTGCGGAATATTTACCAAAGAGCCTGTTTTTTCGGTAAGGAGCTGCGTCTTTTAGTGCCATTTTTTTTTGCAGCATGCACTGCAGTGTATGCATGTGGAGGTTGTGAGAGTGGCACTTGCCGTGTATGAGATGGGTTCCTCAGCCTCCTGCGAGACGGCCATGTTGACAACAACACTCAAGCACAAGTAAATCCGTAGCATTGTGACGTCCCTGCGACATTGAGAAAAAGATTAGGTGAGAAAATGTGTTTTTCAAGTAAGTGTCCTTGTGAACATGTTGAGTCTCAGAATGTTCCAAAAATGTCTGTATACATTGGCAAAATGGTTGCAGAGTACATCTAATTTGGTCTAGTATTCTTTATGTTTCCAAAATAGTAGTCCACAACCTCCCTGTGACATTCCCATGGCCAGTACTCACTCCCTCCAGTTTTCTAACACATGCTGAGGAAGGCACTAAGTTGAGATCTGTGTCAGCATGGACATGATTCTCACAAACCAAATTCATAGCTCTGTCCGTTTTATGTTATATTATCATGAAATTATATAAGATATGATTATATGCTGATTATAACTATATATGGTGCATACATTATAATTGGCATTAATATTTGAAAATTGGCATTATGACCTGTATAGCAAAAAACTTCCTTAATGAAGAATTCAGCACATTCTATTACTATTTAACTATTTTCCTAAGCTGGACAGAGCAACATCCCCTTTGCACGATGTCCCTTCATTGAAAACAGGAAATGCTTGGAAAATCATGTTCAAATTCCAGGGCATGACCTGTGGCAAACTTACAGTAATACCACAATGCCTAACGTTCAAGGAGCTGATGCTGGCATATTGATATTGCGTATCCAGTGTCTGAAAAAGTAGGTACTGTATCTGTTAAGGTTGTCCCAAATAGTGGGTCAGCTGGGATGCAGACACTAGTAAATCATACAACTACGACTCTGCCATTCTCCTCCATAATTACAACAGTGAACTTGACTACAGAATAATTGGCTACCAGTGTGTGTGTGTGTGTGTGTGTGTGTGTGTGTGTGTGTGTGGTGCTTGCATGCGTGCAGAGTGAAAACCAATTGTAAAGCGTCTTTATTGCACCATCAGTTGGTGTATGTTGTTAAGAAAAATAATTACATCAGGAGAGTAATTGTTAGGCAAGTACAAACATCTCCAGTGGGAGCACAGCCTGGTCTCATAGACTAGATGTAACATAGTAAAAGTAAATCCAGGACACCCAATTTAGTATGATATGTTCCGTTTGGTATGGTTACATAAGACAGAAGGTTACTTAAGGGAAAAGCATAAGGAGGGAGGGTGGTTGGTTTGGTGTATAACAATGTGAACATCTAGCAACCCAAAAGGTTGCATGTTTGAATCTCATCAAAGACAACTTTAGCATTTTTGCTAATTACTTACTTTTTACATTACATACTTTTTTAGCTAATTGGCAACAACTTAGCATGTTAGCTAATCCTTCCCCTAACCCTGGACATCCACAAATTAATACATACCATAAGATAACTAAATGGAGTGGGTCAAATTTACTTACAGAATGATAAGAAATGCTCTGAGACCAGGTTGCAGCATTCACTTTTTTATTGGCAAAGGTTCAAATACCCCTCCAGCTACCTTTTGAATCACCCTATCAGTTTCATGTTTTCTCTGAAAGTACATCCCCATTCCGCGTTTAGCTCTTGTTAATAATGTAATTACTTTAAAGTTTAATAAATCATTATATCCTATTGGTGTCGTATTTAGCGTTATCAACATAACATATTTTAACACTAATCGCCCCACGTAGTAACGTTTGAGTTACAATATAAACCACAGTTGGCTATCTAGTATCTAGCCTATCTGCCCAAGGACTACAGATGAAAACGACCAAACTGGCTAAATCTGGCACATTAAATGTTAATTAATGTGCATTGTCCCTGTCAAATAAATAAATTGGCCTAGAATAGAAACTGTCAATTCCGACATGGTGCGAATGTCTGATGCAGCGATTATAAACAAAACCAATTTCCGATTATAACAACGATGCAATATATACAAAAATCATATATTGGATTTATAATAAATGATTTAACGTCTCTTGAACAATGCGCATTCAATTCAACAGATCAAATGTAGATTAGTATCATAATGGCATGCAACCTAATTTGGAGTAGTGCAAAATGTAACGTTAGGCTATGCAATGTACGGTTTCATCTGCATTCGATAGGGTTGCAATTTACCTGTAAAATTACTTTTTAGTTGGGTGTGTATCAATATTCAATTGATTATTTTCCTCCGGAGGGTCCCGTCAGAAGTGATGGTGAATCTGAAGAAGCAACTTCTCCCTGAAATCAGTAAACTTATGTACAAATTACCAGGGTATCACAGGGTAACAAAAATATCGGGAGGTGGTGCTATCTTTACAGGTTACATCCGCGTCAAAGGTTTTTTGTCTCTTTAACATTGGAAAGTAATTTATACTGTATCTAATAAAAAGCATTGCGCCCCCTCTACCGGAGATGTGAAAATATTGAGGCAGGTAAATGTAATAGGACAACTTGGCACTGCCAGTTTGGAGGGTTCAGAGAGTGTAGCGTCAACTATATGAAGTCTAAGACCAGACAGAGGCAGCTCTATAAATCGTAACTTTAATGTTGACAGGCAACTAACATCTCAATTAGTCCAGATGACAGACAGGATTTTATAGACACGGGTCAGGCATTACTAATCAATGATGAACATCCAATTTTCATCCTAACATTGACAACCCACGGAAAATCTCAATTGGATACTCCTGATGTCCGCTCTCCTCCCTTCCTCCTCAAACCCCATTGGAGAAGGTCAGAGGGGACAATTCCGTGATCACACTTCCTCTGACAGCCTCTGCCTATAAGATTTACAGTGATTTAAATGAATGAACTACCACTTGATTGATAGTCCTAAAACTAGTGTTAGGTTTGAAGGAGAGACATGACCACAGATGTCATAGCGAACTGTACTCTTTTAATTATAACTTCAACTGAACAATACAGAACGTTGGGGGGCTTAACGTATCCCCAGGGTCAGAGACACCAACTAGAGATGTGACAATTATGGAATTTTGGGTAACAATTAATTGTCATGCAAATGAACACAGTTGTCAGTTTTGGTAAAAAAAAAAAAAAAAGAGAGCTTATCTATAAAATGTTTTTTTTTTTTTATTTGCTACAAAATATCAAATCAAAATCAAATTTATTTTTATATAGCCCTTCGTACATCAGCTGATATTCTCAAAGTGCTGTACCCAGCCTAAAACCCCAAACAGCAAGCAAAGCATGTGAAAGAAGCACGGTGGCTAGGAAAAACTCCCTAGGAAAAACTCCCTTGAAAGGCCAAAAACCTAGGAAGAAACCTAGAGAGGAACCAGGCTATGAGGGGTGGCCAGTCCTCTTCTGGCTGTGCAGGGTGGATATTAAAACAGAACATGGTCAAAATGTTAAAATGTTAAAATGTTCATAAATGACCAGCATGG
This sequence comes from Salmo salar, assembly GCF_965601325.2. Classification (NCBI taxonomy): domain Eukaryota; kingdom Metazoa; phylum Chordata; class Actinopteri; order Salmoniformes; family Salmonidae; genus Salmo; species Salmo salar. Next base: position 50,281,802 of record NC_138292.1, on the reverse strand, counting down.
TCAAATAATAATAATCATAGTAGTTGTCGAGGGTGCAACAAGCACGTCCGGTGAACAGGTCAGGGTTCCATAGCCGCAGGCAGAACAGTTGAAACTGGAGCAGCAGCACGGCCAGGTGGACTGGGGACAGCAAGGAGTCATCATACCAGGTAGTCCTGAGGCATGGTCCTAGGGCTCAGGTCCTCCGAGAGAAAGACAGAAAGAGAGAAAGAGAGAATTAGAGAGAGCATATTTAAATACACACAGGACACCGGATAAGACAAGAGAAATACTCCAGATGTAACAGACTGACCCTAGCCCCCCGACACATAAACTACTGCAGCATAAATACTGGAGGCTGAGACAGGAGGGATCAGAAGACACTGTGGCCCCATCCGATGATACCCCCGGACAGGGCCAAACAGGCAGGATATAACCCCACCCACTTTGCCAAAGCACAGCCCCCACACCACTAGAGGGATGTCTCCAACCACCAACTTACCGTCCTAAGACAAGGCCGAGTATAGCCCACAACGATCTCCGCCATGGCACAACCCAAGGGGGGGGGGGGGGGGCGCCAACCCAGACAGGAAGACCACGTCAGTGACTCAACCCACTCAAGTGACGCACCCCTCCCATGGACGGCATGGAAGAACACCAGTAGGCCAGTGACTCAGCCTCTGTAAAAGGGTTAGAGGCAGAGAATCCCAGTGGAAAGAGGGGAACCGGCAAGGCAGAGACAGCAAGGGCGGTTCGTTGCTCCAGCCTTTCCGTTCACCTTCACACTCCTGGGCCAGACTATACTTAATCATAGGACCTACTGAAGAGATAAGTCTTCAGTAAAGACTTAAAGGTTGAGACTGAGTCTGCGTCTCTCACATTGGTAGGCAGACCATTCCATAAAAATGGAGCTCTATAGGAGAAAGCCCTACCTCCAGCCGTTTGCTTAGAAATTCTAGGGACAATTAGGAGGCCTGCGTCTTGTGACCGTAGCGTACGTGTAGGTATGTACGGCAGGACCAAATCGGAAAGATAGGTAGGAGCAAGCCCATGTAATGCTTTGTAGGTTAGCAGTAAAACCTTGAAATCATACCTGATGATTACAGCTTTTGGTGACTCCCCGTCTCAAAAACCAGTGTAAAGTACTTAAGTAAAAATACTTTAAAGTACTAAAGTAGTTTTTTGTGGTATCTGTACTTTACTTCTTAGATTTGACAACTTTTACTTTACATTCCTAAAGAAAATAATATACTTTATACTGCGTACTGTGGAAGGACCACCAGAGGGCAGGCTGGGCTCACGGATAGTAGCCCAACAAGGCATGTGAGACAAGGTAACCAGACGCAATTAACCTGTTAGGGCTAGGGGGCAGTATTGACACGGCTGGATAAAAAACATACCCGATTTAACCTGTTATGGCTAGGGGGCAGTATTTTCACGGCTGGATAAAAAACGTACCCGATTTAATCTGATTATTAGTCCTGCCCAGAAACTAGAATATGCATATAATTATTAGCTTTGGATAGAAAACACTCCAAAGTTTCTAAAACTGTTTGAATGGTGTCTGTGAGTATAACAGAACTCATTTGGCAGGCCAAAACGTGAGAAGATTCTGTACAGGAAGTACCCTGTCTGACCATTTCTTGAACTTCTTTGCCATCTCTATCCATTACAAAGGATCTCTGCTCTAACGTGACACTTCCTACGTCTTCCATAGGCTCTCAGTGCCCGGGAAAAACCTGAATGTCGTCATTCCAGCCCCAGGCTGAAACACATTATCGCCTTTCTCAAGTGGCCGATCAAGGGACTGTGGGCTTAGGCGCATGCACTGGCCGCCCCCATCTTTGTGATTTTTCCTCTGTTTACCGAAAAGGAGATTCCCGGTCGGAATATTATCGCTTTTTTACGAGATAAATTGCATAGAAATGGATTTTAAACAGCGGTTGACATGCTTCGAAGTACGGTAATGGAATATTTAGAATTTTTTTGTCACAAATTGCGCCATGCGCGCGACCCTGATTTACCATTTCGGATAGTTTCTGGAACGCACGAACAAAACGCCACTATTTGGATATAACGATGGATTATTTTGGACCAAACCAACATTTGTTATTGAAGTAGCAGTCCTGGGAGTGCATTCTGACGAAGACAACAAAAGGTAATCAAACTTTTGTAATAGTAAATCTGATTTTGGTGAAGGCTAAACTTGCCGGGTGTCTAAATAGCTAGCCCGTGATGGCTGGGCTATCTACTGAGAATATTGCAAAATGTGCTTTCACCAAAAAGCTATTTTAAAATCGGACATATCGAGTGCATAGAGGAGTTCTGTATCTATAATTCTTAAAATAATTGTTATGCTTTTTGTGAACGTTTATCGTGAGTAATTTAGTAAATTGTTAGTAAATTCACCGGAAGTTTGCGGGGGGTATGCTAGTTCTGAACGTCACATGCTAATGTAAAAAGCAGTTTTTTGATATAAATATGAACTTGATTGAACAAAACATGCATGTATTGTATAACATAATGTCCTAGGTGTGTCATCTGATGAAGACCATCAAAGGTTAGTGCTGCATTTAGCTGTCTTCTGGGTTTTTGTGACATTATATGCTAGCTTGAAAAATGGGTGTCTGATTATTTCTGGCTGGGTACTCTGCTGACATAATCTAATGTTTTGCTTTCGCTGTAAAGCCTTTTTGAAATCGGACAGTGTGGTTAGATAAAGGAGAGTCTTGTCTTTAAAATGCTGTGAAATAGTCATATGTTTGAAAAATAGAAGTTTTTGTATTTTTGAGGAATTTGTAATTCGCGCCACGCCTATCATTGGATATTGGAGCAGGTGTTCCGCTAGCGGAACGTCTAGATGTAAGAGTTAATCTGGTACTACTCCTGCCCAGTAACTAGAATATGCATATAATTATTGGCTTTGGATAGAAAACACTCCAAAGTTTCTAAAACTGTTTGAATGGTGTCTGTGAGTATAACAGAACTCAAATGGCAGGTCAAAACCTGAGAAGATTCTGTACAGGAAGTACCCTGTCTGACCATTTCTTGGCCTTCTTTGCCATCTCTATCCATTACAAAGGACCTCTGCTGTTACGTGACACTTCCTACGGCTGCCATAAGCTCTCAGAAGGCGGCAAAAAGCTGAATCGTGGCTTTGCAGGCTCTGGCTGAAAAAAAGTAGCGCGTTTGGGTAGTGGCTGGTTACAGTACTGTGAGACTCAAGCTCGTGCCCGCGTCGACCGAAAGCTTTGTTTTCTTTCCTCTGTTTACCTAAACGGAGATTCCCGGTCGGAATATTATCGCTTTTTTTACGAGAAAAATGGCATAGAAATGGATTTTAAACAGCGGTTGACATGCTTCGAAGTACGGTAATGGAATATTTAGAATTTTTTTGTCACGAATTGCGCCATGCTCGTAACCCTGATTTACCATTTCGGATAGTGTCTGGAACGAATGGGCGAGCGCATTAGCCCCTCTTTTGACCGGGGTGGCCCAGGAAGCCTATTTTGACCTGGATTCCCACGGACTATGGGTGACTAAAAACCGAGATCCTGTCCCGGTACCAGCTGACTGCCAGAGATAGAGCTGTAAAGTTCCATCAGTGGACCTACATGGCTGACCAACCCGTCCGTGCCCAGATCTTCGCTCTAATATGACTGATGAAACAGTGGCTGGAACCCGGAAAGGGAGTAGGACATGTAATAGAGACCCTCATTGTGGACAAGATATTGAGGGAATTACCCAGTGACTTAAAAAACCTGTTGGGGATAGGGGGCAGTATTTGCACGGCCGGATAAAAAACTTACCCGATTTAATCTGGTTACTACTCCTGCCCAGTAACTAGAATATGCATATACTTATTATATATGGATAGAAAACACCCTAAAGTTTCTAAAACTGTTTGAATGGTGTCTGTGAGTATAACAGAACTCATATGGCAGTCAAAACCCTGAGACAAATCCTAACAGGAAGTGGAAATCTGATGTGTGGAATCACTTTCAAGCCTTTGCCATTGAAACACACAGGGGCTTATTAATCATTTAGCACTTCCTAAGGCTTCCACTAGATGTCAACAGTCTTTACAAAGTGGTTGGAGTCTTCTATGGTAACAACTGACCGAAAGAGAGGCTTGGGAAGTTGGTCACAGGGGGAGGGCCATTACTACTATGACGCGGGCGCCCATGGGAACCCTTTTGTTCTGAAACGTTTAGTAAGACAATGCAATCGTCCGCCTTGAATATTATTGAAGCTCTGGTTGAAAAAGGCCCTAAAGATTTATGTTATACAACGTTTGACATGTTTGAACGAACGTAAATATATTTTTTTTGCACATTCGTGACGACAAGTCCAGCGCGCCTCGTACATTATGAGTAGCCTTCGGAACGCGCTAACAAGAAGGAACTATTGGGACATAAATTATTCACTTTTTCGAACAAAACTACATTTGTTGTGGACCTGGGATTCCTGGAAGTGTCTTCTGATGAAGATAATCAAAGGTAAGGGAATATTTACAATAGTATATTTGATTTTAGATGGTTCCAAGATGGCGCTAACATGTATCGCCTAGCCTATTTTTCTGAGCATACCACGTCGTTTATTGCAAAGTGTGATTTCCCAGTAAAGTTATTTTTAAATCTGGCAATTTTTTGGCAGGGTACTCTCCTAGCATAATCTAATGTTTTGCTTTTGCTGTAAAGCCTTTTTGAAATCGGACAACGTGGTTCGATTCAGGAGAGGTGTATCTATAAAATGGTGTAAAATAGTCATATGTTTGAGAAATTGAAGTTATAGCATTTATGAGATATTTGTATTTCACGCAACGCGATTCCACTGGCTGTTGACTAGGGTGGGACGCAAGCATCCCACGTTCCCAGACAGGTTAAAAAGGGTTGTGGGTCAAACCAACCCGTTGTCAGCCAACGACATAGCCCAGGCGGTGGAAACATACCGATTTACAGGGGAGTTGTTAACTTGTTATGGATAGGGGGCAGTATTTTCACGGCCGGATAAAAAACATACCCGATTTAATCTGGTTATTACTCCTGCCCAGAAACTAGAATATGCATATAATTAGTAGCTTTGGATAGAAAACATTCCAAAGTTTCTAAAACTGTTTGAATGGTGTCTGTGAGTATAACAGAACTCAAATGGCAAGCCAAAACCTGAGAAGATTCTGTACAGGAAGTACCCTGTCTGACCATTTCTTGGCCTTCTTTATCATCTCTTTCCAAAACAGAGGATCTCTGCTGTAACGTGACACTTTCTAAGGCTCCCATAGGCTCTCAGAAGGCGCCAGAACGTTGAATGATGACTCTGCAGTCTCTGGCTGAAAAACAGTAGCGCATTTGGTAAGTGGTCGATCTGAGAACAATGAGACCAGTGCGCGCGTGCACGTGAAGAGTCCATTTTACTTTTTCAGTCTTTGAACGAAAACAACGACTCCCGGTCGGAATATTATCGCTATTTTACGAGAAAAATTGCATAAAAATGGATTTTAAACAGCGTTTGACATGCTTCGAAGTACGGTAATGAAATATTTTGACATTTTTTGTCACGATACGCGTCCGCGCGTCACCCTTGGTTACCCTTCGGATAGCGTCTTGAACGCACGAACAAAACGCCGCTATTTGGATATAACTATGAATTATTTGGAACCAAACCAACATTTGTTGTTGAAGTAGAAGTCCTGGGAGTGCATTCTGACGAAGAACAGCAAAGGTAATCCAATTTTTCTTATAGTAAATCTGAGTTTGGTGAGTACCAAACTTGGTGGGTGTCAAAATAGCTAGCCTGTGATGGCTGGGCTATCTACTCAGAATATTGCAAAATGTGCTTTCACCAAAAAGCTATTTTAAAATCGGAAACCGCGATTGCATAAATGAGTTCTATATCTATAATTCTTAAAATAATTGTTATGTTTTTTGTGAACGTTTTTCGTGAGTAATTTAGTAAATTCACCGGAAGTGTTCGGTGGGAATGCTAGTTCTGAACGTCACATGCTAATGTAAAAAGCAGTTTTTTGATATAAATATGAACTTGATTGAACAAAACATGCATGTATTGTATAACATAATGTCCTAGGAGTGTCATCTGATGAAGATCATCAAAGGTTAGTGCTGCATTTTAGCTGTGGTTTTGGTTTTTGTGACATTATATGCTAGCTTGAAAAATGGGTGTCTGATTATTTCTGGCTGGGTACTCTGCTGACATAATCTAATGTTTTGCTTTCGTTGTAAAGCCTTTTTGAAATCGGACAGTGGTTAGATTAACAAGAGTCTTGTCTTTAAAATGGTGTAAAATAGTCATATGTTTGAGAAATTGAAATTATAGCATTTTTTAGGTATTCGTATTTCGCGCCACGCCCTATCATTGGATATTGAAGTGGTGTTCCGCTAGCGGAACGTCTAGATGTAAGAGGTTAAAAGGGGACAAGAAGGAACGGAAGGATTCTGCAAATCCCGTACCACGACTCGCCCCGGCACGTCCGCCACCGAAACCTCCAAACCCCCTCCGGAGGTGGGAGAAGTCATCCCCCACACAGCAGGGTCGGTGTTATAAATGTCAGTCTCCAGACCATTATGCCCCACAATGTCCTAGCAAGGACGAGTCCATGGTCACGGAGTCATCGCTGCCCATCGCATGCATCCCGATTCGAGAGGGCAGGATCAACACTGTTGGTTAGCAGAAATAGCCCCAGCCCCAGAGATTCCGGTTCGAGTAGAAGGACAAGATGTGGTAGCCATTCTCGACTCGGGAAGTATGGTTACGTTAGTAGAGGAGCGGATGGTGACCTCAGCAACACTGCTACCAGACAAAGTAGCAGTGTCCTGTATCCATGGAGACACCCACTATTACCCCACCGTGAATCTGTCTATACTTACTCCAAAAGGAAGGTGTACAGTCAGGGCAGGGAAAGTACCCCAGCTGAAGGTGCCATTATTGATCGGGAGAGACTGTCCTCTATATAAAGAGCTGCGGCAGATGACGTTATGTATGGGAAGAAGGGGGACAGGAAAGAAGAAAAAAAACAAATCCAAGCCCGAGGTAGTAGTCCTACAAGGAGACGTAGCCTGGTTCTTGTCCTCTGGAGCAGAGGAAGAAATAGAGACCCAACGTTTACGACAGATATTCCAGGAAACCACCGATGAAGACACCTGCGAAGGGTTATACACGACGCAGGAAGGAAGGAGCAACCAGGCGCAAAGAGATATATTTGAAGCCCCATCCAAGGAGGGAACCTGGAAGGGATTCTCCTTGGTCACCCCTGGAGGGGATGGAGAACAACCTCCACCCATCTACCGAGGTCGACCTGCCCCAGGAATTAAAGGGACAGTTTGGCACCTCGCAGCATGGAGACCCAGACCTAAGGGAGGCCATGAGGAAGGTGAAGGTGATCGACGGGAGGAACGTCGACGGATCAGGTGAGCCCCCTCTTCCTTACTATGCAATCAAGCGGGGTCTCTTATATTGGGTCGTGCAACGAAGGGGGGAAATCCAGGAATTACTAATGGTGCCTAGACCATACAGGGATACAGTCCTACAGTTAGCCCATTCCCACGTCCTAGGAGGACACCTGGCACGGGACAAGACTATCGACAGAATCATGCAGAGTTTTATTGGCCCCGTGTCACCCGGGATGTGGCCAGGAATTGTAGGACGTGTGATCAATGTCAGCGTACAGCTCCACGTCCACACCTACGTAACCCTTTGATTCCTCTCCCCATCATAGAGACCCCCTTTCAGGTTCAACAGATATGTACAAGCATATTCCACCATCAAACAGACGGGTTGTGCGAACGCTTGAACAAAACGATTAAAAGCATGTTGAGAAGAGTGGTGTCCAGAGATGGGAAAAACTGGGACATGCTTCTCCCACACTTAATGTTTGCCCTGCGAGAAGTACCCCAGGCGTCCACTGGATTCTCCCCGTTTGAATTGCTCTACGGCAGACCCTGTCGAGGGATCCTCGACTTAGCCAAGGAGACCTGGGAGACCCAACCATGACCCTTTCGATCCACAATAGAACATGTTACAGGAGTCCCGTGTGGCTCAGTTGGTAGAGCATGGCATTTGCAATGCCAGGGTTGTGGGTTCGATTCCCATGGGGGACCAGTACGAAAAAAACTTGACTCGTTTATTCCACCTTTCCGCTTTAGAGTGACACCAGATGACTTGGTCCGCTCACAGTACATTTTCCCTGACATCAAAAAGTACCCGTTACATTTTGAATGGTTAGCAGAACAAGGAAATGGTCCAATTCACGCACGTATCAAGACAACATCTGTAACGGCTCTCGTCGGAATGAGTGGACCAAAGCGCAGCGTGGAAAGTGTTCATGATTTTTATTGATCAACGAAACACTCGAACAAAGTAACAAAATGAAAGCGAACAGTTCTGTCAGGTAACAGATACTAAACAGAAAATAACTAACCACAAAACACAGGTGGGAAAAGGCTGCCTAAGTATGATTCCCAATCACAGACAACGATAGACAGCTGCCTCTGATTAGGAACCATACTAGGCCAAAAACAAAGAAATAGACAACATAGAATGCCCACCCCACATCACACCCTGACCTAACCAAAATAGAGAAATAAAACGGCTCTCTAAGGTCAGGGCGTGACAGTACCCTCCCCCCAAAGGTGCGGACCCCCGGCCGCAAACCTGAACCTATAGGGGAGGGTCTGGGTGGGCATCTACCCTTGGTGGCTGCTCCGGTTCAGGGCGTAGCCCCCGCTCCGCCCGCTGAGCCCTCCGCTTTTGTGTAACCGGACCGTGGATCGTTGCCGGAGGAACCGGACCGTGGATCATTGCTGGAAGCTCCGAACTGGGAACCCCCACTGGAGGCTATAAACTGCCGACCGACGCTGGAGGCTCTGGACTGCAGACTGTTGCTGGAGGCTCTGGACTGCAGACTGTCGCTGGAGACTCTGGACTGCAGACTGTCGCTGGAGACTCTGGACTGCAGACTGTCGCTGGAGACTCTGGACTGCAGACCGTCGCTGGAGACTCTGGACTGCAGACCGTCGCTGGAGACTCTGGACTGCAGACCGTCGCTGGAGACTCTGGACTGCGGACCGTCGCTGGAGGCTCCGTGCCATGGATCATTGCTACAGGCTTCTCGCCATGGATCATCACTGGAGGCTTCGTGCCATGGATCATCACTGGAGGCTCCGGGCCATGGATCATCACTGCAGGCTCCGGGCCATGGATTATCACGGAAGCTCTGGGCCATGGATTATTACTGGAGGCTTCATGCCATGGATCATCACTACAGGCTCCGGGCCATGGATCATCACTGGAGGCTTCGTGCCATGGATCATCACTACAGGCTCCGGGCCATGGATAATCACTGGAGGCTTCGTGCCATGGATCATCACGACAGGCTCCGGGCCATGGATCATCACTGGAGGTTTCGTGCCATGGATCATCACTGGAGGCTTCATGCCATGGATCATCACTGGAGGCTTCGTGCCATGGATCATCACTGGAGGCTTCGGACCATGGATCGTCACTGGAGGCTTCGTACATGGAGCCGCAACAGGTCTCACCGGACTGGGGAGAGGCACTGGAGACCGGGTGCGCGGAGCTAGCACAGGATATACTGGGCCGTGGAGGCGCACTGGAGGTCTGGAGCGTAGGGCTGGCACAACCTGTCCTGACTGGATGCTTACTTTAGCCCGGCAAGTGCGGGGCGCTGGCACGGACGAAGTGGGCTGTGAAGGCGCACTGGCAACACAGTGCGTAGAGCTGGCGCAGGATATCCTGGACCGAGGAGACGCACCGGAGACCAGGAGCGCTGAGCCGGCACAATCCGTCCTGGCTGAATGCTCACTTTAGCCCGGCAAATGCGGGGCGCAGGCAACGAGCGCACCGGGCTGTGAATGCGCACCGGAGATATGGCGTGCATCACCGCATAACACGGTGCCTGACTGGTCACACGCTCCCCACGGTAAGCACGGGGAGTTGGCTCAGGTCTTAACCCTGACTCCGCCAATCTCCCCGTGTGCCCCCCCTCCCAACATTTTTGGGGGGGAGCTGCCTCTCGGGCTTCCGTTGTTGCCGTGCTAATTCCTCGTAACGTCGCCGTTCTGCTCTCGCTGCTTCTATCTCCTCCTTCGGACGGCGATACTCCCCGGCCTGCCTCCAGGGTCCTTTCCCGTCTAGGATTTCCTCCCAGGTCCATTCGTCCTGACCACGCTGCTTGGTCCTTTGGAGGTGGTTAGTTCTGTAACGGCTCTCGTCGGAATGAGTGGACCAAAGCGCAGCGTGGAAAGTGTTCATGATTTTTATTGATCAACGAAACACTCGAACAAAGTAACAAAACGAAAGCGAACAGTTCTGTCAGGTAACAGATACTAAACAGAAAATAACTAACCACAAAACACAGGTGGGAAAAGGCTGCCTAAGTATGATTCCCAATCACAGACAACGATAGACAGCTGCCTCTGATTAGGAACCATACTAGGCCAAAAACAAAGAAATAGACAACATAGAATGCCCACCCCACATCACACCCTGACCTAACCAAAATAGAGAAATAAAACGGCTCTCTAAGGTCATGGCGTGACAACATCCCTGGCCATCTTTACTGACTCTGATCTGGCAGATGCACTAAACACACATGCTTCATTTGTAAATGATCTCTGAGTGTTGGAGTGTGGCCCTGGCTATCTGTAAAAAAAATAAAAAAATAAAATGGTACAGTCTGATTTGCTTAATATAAGACATTTTAAATGGTTTATACTTTTTATACTTAAGTATATTTGAGAAATTACATTTACTTTTGATACTTAAGTATATTTAAAACCAAATTACTCAAGTAGTATTTTACTGGGTGACTTTCACTTGAGTCATTTTCTATTAAGGTACAGTATCTTTACAGTCACTGACAATGACCAAAATGAAAAAGGTGGAGTTTTAGAAGGGGTTCTGAAAGACACTCATGGGGGTGTCCACTGAAAGTTGACTAGCAATGAACAACAACTGGAACCTAAAAAACAGCCACCATGAGCACCCACTAAATTAGCCTAAGAAGAGGAAAGCAAAAGAAAAACCCACACCAAATTTAAAGACAGTAAGAAAACCAAAAAGTGGAGCAAAATGAAAACAGGGAAGATCAGATAAAGGATTGGTTTTTAGAAATCAAAATAGGGACCGCCAACTAAAGGTGTTAACCCTCCACATCTCTCAAGCCAAGTGGAGCACTGGGCCAGCCGCTCTTAAATATCACCTGTGCCAACATAGGTGAAACACCTTCTGACTAACGAGATGACAAGCCAGCAAAGGTGTAACACATACTGACTAATGAGGTGACACATTTACATTACATTTAAGTCATTTAGCAGACGCTCTTATCCAGAGCGACTTACAAAATGGTGCATTCACCTTATGATATCCAGTGGAACAACCACTTTACAATAGTGCATCTAAATCTTTTAAGGGGGGGGGGGGGGTTAGAAGGATTACTTTATCCTATCCTAGGTATTCCTTAAAGAGGTGGGGTTTCAGGTGTCTCCGGAAGGTGGTGATTGACTCCGCTGTCCTGGCGTCGTGAGGGAGCTTGTTCCACCATTGGGGTGCCAGAGCAGCGAACAGTTTTGACTGGGCTGAGCGGGAACTGTGCTTCCTCAGAGGTAGGGGGGCCAGCAGGCCAGTGGTGGATGAACGCAGTGCCCTTGTTTGGGTGTAGGGCCTGATCAGAGCCTGAAGGTATGGAGGTGCCGTTCCCTTCACAGCTCCGTAGGCAATCACCATGGTCTTGTAGCGGATGCGAGCTTCAACTGGAAGCCAGTGGAGAGAGCGGAGGAGCGGGGTGACGTGAGAGAACTTGGGAAGGTTGAACACCAGACGGGCTGCGGCGTTCTGGATGAGTTGTAGGGGTTTAATGGCACAGGCAGGGAGCCCAGCCAACAGCGAGTTGCAGTAATCCAGACGGGAGATGACAAGTGCCTGGATTAGGACCTGCGCCGCTTCCTGTGTGAGGCAGGGTCGTACTCTGCGAATGTTGTAGAGCATGAACCTACAGGATCGGGTCACCGCCTTGATGTTAGTGGAGAACGACAGGGTGTTGTCCAGGATCACGCCAAGGTTCTTAGCACTCTGGGAGGAGGACACAAGGGAGTTGTCAACCGTGATGGCGAGATCATGGAACGGGCAGTCCTTCCCCGGGAGGAAGAGCAGCTCCGTCTTGCCGAGGTTCAGCTTGAGGTGGTGATCCGTCATCCACACTGATATGTCTGACAGACATGCAGAGATGCGATTCGCCGCCTGGTTATCAGAAGGGGGAAAGGAGAAGATTAATTGTGTGTCGTCTGCATAGCAATGATAGGAGAGACCATGTGAGGATATGACAGAGCCAAGTGACTTGGTGTATAGCGAGAATAGGAGAGGGCCTAGAACAGAGCCCTGGGGGACACCAGTGGTGAGAGCGCATGGTGCGGAGACAGATTCTCGCCACGCCACCTGGTAGGAGCGACCTGTCAGGTAGGACGCAATCCAAGCGTGGGCCGCGCCGGAGATGCCCAACTCGGAGAGGGTGGAGAGGAGGATCTGATGGTTCACAGTATCAAAGGCAGCAGATAGGTCTAGAAGGATGAGAGCAGAGGAGAGAGAGTTAGCTTTAGCAGTGCGGAGAGCCTCCGTGACACAGAGAAGAGCAGTCTCAGTTGAATGCCCAGTCTTGAAACCTGACTGATTAGGATCAAGAAGGTCATTCTGAGAGAGATAGCAGGAGAGCTGGCCAAGGACGGCACGTTCAAGAGTTTTGGAGAGAAAAGAAAGAAGGGATACTGGTCTGTAGTTGTTGACATCGGAGGGATCGAGTGTAGGTTTTTTCAGAAGGGGTGCAACTCTCGCTCTCTTGAAGACGGAAGGGACGTAGCCAGCGGTCAAGGATGAGTTGATGAGCGAGGTGAGGAAGGGGAGAAGGTCTCCGGAAATGGTCTGGAGAAGAGAGGAGGGGATAGGGTCAAGTGGGCAGGTTGTTGGGCGGCCGGCCGTCACAAGACGCGAGATTTCATCTGGAGAGAGAGGGGAGAAAGAGGTCAAAGCACAGGGTAGGGCAGTGTGAGCAGGACCAGCGGTGTCGTTTGACTTAGCAAACGAGGATCGGATATCGTCAACCTTCTTTTCAAAATGGTTGACGAAGTCATCCGCAGAGAGGGAGGAGGGGGGGGGGGGGGGGGGGGAGGAGGATTCAGGAGGGAGGAGAAGGTAGCAAAGAGCTTCCTAGGGTTAGAGGCAGATGCTTGGAATTTAGAGTGGTAGAAAGTGGCTTTAGCAGCAGAGACAGAAGAGGAGAATGTAGAGAGGAGTGAGTGAAAGGATGCCAGGTCCGCAGGGAGGCGAGTTTTCCTCCATTTCCGCTCGGCTGCCCGGAGCCTTGTTCTGTGAGCTCGTAGTGAGTCGTCGAGCCACGGAGCAGGAGGGGAGGACCGAGCCGGCCTGGAGGATAGGGGACAGAGAAAATCAAAGGATGCAGAAAGGGAGGAGAGGAGGGTTGAGGAGGCAGAATCAGGAGATAGAAATCAACTGTGGGAGCAATTATTAGGAGATGGAAGACATACAACACCACTGATAATCTCCCTCGATCTGGGGCTCCACGCAAGATCTCACCCCGTGGGGTCAAAATGATCACAAGAACGGTGAGCAAAAATCCCAGAACCACACGGGGGGACCTAGTGAATGACCTGCAGAGAGCTGGGACCAAAGTAACAAAGCCTACCATCAGTAACACACTACGCCGCCAGGGACTCAAATCCTGCAGTGCCAGACGTGTCCCCCTGCTTAAGCCAGTACATGTCCAGGCCTGTCTGAAGTTTGCTAGAGAGCATTTGGATGATCCAGAAGAGGATTGGGAGAATGTCATATGGTCAGATGAAACCAAAATAGAACTTTTTGGTAAAAACTCAACTCGTCGTGTTTGGAGGACAAAGAATGCTGAGTTGCATCCGAAGAACACCATACCTACTGTGAAGCATGGGGGTGGAAACATCATGCTTTGGGGTTGTTTTTCTGCAAAGGGACCAGGATGACTGATCCGTGTAAAGGAAAGAATGAATGGGGCCATGTATCGTGAGATTTTGAGTGAAAACCTCCTTCCATCAGCAAGGGCATTGAAGATGAAACGTGGCTGGGTCTTTCAGCATGACAATGATCCCAAACACACCGCCCGGGCAACGAAGGAGTGGCTTCGTAAGAAGCATTTCAAGGTCCTGGAGTGGCCTAGCCAGTCTCCAGATCTCAACCCCATAGAAAATCTTTGGAGGGAGTTGAAAGTCCGTGTTGCCCAGCGACAGCCCCAAAACGTCACTGCTCTAGAGGAGATCTGCATGGAGGAATGGGCCAAAATACCAGCAACAGTGTGTGAAAACCTTGTGAAGACTTACAGAAAACGTTTGACCTGTGTCATTGCCAACAAAGGGTATATAACAAAGTATTGAGAAACTTTTGTTATTGACCAAATACTTATTTTCCACCATAATTTGCAAATAAATTCATAAAGAATCCTACAATGTGATTTTCTGGATTTTTTTTCTCATTTTGTCTGTCATAGTTGAAGGGTACCTATGATGAAAATTACAGGCCTCTCTCATCTTTTTAAGTGGGTGAACTTGCACAATTGGTGGCTGACTAAATACTTTTTTGCCCCACTGTAAATCTGAGAGTCCTTAAGGTGCCTTTTGGCAAACTCCAAGAGGGCTGTCATGTGCCTTTTACCGAGGAGTGGCTTCTGTCTGGGCCTGATTGGTGGAGTGCTGCAGAGATGGTTGTCCTTCTGGAAGGTTCTCCCATCTCCACAGAGGAACTCTGTCAGAGTAGCCATTGGGTTCTTGGTCCCCTCCTTTTCCAAGGCCCTTTTCCCCAGATTGCTCAGTTTGGCCGGGCGGCCAGCTCTAGGAAGTCTTGTTGGTTCCAAACTTATTCCATTTAAGATTGATGGAGGCCACTGTGTTCTTGGGGACCTTCAATGCTGCTGACATTTTTTGGTGCCCTTCCCCAGATCTGTGCCTCGACACAATCCTGTCTCGGAGCTCTACGGACAAATTCCTTCGACCTCATGGCTTGGTTTTTGCTCTGACATGCACTATCAACTGTGGTACCGTATATAAACAGGTGTGCCTTTCCAAATCATGTCCAATCAATTGAATGTACCACAGGTGGACTCCAATCAAGTTGTAGAAACATCTCAATAATGATCAATGGAAACAGGATGCACCTGAGCTCAATTTTGAGTCTCATAGCAAAGGGTCTGAATACTGATGTGAATATGTATTTCTGTTTTAAATATTTTCTACATTTGCAAAAGTTTCTAAAAACCTGTTTTCGCTTTGTCATTCATGGGGTTTTGTGTGTAGATTGATGAGGATTTTCATAGGACAAAATAATTGTGCAAAGTGCAAAAATGACCATACACGCAATCATATTCTGGACAGCTTTATTTAATTTGAGACAATTCTTCAACCATGTGCAATAGAAGATGAGTCGGTCTGTCACCATAGTGACCGAAGTTCAGATGGAAACGCCAAACACATTCATTTTCAATCTCTTTATTTCTCCTCCTCTTAGACTCTTGCCAGCTGACATTGTATCCCAATACAGTAAATTAACTTGTGTCTGTGCCGCGAATTTCCCTATTCATTCCATCCAGTCAGACTTATCAACCACTTTCAGGTACTGTGTAGAGAGCGTCTGTCTGGTGCCTGCGTCTACTGGGAGGTAGAGTGGAGTGGGCAATCCGCTAATATAGCAGTGCCAAATGAAGAGATCAGGAAAGTAGGTGATCAGCATTGTTTTGGGATGAATGAGCAGTGCTGGATGATATACTGCTCCCCTTCGCTCTGCACATGTTTCTTCCACAATAATGGAGAATGCACTCATTTCAGTGTTCCTCGTTCTTCTGGAGTAGTAGTGTATCTGAAACCACAGTGCAGGAACTCTGTCCTTCTACAGCATCTGACACAATGACCCTCCTCCACAAATTCCAGACCACATTCACTCAGCCCCTATATCCTGGGTTATGGCTTGATTCAGCATCGTTTGTAAGGATAGTAATACCTATTCAGTGATAAACCTACTATCTGGTATCAACGCATTGTGAGCTTTACTTGGAGGCCTTGTGACTATAAGAGATCAACTGTTTTACCTTAGTTAGGCTACATGTTTGCACATGCCACACACATACACCATAATTCAAAATGAAGGTCCTATTATTGTAAAGAATTTATGGATAGCTTCACATGTTTTAAAAAGTAGTTGCTCTCATGGCTCTGGATAAGAGCGTCTGCTAAATGACTTAAATGTAATGTAATGAATGTTCAATATACAAAAATCAGACAGTATTTGCCTGTGAAAATGTAATGCACTTACTCCATAGATGGTATTGATTGAGTGTGTCGAAACCTGTCTTTGTTTAAAAAATTAATATTATGAAAATATAGATACTTTCATATGTGACTGGCAGGTGGCGCCATTGGTTATGGTATTACAGTTCTCAATTCTGTCTTGAAGTCGATTGTCATGTTTGCAGCAATTTTCATCAGAACTAACACATCTGAATCACAGGAGATTGGTGGCACCTTAATTGGGGAGGACAGCTCGTGGTGATGCCTGGAGCAGAATTAGTGGAATGGTATGAAATACAACTTGGGTTCCTGAGCGGCACAGCGGTCTAAGACACAGCATCTCAATGCTAGAGGCGTCACTGGTTTGAATCCAAGCTGTATCACAACCAGCAGTGATTGGGAGTCCCATAGGGTGGCGCACAATTGGTCAAGCATCGTCTGGGTTTGGCTGGTATAGGCCGCCATTGTAAATAAAAATGTTTTTAACTGACTTGCCTAGTTAAATAAAGGTTACACACACACACACATGATTTCCATGTGTTTGATGCCATTCCATTTGCTCTGTTCCGGCCATTATTATGAGCCATCCTCCCCTCAGCAACCTCCTGTGGTCTGAATAGCCATGAGGAAATTTACTTGAGGTACAGCATACTACACTTCTAAAATATCCTTTAATAGCGTCATCATTCTGCATTGCACACCACACATTTACCCCAAATCAATTATGGACTTGTAAAAAAAATACAATCACTTATATATGTCAAACCATTCATAACAAGCATTCTCTTTAACACAAATTCTAACCAAAGATACAACGACACAGCTTTATTCTATTCCTTAAATATCTCAAAGTACCTGCTGTCCTAATCTTTGCCTTAACAAAACATTGGTAACACTTTATAATAATTATCATGAATAAGCATTAATAAACTATTTATAAACAATTACACATTTATTTGTAAACATTTATAAACGTGAATAAGCCTTTATAAAGGCTCATAATGCTCAATTACAGTATTTTAAATGATTGAATTTTAAAAAATGTATTACTGTACAACATACATGGAAATAACTAGAAAATCGTAGTTTAAAAGAGCAACACACTGTGTTGTGTTTCTTTCAATGCTGAAGGCAATGCATCAAGAACTGATGGCCCATCGACATCATCCAATCAGTTCCTGATGCAGTATCATCAACATCAGAAAGCTCTGCATTCAGTCATGGAAACCGGGGTTCCATTCGGGCTCAAAAAGAACCAACTGCAAGTGAGCAAATGAGTAGTACATGTTTAAAACAAGATTAGGAGAGGAAATGGATGAGTTGTAGAGAAAAAGAGACACCCCACTTAATTGGATAGTGCCCATAGTTGCTCTATAGTGGCTCAAACTATCAACTGTAGCTTTGTTGATATGCCACGACCTGCCAGTGTTAGGGTTAGACTTAGCAGTACGGCTAGGTATAGAATTGGAGTTATGAGGCCATATATATATATATTTATTTACCTGGGATGGAAAGGGAGGTTGGGACTGGGGTAGGTGGAGGCGAGGGACTGAGCTGTTCTTTGTAAAAAAATAAATATATCTATATATATGTATCAATGTTGCAACTGCAAATTTGAAATCTGTAATAAAAAATAAACCAAAAAATAGAGTTATGGATATGGTTAGTGGATAGTTAAACAATTTGTTTATAGTTTGGTAGGGGACTATCCCATGTTAAGTGCTAACACCAGTGACAATTTTGAAGGCAGGACACTGGGGCGGCAGGTCATCTCTTTTGACGCCTTGGAGACTGGGCGCCTCTCCAAAAGCTTGTTCCAGCCAGGGACCTACTGTACTGGACTGTACTGTGGTGCAGGAGAGGCAAACAGCTGCGTTTAGCAGAACCCCAGTAGCCACTGTGAGAGGGAACACTGAACTGCTCACAGTTGCCAGCTGAGATTAGGCCAAATCACAGCAACTCATCGGACGGCTGATCAAGTTGGACTTTGATCCATTCCGTGGAGGTGTAGGAGACTTTGTTGACTGTTTATACTCACAGGGAGATTCTCATTTGGGCAAAAGACTCTCCTCTCTCCTCCGTGACCCGGAAACCGATAAGTGGTTGAGTGGTCGAGGAGAGTATCAGTTAGTTAGTTAGTAGGCAAACGGAGGAGTGTCCTTGCCTCCTCGATAGCCTCCTCCCTCTGAAGAAGCACAAGAGTATCCTACCTGATTCCTTCGTGGAAGAGTTATGGGATCTGCCACACCCCCTTTGAATCTGCTGTTGTTTACTTGGAGGATAAAAGGATGCACATATTTAAAAATGATATGCAACTTATCCCTTTATCTATAAAATGTCTTGGACAACTAGCTAAATGTCTTTTTACTACTTTACACATTTAATTTGGGATTCCACCCCTGTAAACATAATTTGCATGATGACGTGCAAGTAAAGAAGGATGGTCTCATTTCATACAAGTGCATTTGTTTCGACATTTCCTCTCCTCCCCTTCTCTCCTCGGGTTACCTTTAACTTTTTTCAAAAGGAGGCGAGGAGAGGACTGAGGAGTTGAGAAAACCAATAGAGAATCTCCCATAGGCTCCAACATGGGCTCCTGAGACAGAAACAGCGGTTGCACATACCAGCCATTTCTGCCTGGCTCGAGTTACAATAATATTTGTGTGAGGTACACATGATGTGTAAGTGGTGTTCATCCACCCCATGATTGAAATGTCTATTTTTCAGCAAAATTATTGCAGAGGTATAGTGTACATAAATCTTAGTTAGGATAAGACAGATACAGTTGAAGTCGGAAGTTTACATACACTTAGGTTGGAGTCATTAAAACTCGTTTTTCAGCGACTCCACCAATTTCTTGTTAACAAACTATTGTTTTGGCAAGTCGGTTAGGACATCTACTTTGTGCATGACACAAGTAATTTTTCCAACAATTGTTTACAGACAGATTATTTCACTTATAATTCACTGTATCACAATTCCAGTGGGTCAGAAGTTTACATACACTAAGTTGATTGTGAATTTAAACAGCTTGGAAAATTCCAGAAAATGATGTCATGGCTTTAGAAGCTTCTGAAAATTGGAGGTGTACCTGTGGATGTATTTCAAGGCCTACCTTCAAACTCAGCGCCTCTTTGCTTGACATCATGGGAAAACCAAAAGAAATAAGCCAAGACCTCAGAAAAAAAATTGTAGACCTCCACAATTCTGGTTCATCCTTGGGAGCAATTTCCAAATGCCTGAAGGTACCACGTTCATCTGTACAAACAATAGTATGCAAATATGAACACCATGGGACCACGCAGCCATCATAGCGCTCAGGAAGAAGATACATTCTGTCTCCTAGAGATGAACGTACTTTGGTGCGAAAGTGCAAATCAATCCCAGAACAATAGCAAAGGACCTTGTGAAGATGCTGGAGGAAATAGGTACAAAAGTATCTGTATCCACAGTAAAACGAGACCTATATCAACATAACCTGAAAGGCCGCTCACAGCAAGGAAGAAGCCACTGCTCCAAAACTGTCATAAAAAAGCCAGACTACGGTTTGCAACAGCACATGGGGACAGAGATCGTACTTTTTGGAAAAATGTCCTCTGGTCTGATGAAACAAAAATAGAACTGTTTGGAGATAATGACCATCTTTATGTTTGGGGGAAAAAGGGGGCCGCTTGCAAGCCGAAGAACACCATCCCAACCGTGAAGCACGGGGGTGGCAGCATCATGTTGTGGGGTACTTTGCTGCAGGAGGGACTGGTGCACTTCACAAAAAAGATGGCATCATGAGGTAGGAAAATTATGTGGATATATTGAAGCAACATCAGCCAGGAAGTTAAAGCTTGGTCGCAAATGGGTCTTCCAAATGGACAATGACCCCAAGCATACTTACAAAGTTGTGGCAAAATGGCTTAAGGACAACAAAGTCAAGGTATTGGAGTGGCCATCACAAAGCCCTGACCTCAATCCCATAGAAAATTTGTGGGCAGAACTGAAAAAACGTGTGCGAGCTAGGAGGCCTACAAACCTGACTCAGTTACACCAGCTCTGTCAGGAGGAATGGGCCAAAATTCACCCAACTTATTGTAGGAGGCTTGAGGAAGGCTACCCGAAATGTTTTACCCAAGTTAAACAAAGGCAACGCTACCAAATACTAATTGAGTGTATGTAAACTTCTGACCCACTGGGAATGTGATGAAAGAAGTAAAAGCTGAAATAAATCCTTCTCTCTGCTATTATTCTGACATTTCACATTCTTAAAATAAAGTGTTGATCCTAACTCACCTAAGACTGGGAATTTTTACTAGGATTAAATGTCAGGAATTGTGAAAAACTGAGTTTAAATGTATTTGGCTAAGGTGTATGTAAACTTGCATTGAGATCCATGTTATAGAATTATCTGCATTCTTTTGTGTTTTCACGCCGAACGAGAGGGCGTATGAGCAGACAGACTGCAGAACCTCTCCAGGTTAATGTGAGAAACCATAAGACATCACAGTTGCCTGCAGAGATTACCCAGTCTATCCATGGAGCCCCATGTCACACACACACACACACACACACACACACACACACACACACACACACACACACACACACACACACACACACACACACACACACACACACACACACACACACACACACACACACACACACACACACACACACACACACACACACACACTTACAATGCCCTTGTCTTTCTCAGGAGATCGTTCCCTTCGATTCAATGAATCCCAATCTGTCCCAAAAGCGCCCACACATGGGTCATGTTCATTAAAACACACAATATAAAACGTTTTAAACATTTTGAAACAAAATGTGTTTAGTCCAGGTAGTCCCTCTCTGTTTTAGTTATTTCCACTTGGTGCCTAATGAACATGAACCTGGCCACTGTGACCTCATCTCACCAGATGTGGCCACTGATCGGATGAAATGACTCATACCTGGGTCAAATGACTCATACCTGGGTCGTGTTCAGTAGGAACACACTCCAAAACAGAGTGAAACATGAAGGTATTATCTATCTAATTCAATAAGAAACAGTAATTTTCATTTTCCGTCGTGAAACATTTTAAAACAGTGTGCTCCAATGAACACAACCCAGAATCTTATTAAAGGGTTACCCAAACCACAATCCACAGTAACACCGAGCATGGAGATTGTATTGGCAGCGGTGATACTCTCTCTCTTTTGAAGCCAAGCATGACTTAAAAGCCAATGACGGGCTGGCAGCTGAGTTGGAGGAGGACTACTATGGGCAGTTCTCTGTCCCTCGGTCGGGCCTGAAACATATACATATGTAAACGGCCATAACAATAGAAGTGTGCCGTAAACAAACAGCAGTGAAGCTAATCCACTCACCCCTCAAACCATGAAGGAGGGGTCAGATGGGCAGATGGGGGGGGGGGGGTTAAATCCTGCTTCCAGCTGGTGTGCAAAAAGGCGTCTCCCCGCCGGTGGCAGCTGGCGCGTGCCCCCTGTCCTTAGAAAGACCCCTCCAGGAGACCACTAACCCCCCCCCCCAAAAAAGCTGCCCTCAACCCCAGACCTCACCCCAATCCATCCAGAAGGTTCATCCACCAGAACTCGTTACCATAGCGAATGGGGGTCCCTCATTGTCAGAGAGCTCCGGGTCACCTTAAAAGTCACGATCCCTGGCCTTTTGACACCTCCGGACCACTGCAACAAATTGAGAGGGATAGGGCAAAGGAAAGAAGAGGAATAGAGAAGGTTGGAAGAGAGAGAGGGAGAGACACACTTTCAGAGAATACATTCAACACTGACCAGTAGCACATGGCAGTGTTCCTAAACCAGATCAGACTATTTGTCCTGGATCAGATGTTTGGTGATTTAGAACAAAATGTAAACCTAGAACAGTACATTTGTTTGGAGATACTGGAAGATATTTCAGTTTGGTTTTAACTGTTGAATTTATTCATTTCCAAAACCTAAAATGTGCCTCCACTGAAATTAACTCAAATGATTCCAGTTTAAGTCAATTCAAAAGCATGAAACATTTCTCATTTCTGGTTTGTTTTTAATTCAACACTTTGTCCACTAACTTTGTGGATGTCAGATACAACTAAAAAGCTACAGTAAAACGACATAATTCAAGGAAGTTTTAAGGGGGAAGGATACTGCATTGTTGAACTTTCTATAGGCATAAATACTTTGTAATGATTTTTGCTTATACCATGAAGTGACCAGAGTACAATTTCCCAGCTGTATATGCAGATATTATGACAAAAAATTGGAATCAGGCCAAATTGTATAAAAAGTGTATCGAATAATTACTGTCTAATCACAACATCATGCTATCTGCACACTGTATAAAGTGTAATCAAACATTAAATATAATTTACACACAACACAAGGCTATTCATTGCCATTTTGGGAGTGATGACAAAGAATTGGGTCTTCTCAAGTAATAAGAGCACTGTTATTCCCTCAATCTTTTTGACAGTCCTAGCCTCGTAATCTACAAGCCCCGCAGAGCACAGCAGGACACATACGCTCGCCACCATCTGTCAAAACAGTGGAGTTTGCCATAAAAGTACCTGCCCCGCACACGCTTTAGTTCAAACAGTAAACATTAGAACAAAATGCATATGCGTTATTTAATGGATATTGACTTTTCAAAACAAGGCTTCAAAATCGATGGCAAATGTTTTCATCCATAGGTTTTTTGGTCATTGGAGACTACAGATGTAAACTTATTGAATGGATATGCATACATACATTTTGTAAAAATGGGGAAAATAACCTTTCTAAGCGAGATTAGATGCCCTACTTGAAGGGCACATGTTTTTTGGTGTGTGCACTGCGGGTATGAGGCTGATGTACATGCAAATGCTTGAATTACTATTTGAGGAACATTTTGTTTATCAAAGTGAAGTTATCCAGATGTGGTAGTTTAGCATTGGCATTTACTGATAACAAGAATTTTTTTGACAAAGAGGCTATACGAAACTTTTACTCTAGGGGCTCGATTTTAGCAAACCTAATGCAATGGTAAATCTAAGCGCAAGCGGTAGCGTTCAGGGGACTGCCAGAAATATTCGTGCTATTTTCACTATTACAATTATCGGCGCACTTGCTGGTGTTGCAGCTAAAGGGATGTGTTTTGATGAATAAACAAGTTGTGGGTGTGTCGAGGCTTGGCCCCTCACTGGCCAATCAGAACGCGCTCCATGGCGAAATATGTGGTTGCTTCAAATGGTGTATTTACTGTCCTTTATGTATTGCCTTGGAATCAACCAATTCCAATGTTAGTCCGTTACAGTTTGTTAAATGGCTTACAGAAATAAAAGAAAATGTAGACCTATCTTTTCTAAATACATTAACTTGAATTTGCAGTCCACATTGTTCTAGGTAATTGCATGGCTTCAATAGCATTCACACTGATGTAGGGGCTAGGCCTACTGTACATTGCATTGTGGCTGAGCATGGGCATGCCAAACATTGTCAATAAGCAAGATTAAATAAATTATTGATAAAGCCTCAAAAGAGAACGAATAATTCGAATCAAATTCTAAACAAAACGAAACAACAATTCGTTTTAAATAGGCTATATTACACTTACAGGCACCATACTTTCTCGCAGTGTGCATATCATATCAAAACAACGCAGACTATTAGAGTTTTACTCACATCCACACTTTTCACTGTAGCGGGATCCAATATAAAGAGAAAGGGAGAATGTCTACTCGCCGTTATACTGCTCCCAAACATGTTTTATGAACTTTAATCAGAACCATTTTACAGATCAGATCATATTCACACATCTCCAGGAGTTGCATTGCATGCGCGCTACCGTATTGTCGCCATAAAACCAGGAAGGTGAATCAGTCTAATAAGTTTGGTTGTAATAAAAGTAAACAAAAAACAACCAATCAGCTTTTTTTTTAAACAACAACAATAAATAAAAGTAAAATGCAACGATATAAAATCTCCGGGATAAACAATGACATACATTGCTGTTGAACCAGCCTTCTTTATAGTAGACCTAGGGTAAGGGAGGGCTTGGGTTTTGAACATATGAAACGGAAAACAAGCAATTGTCACACGAAAATAACTTCTAAATACAGGGGTTCACGTTTCACGAGAGGGGGTTCACGGGGGTTTTACGCACGTCCAAAACGGGACCTGCATGGCTAAAATAAGGTGGGCCCGCCTACAATGCTTAGATAAAAATGGGTATGTCAGATCAATATTTTGCTCCTAAAGCTTTGGTGAGTAAGATTTATTTCCAAGCAGTCTCAAGAGCCAAACCCTTTATCGACAGTCTTAAAACGACTTCGCGACTGCATTGGGCAGGACCCCCCTCCAAAAAAAAGCCTTAATTGAAAGGAGAGAGGCTATGCTTGGTTTTTAATCAAAACGAAATCGGAAAAAACATGACTTTTTTATGTTTCTAAATACAAGGTATACATGCACCAAAAGATTAGGCAACTCTTGTTTCATACAAATATGGACGGATAGCTTCCGCTATCAAAATGCATGCCATAAAATGCATGCGTTACCGCTAAAATCAGCTTTTGGTTGGTCTTAAATATTCCTATCAGCTCTGCCTGAAATTAGCACTTTGGATCATGTTTTTAAGGACACACCTCAAATATTTCCACCTCGCCTATCTGAGCACTAGGAACTGATATAAGAGAGGTAAATTGCCGAACCTGGCTTTAGGGCTGGAAAATGCCAGTGCGACAGTTTTTACATGACGAAATTGCAAACTAACGTGCGTTTAACACTACTGCCGCCTTAACGGCAGTCGAAAACAGAGCCCTATGCATGCTCTTGAAACAAAAGGGGTCCACCAAATAGACAGTAAGAAATGTTTTATGTGTTAGAACCATACAGCCACATTCATGCCAAAACCTGTCACAATTAACTAAACAAGAACCCCGTAGGCAACATATTGTCATCGTTAATAAACACCTCAAGTTATCCATTACTTTTGCATTCAGTGGACTATGAATAATATGAAGCCCAACCTTACTGGCACTTTCCATAATTGAACGGGGTTGTGCAGTTGTTACGAGAAAAAAAAATAACTGTACACATGCACTGTTTTGTGCCTCTGTATTTGTCCATACATTTTTTCAGTCACCCCCACTTCTTTCCCATAAGAAAAAGATAAGTTGTGTCAGTTGGTGGTCATTCTCAAAGGGCTACTGTACAATGGCCCCTTCCATGCGAATTATGAGGAGCTTCGGGATGGACTTGCCTCCTGGAGAGGGCATTGTATTGTTCGGTTGGGGCCATTGGTGGGGTAAGGAATTGAACTGGACCAGAGAGGTGTTGGAGGGGGACGGATACACACCCCTGGAGCACACCCCTTGACCTCCTTACGCTCTTCAGGGCCAGATCCCAAGACCTCAGGGCTGCGGGTTGCACACAAACAATTGCAATCTGCATGAGCGGAGATGACATTTGTGATTTGTTCCAGGCCTGAGGTTCTGAGTCCTTTCTTGCCATTAACAAGGTAAGATGGTGGGAACAGAAAGCTAAATTGGACCGGCTGGATTGGCAATGGATACCGAACTTGGCCCCCTATGGTTCTGCATTGTCTTGTCACAAGAACTGAAAATAAAGACAATATGATTTGATTCTGGTACCGTGCACTTTAAAGACTCCGAGATGTGACAGTGAGGTCTCCCAAGAGTAAGGCGGTGCTCTCTAATCTTTTGAGAGCTATTGTGTTCAACAGTATGCACTGTTCTGTCGTTGTATTACTTCTCATGGAGCATTTGGAACACATCCTGTTCAAGATCAGTCATATTTCTTAGGAACACATGGTCTTCCCAGTGAGTTTGTGAACTTATACGTAAAAGCTGCAATTGACTTTAAAACAAAGCAGGCTACTATTAAGGCTACAAATAGGTTACTATGCACGGCAAAATTTGTCTTCAATTTGCATTCATGATCATTTTGTGTCCGCACAGATTCTAATATTTGATTGGATTTCTGTTAACATCGTACGTGGATCAAATACATACATGTGTCAAGTACATTCAAATACTTATTGCACAATTGTTTTAAATGTTAATTCTCTATATTCAAAGGGAAGTCATCAATTCATGTGAAGCCCTTTACGGGGAGATCATTGGCTCTTGTCCAAATGGAATGTGAACAGAAATATGTCATTTCTTTCAGCCTTTTCCACTATACACACAAATTAGAAAGACTAGTGAAAATAGAAGGTTAAAGGATAAATCAGCTTGAGGTCCCAATTCATTATTTCTTTCAATACTGGATCGCAAGAACAAACACCAAATGCCATATTGAGCAAGACAGAGACGGAGTATGTATGAGCATCAAATAGTTATAAATGAATAATGTTTAATACTGTAGATTGAGTGCACTGCGGATATGCACCCAATTTCACATTGCTCCCCTTACAATTTTTGTGTAATCTCTATGATCATGAAATCCAATCGAGTCTTCATTCATACCAAATATAATACACAATAGCCCTCAAATTAGAATACAATATCATCTGTGCTGGAAAATACAGATTTTCTTACCTTAGCCCTTGCTACGAAACACAGGTCTGTGATACCTTCACAGAAGCGGGCTTGCTCTGGCCCTCTCTCCCTGACAGACACTATGCACAGTCTGGGAGTGCGTTCACCCCACGTTGCTCTTACTAGACCATGTGCCCACGAGTTCCCTCCCTGTTCCATCCACTCGAATGCTGAACCCTCCCGTCAAGCCAAGCATTCCTCTTCCAATGGCCCCCCTGTATTGATCCAACACCCACACTCACCGCCTGATCCGAGCCATTTTCCATTATTCAAAAACTGTAGTTCACTGGTTGTCTTGTACCAATGTAATAATACATCTTTATATGCCATTTAGCAGACTCTTTTGTCCAAAGCAACTTACAGTAGTTTATACATTTTGATAGGCATAGGCTCATTGCTCTACAGAGGAGAAAGATGGGTAAAAAGATCTGTTTGCTTTTTTGCCCTGTTAGTGTGTTTGGAGGAATATAGTGTCTTTGTGCTAAGGAGGAAAAGTCTAACGGGCCTATAGCCAGTTCAAGTGCACACAGCTCATACCAAACATTTATGTAATATTTGGGAAGGGCCCATGTGTGATTCGTGCTTGATCAGAATGAAAGGTGCAGCTTCGGTACCTGTGATCTCCTACATAACACTATTCAAGTCAGAATTGCCCCCATCGAGGGTAGATATTGCCCCCATCGAGGGTAGTCTTATTATGCCACAGTATTGCGATATATTACACTTCCCCCTGAAAAAAACTCTAGATGTGATATTTAGATCATGCTAGATGTGATATTTAGATCATGCTGGCTACTGCAAACATGCACTTTGTGTCTAGAAATTTGTGCTAATTTAAAATAATAAAACAATGAAATATCACATTTACATAGGTATTCAGACCCTTTACTCAGTACTTTGTTGAAGCACCTTGGGCAGCGATTACAGCATCTAGTCTTCTTGGGCATGACGCTAAAAGCTTAGCATACCTGTATTTGGGAGTGTTTCCCATTCTTCTCTGCAGATCCTCTCAAGCTCCGTCAGGTTAGATGGGGAGCGTTGCCACACAGCTATTTACAGGTATCTCCAGAGATGTTCGATCGAGTTCTGGCTGGGCCACTCAAGGACATTCAGAGACTTGTCCTGAAGCCACTCCTGCATTGTCTTGTCTGTGTGCTTAGGGTCGTTGTCCTGTTGGAAGGTGAACTTTCGCCCCCAGTCTGAGGTCCTGAGTGCTCTGGAGCAGGTTTTCATCAAGGATGTCTCTGTACTTTGCTCTGTTAATCTTTCCCTCGATCCTGACTAGTCTTCCAGTTCCGGCCGCTAAAAAACATCCACACAGCATGATGCCACCACCATGCTTCACTGTAAGGATGGTGCCAGGTTCCTCCAGATGTGACGCTTGGCATTCAGGCCAAAGAGTTCAATCTTGGTTTCATCAGACCAGAGAATCTTGTTTCTCATGGTCTGAGAGTCTTTAGGTGCCTTTTGGCAAACTTCAAGCGGGCTGTCATGTGTCTTTTACTGAGGAGTGGCTTCCGTCTGGCCACTCTACTATAAAGGCCTGATTGGTGGAGGAAGAGTCTTAGGGGTTCCAGACTTATTCCATTTAAGAATGATGGAGGCCACTGTGTTCTTGGGGATCTTCAATGTTGCAGAAATGTTTTGGTACCCTTCCCCAGATCTGTGCCTTGACATAATCCTGTCTCGGAGCTCTACGGACAATTCCTTCGACCTCATGGCTTGGTTTTTGCTCTGACATGCACTGTCAACTGTGGGACCTTATATAGACAGGTGTGCCTTTCCAAATCATGTCCAATCAATTTAATGTACCACAGGTGGACTCCAATCAAGTTGTAGAATCATCTTAAGGATGTTCAATGGAAGCAGGATGCACCTGAGCTCAATTTCGAGTCTCATAGCAAAGGGTCTGAATACCTATGTAAATAAGGTATTTCTGTTTGTTATTTCTTAATAAATGTGATTTTTTTTTCTAAAAACCTGTTTTCACTTTGTCGTTATGGGGTACTGTGTATAGATTGCTAAGGATGTATTTTTATTGAATCCCTTTAACAATAAGGCTGTAACGTAACAAAATGTGGAAAAAGTCAACAGGTCTGAAAACTTTGTGAAGGTACTATATACTATAATTAAGATGAGGGAGGACAATTTATTTTTATTTTTTTATGAACATGGCCTTATATCTATTACAGCATATTGGATGACTGTCGTTCATACTCCATTCACCCAGTTCAATGTAACATCGGTAGCTTTAGGCTACTACATGATATTCACATTTTCCCTATACCCATCATGAGGTTGCTACAACCCAGCCTATGAATGAAAGTTGACAACGTAGGTGCACACAGGTCGAAAGAAAGATTTGAGGTGACAGACAGTGACAAGTCATTGTATTCCTTCTCGCATCTATGCGTTCTCCTACTCTCACATTTTCCCTCCACTTATGGACTTCAATGCACAACACATCAGCTGTCTGTGACCAGGTGAAAAAACCTTTCCAAGCCGAACCTTCATATCATAACCGCTACACACAGCCTACATCGTTGTCACCATATTAGCTAAAGTAACGTCATAGTCAACATAGGTAATAGAACTAACGCGTTAGTAAACCTGCTACAGTCATACAGTACAGTGTACAGTCAGTTTAGCAGTTTCACCGGTGGGCCCCAGTGGCAATACATTTGTAAAAACCAAAAGCTTACCTTGACTTGGAAGAGTTCCAGTGTTGGATAGTCATAGCTAGCTAGCTAACATAGCATCCCTATGTTTTAGCCGGGTGTTTGAGTAGGTCAAACTAGCTAACTGTATTTGCTAGTGAAAGTGAAATTAAATAAAAAATAGACAAAATATAAGTAGCTCTCTCTATTTCTATCGCCTCCATTTTTGAAAAAATACATTTGTTCAAAACTGTTCAACTATTGTCTTTCTCTCTCTTTGAGTCAACTACTCACCACATTTGATACACTGCAGTGCTAGCTAGCTGTAGCTTATTCTTTCAGTACTAGATTCTCAGTACTACATTCTCTGATCCTTTGATTATTGGGTGGACAACATGTCAGTTCATGCTGCAAGAGCTCTGATAGGTTGAAGGATGTCCCCCGGAAGTTGTCATAATTACTGTGTAAGTCTATGGAAGGGGGTGAGAACCATGAAGTTATTATACCCAGATGAGGACGGAAGCTAGCTGTCCTCCGACTACACCATGGTGCTACCCTACAGAGTGCTGTTGTGGATACTGTAGACCTTTATTGCAAAACAGAGGAGCCTCCACTGAGATAAATATTCTACATTACCAAAAGTATGTGGACACCTGCTCGTCAAACATCTAATTCCAAAATCATGGGCATTAATATGGAGTTGGTCCCCCCTTTGCTGCTATAACAGCCTCCACTCTTCTGGGAAGGCTTTCCACTAGATGCTGGAACATTGCTGCGGAGACTTGCTTTCATTCAGCCACAAGAGTATTAGTGAGGTTGGACGCTGATGTTGGGCGATTAGAACGGGCTCGCAGTCTTCGTTCCAATTCATCCCAAAGGTGATCGATGGGGTTGAGGTCAAGGCTCTGTGCAGGCCAGTCAAGTTCTTCCACACTGATCTCAACAAACCATTTCTGTATGGAACTCACTTTGTGCATGGGGGCATTGTCATGCTTAAACAGGAAAGTTGGAAGCACAAAATCGTCTAGAATGCCATTGTATGCTGTAGCGTAAGATTTACCTTCACTGGAACTAAGGGGCCTAGCCCGAACCATGAAAAACAGCCCCAGACCATTATTCCTTCTCCACCAAACTTTACAGTTGGCATTATGCATTTGGGGAGGTAGCTTTCTCCTGGCATCTGCCAAACCCAGATTCCTCCGTCGGACTGCCAGATTGTGAAGCGTCACTCCAGAGTGACTCCTGAGTAAAGCATCACTCCAGAGAACACGTTTCAACTGCTCCAGAGTCCAATGGAAGCTAGCTTTACACCACTTCAGCCGATGCTTTGATTTGCGCATGGTGATCTTAGGTTTGTGTGTGGCTGCTCAGAAGCTCCTGACAAACAGTTCTTGTGCTGACGTTGCTTCCAGAGGCAGTTTGGAACTCAGTAGTGAGTGTTGCAACCGAGGACAGACGATTTTTATTCGCTTCAGCACTTGGCGGTCCTGTTCTGTGAGCTTGTGTGGCCTACCACTTTGCAGCTGAGCTGATGTTGCTCCTAGATGTTTCCACTTCACAATAACTGCACTTACAGTTGACTGGGCAGCTCTAGCAGGGCAGAAATTTGATGAACTGACTTGTTGGAAAGGTGGCATCCTATGACGGTGCCACGTTGAAAGTCACTAAGCTCTTCAGAACGGGCCAATCTACTGCCAATGTTTGTCTATGGAGATTGCATGGCGGTGTGCTTGATTTTATACATCTGTCAGCAATGGGTGTGGCTGAAATAGCCGATTTCCACTAATTTGAAGGGTTGTCCACCTACTTTTGGCCATGTAGAGTATATATAGCCTTCCCTGTGGCTCAGCTGGTAGAGCATGGTGTTTGCAACGCCAGCATGGTGTGTGCAATGCCAGGATTGTGGGTTCGATTCCCACGGGGGGCCAGTACAAAAAAAAAATGCATGAAATGAAATGTATGTATTCACTACTGTAAGTCGCTCTGGATAAGAACGTCTGCTAAATGACTAAAATGTAAATATAAAATGTGTTCTATAGTTTGTCCCATACAACTGGCTGAATTGCACTACAGCGCTGCATTGTTACTATCAAAGTAACATTTAAAGATATTATCAAAAGGCTGATCCACACACAGCATTATCACTGTAAGGATATGTTGTCAATCAAAATAACTAATTTTCTTCTGTATATGTGACAGAGTGGAAATACTGCCCCATCCAGGTCGCTAACTCACAGCCCTATGCACCGTAACAAAAGATACTCAAGAAGCACCATCAATACCACTGATTCAAAGAAAGCAAAGGCTTTTCTGGATCCAGGTCTACAGTACCTCAAGGTCTCAGTAAGGCCGTAGCAATATACTTAGCCATCCGCTTCATATAGACCATGTATGGTGGACTGTGATGTCATTATTGCCTCATTCCTGTAGACCAGTGCTCATTTATAGATCTAAATCTATCTATATTTTTTTTTATTATTTAACCTTTATTTAACTAGGCAAGTCAGTTAAGAACACATTCTTATTTACAATGACAGCCTAGGAACAGTGGGTTAACTGCCTTGTTCAGGAGCAGAACGATAGATTTTTACCTTGTCAGCTCGGGATTCAATCTCGCAACATTTCGGTTACTGGCCCAATGCTCTAACCACTAGGCTACCTGCCGCCCTGCCGCTATCTCAATTGTTATGCATATAAAGACATATAAAGATGTAGGCCTGCAAAATAACTGAGTTAGGCAGGTAGCTAGAGGTTAAGAGCATTGGGCCAATAACCGAAAGGTCTCCGGTTTGAATCGCCGACCAGGTGAAAAATCTGTCGATATCCCCTTGAGCAAGGCAATTAATCCTAATTGCTTCAGGGTCACTGTCAATAATGGCTTATCCCTGGCCGTGACCCCACTCTCAGGGGGAGTGGGATATGCAAAGAAAACATTTCTAATTCACATGCGTATATAAAACACACTTGTACATGTGTGAAATAGGACAAATGTAAGAACTCCCATATCAGCAAACCCTTATCAGCGATGGCCACACAGCCGGTGACCTTCCCACACCTCTGCCTTTCAACTCAAACTGTTTGTCCCATCTCTATCAGACACTGAGTTCTGTCCCTGAGTTCTGTCCCCTCCTCAAACACCTGACATTATTCACAAGGCCGACAGTTGCACAACTCTGCTGAGATACAATTATAACCCTTTCCATTCGCCATCTACCATGTGCATTTTGGCAAATATGTGTAAAGCCTATGGTACAGTGGCAATTTTTGGGGCAATATTGTCAAGCAATAATGCCATTAGCGATTGCCTTAAAATCATCCATTGAAAATGAGCAACTTTAGATATCCATCTCCCAATGAAAATTGTTATCACCTGGCCCTCCTGCAATGGCTTGGTACTTATGTGAATGGATGTACTAAACCGGTACATCCAGGTATGAGATACAAGTTGAAAAAGACTACCTGTATTGGTACTGGTGATCTGTGCTGCACAAGCAAGTTTGCACTTACAGCATCTGATATACCACCTAGTCTACTTACCAGGAGTGCATTATTATAGGTGTGTAGTATTATCTGAGAGGCCACTGACTATTGCTGATCTTTTTTACTTTCTAGTATAAAAAACAGGCCACATTACAGCAAACTGCAGTAAGGAAGGAAGGCAAGCCGCCACATTCATGATTATGTTGAATAACACTGCGCCCCCCCCCCATGGCCTATTATTAATGCTCAGAATAAAGAAACAAACCGTTTTTAACCAATGAGGTTACGAGGTAAACGATTGTGCGGATGTTCAATATTTGTATCATAACGCTTCCATTTAGTCTCAGGACCATTTCAAATAAAGCGACAATCAGCAGTAGAAACAATAACAAGGCGTTTTCCCGCCCCTGTTCCAGCAATAAGCTGAGGCGTGGGTTTGGAGAAATGTAACCTCTCAAATTCATAGGCAGCGCTATGGACGCAAGGACTGACCATCCATCATCTAAAATGATAGTTTTAACCGTGCTGAGGCTATATTGGGTTTGTTTAAATTTACTTTGTTTACAAACATTGGAGTAAATCAAGCTTATATTTTGGGTCCTGATGGGTTACAACAGTTGAACTAAGCTCATGAGGCATTTATATGTTATATTCTTCAAGAATCAAATGGGTACATATCTTTAATTTAAGTCAAAAAATGGATGTAGCAACTGCTGATTTCCCTTTTAAGGATACAAGATACCTGAGGTCATCCTATGGCAAAAGTGGTCATATGACAGAAACCACAATAAGAAGCACATCGCACTTTCACGAGTATAATTTCATTGAGTAAGAAATGTTATCATAATCATACAGAAACACAATCTCATCACCAATTAGGAATCGGTGGCAGCAGCACACGCAGGTTGTGTGATAAGGATTGATGGAGAAATGAAGGGCTGGATAGAATGATTGATTGAGGGACCCCTGCTCCAATCCTATTCTGGGTGACCTTGCCCTCTTGGGGGTTAAACTAATTAGCTTCTGCCTCTCCATGACCCCTGGTGACCTTTGGCATGAAAGGCAGTAGAATTGAAAGATGACCACAAGGCCTGGTATCAGTGCCCTTCTGTTGCCAACCCCCCCCCCCCCCCCCCCACACACACACACACACACACACACACACACACACACACACACACACACACACACACACCCCCCCCCCCCCCCGCTTCACAGATGATGCTATTAACTGGTCAATACAAGGAACTGGAAATAGGGGGACGACACCCAGGTATCAGGATGTTTGAGCTGTTTGCGCTCCCTTTAATTGGTTGGTGAAGAAGTGTGCCGTGTTGTTTTTTTAATGTATGTGAGATCAAGAATATTCTTTTAGAATATTGCTATAAAACATTAACCTAAAATGAGTAATAGCACCTTTTTCATTTCACTTTAAGCACTGAATTCTGCCATCCACCTTCAGCACGCTGAGTAGGGCCTGGGTTTTTCCTGTCCACTCTAGGTCATTGCAGGCACTGTCTCTTCCCACAAAACAAAGGCTCAAGTCATACTGATCAACACATTTCCGTCAGGTTAAAATAAAACATTGTGTGCCAAGAGATTGACTGCAATCCTATCCTCCTATTCTGTTTGTGCTGCTGCATGCTTCAATGCACTGTAACTCACTGTAAATCAGCCTGTAACTGCCATATTTGGCTTATTCCTTTAAGCTCCTAGTGGAGCAAATGGCCCCTTAAACAACACAGCCGAGCTACAAACCCTGGGCCAGATATTGAAAATCTGGTCTATTCTGTTGCTGTATTTCCTCCAAAATGGCTTCTGTGGTGCCAGTCATGGTAATTAGAAAGGAAATAGGCCTGCCTATATCACTATTTGAGTCATCGGGCATTAACCATAATAGATTCACTATCACTTTCAATTGAAACTATCAATGACATTTTTCAGTTGGCATTTAGAATTTGAAGTTTAGCTCTGGTCCCCTCAATCTCAATGAGCTTGTATCCCCTCCTTTAGCACTCTATCACCGGAACAGCCTCCGCTTCTCTTAGCTCAATTCAAACCGGAATACGTTTGTGAAAAGAATTTCAAGTATTCCATTCTATCTGAACCTTTGTGTGTTGCTAAACTCTGTATTTCCGAAATAGGACCACTATAGCTTTAAAATGGGGTGTGACTCCTGGCTTTTGTGATAGCTCTAGTTTAGCCAAAAATATTTACCCCACTGACAAAATTAATACTTTTTTCATCAATGCTAATTTGGTAATTGTATGTTTATGCTGGTTGTAAAAGATAATATTTGTCTTGTTCCATCTTTTTGAAGGACTACATCCATAATACGTCTCTCATCATGCACTGTGCATATAATCATCCAATAATTTCAAAGCAACCCATTGATTTCTGTGAAATAAAGTACTGTAGCGAATTTAGGGGGTAGTCTGAACATCTTGACTATGTTGTAAATTGTTGTGCTAAGGTCACTACAGTAACATCTGGCATACTTGTGCTAATTTAGCAGGAATGAGGTAGACACCACATTTATCAGTAAATAACTTATTGTATGACAAAGTCTGCTGTCAAATAAAATCCTAAGCATTTTACAGTGTCACATTTGAGATTGACCACTTTATGTTATATCAACCCGTTAATCTTTTGTAAGCTTGTAAGTTGTTCGTTACTTTGATTTACATCAGTAAGACTCACTACATTTTCATTTGACCTAGTATTACAGAATATATTACAGCCATAGAAAACTGGAATTATCTTCACAGGTCAAATAATTGTAATATCCTGACCATCAATATCATGAATATCAAGGCATGACCGTAAGACTATCAAGATTAAAATGTGTGTCATTTTACAATTTTAACTAACTGCAATTAGTATTGATCATATTGATTTGGGGAAAAAAACATGAAAACCTAAAAAAATACACATATCAAATTGATACAGTGATGAACTATATTGTTGGGGGATTATCAATTAAAAAGAGAATCATAATTACATCAGTTAACCTTTTGGCATGGGGTAGGCAATACACTTCTGTGTTATAACCGTAACCATTCATACAATACATCATTGAAAAGTTTCACATTAAATTAGAAAACATTTACGAGATGAAAGAAAGTGGGGAGAATAGAGAGGGAGAGAGGGAAAGATGGAGGAGGGAAAAATAAATAGAGAAAGAAAGGGGGTACCTCTTGCATGCATCGCAGTGGAGTGGTGTGGCAACAGCCCGGACAGGTGTATCGCTCCAGTATTCCATGGCAACACTGATTCAGACAACGAGAAAGAGAGAGAGAGGGGGGGGAATAGGGATAGGGAGCGAGAGGAAGAGAGGACAAGATATACAAAGAAAAGAAAGGAGAAAACAAGAAGTCTTCCAGCCTCGGTCCTTGATGCTTCTTCTCTCCTGGCAGCTTGGGAGTGGTGGGTGGTACCGTAAGCTCCCCCCTCCTCCACCTATCGCCTCCATTGGCTGAAACCCCCTGCCTGTCTGTGTGTTATAGTGGAGCAGCGACTGAGAGCAGCCTCCTCCTCCCATCTCCCTCCAACTCCTGAGAGGGTGAAATGGCAGGAGGGCAGGGAATGGAGTGACTAATGACTACTGTCTGGGCAGTAAGCCTGCTAATATCTGCCCTATCCCGCTTTATATTATTAGCGCTCTCTCATTAATACCTGTTCCTTGGCCACCCTCTGAATGGACATAGTGTATATAGTCAGTACAGTACTATGTATGTATGGATGAATTTCGGTGTGTGTGTGTGTGTGTGTGTGTGTGTGTGTGTGTGTGTGCGTGCATGCACGTGTGTTCGTGAAAAAGAGGAAGAGATCATTTTGATCATTTGAAATGTCACTTCATGCAAGGTCTCCCTTCCACGCCCTCTTTTTTCTCCCTCTCATTCTCTCTCCCTTCTTGCACCCAGGCTGAACTGATATATCCTTACATTAATCTTTCCCCTGCTTTATTGGATACATGCTGCAGGATGAGTATTGATTTTTCCCCCCTTTCTTTTCATCTGTCCTCTTCTCTCTGAATAGTCCATAGTGTGAGAAGGGACACTAGAAAAAAAAACATGTTTGCAAAATTACAGAATGGATGGGACACAAGAGAGAAAAGATGAATTGGTCTGCAAAGTACTGTATATGAATACTGTAACCATGAGGCACCTTAAGAACTCCACTGGCATCATTATAAAAGCTACCAGAGTACACCACAGTCCTAAGAGATACTGTAATTGAACTTAACCAAAGAAGACAAAAAAATATTTGGAGTTGTTGCAGAATATAGTCATTTGAAACTGACCTGTGAGTCGATAGGTAAAAACATGGTCTTCCCCAGAAATCTTTCACTAATATTATTGTATAAAATCAGTGATTTCCTCATGTAATGGTTGTAGACGTGTTCCCAGAAATCAGTCCTAACTGACATAACACACCCACATCAAACCGCACCCCCAAGAAGCAAATCTTGTTTTTCATAATGAGTAGCAGAAAAGCCCAGGGAAAATGGGTCAGTTCAGCCCCCCTTTAAAGTATTCAAACAGGGCCCACCCGCAGGGCACAAACTGATTGAATCAACGTTGTTTCAATGTCATTTGTCAAAATATTGTGACATGGAATCTACGTAGAAAATACATTTGATTGGAAAAAGTAATTATCGTAAACTGTTGTTTTGAGAGTTACATTTTCAACCACAGGATTATGTCATCATGGTAACCAAATGTCAACATATACAGACCTATGTAGAATTTGTACCTTTAAAACATCAGATTTTCAACTTTATATCCACTATCAGAAAAAAAACTGTCTGGGCAGCACCTCCTACTTGAGAATTGAATCGGTTTTAAACAAGCCCTACTCATCTATGATATTTGTCACTGACTATTGTTAATGTGCTATTGTGAATATGCTCGTTGAGAGAGCTCCACGTAACAAAATGAATAGATTCACTGTTGCTATTGAAATCATTCCAAAGGGTAGGTTTAACAGAGCAAATTACATTTGACCATACTTTATCAACCATCAAACTTTATTTAAAGGCCCAGTGCAGTCAAAACCGTGATTTTTTTCTGTGTTTTGTATATATTTCCACACTATGAGATTGGAATAATACTGTGAAATTGTGAAAATTATGATAATGCCCTTTTAGTGTAAGAGCTGTCTGAAAAGACTGTCTGAAACTTCAGCCTGTTTTGGTGAGATGGAGTGTTGGACAGTCTGGTGATGTCCCTACACCCAAAGAAGGGCACTGCGTTCATCCACCTCTGGCCTGCTCGCCACCCTACCTCTGCGGAAGCACAGTTCCTGAGCCCAGTCAAAACTGTTCGCTGCTTTGGCACCCCAATGGTGGAACAAGCTCCCTCACGACGCCAGGACAGCGGAGTCAATCACCACCTTCCGTAGACACCTGAAACCCCACCTTTTTAAGGAATACCTGGGATAGGATTAAGTAATCCTTCTAACCCCCCCCAAAAAAGATATAGATGTACTATTGTAAAGTGGTTGTTCCACTGGATATCATAAGGTGAATGCACCAATTTGTAAGTCGCTCTGGATAAGAGCGTCTGCTAAATGACGTAAATGTAAATGTCACCAGGTGGTAAATTAGTTAATAGACCAATAAGAAAGACAGTTCCAAACCTCTTTACCAATATTAGCTAGTTTTTAGTTTTCTCCTCCCCAATCAGACAACTCCCAGACTGTCCTAGCTAAATTCTTGACTGAGAAATTGCTCTTCGCTTAAAAGCTATTTTTGTTTCTTTTTGACCATTTTAATTGAAAACAATCACAGTAAGGTACTAATTTTTACCCAGAAATTATTTGGTATTGAGATCAAAACTTTAACTTTGACTTTTGGTTGAGATGGAGATGTGAATCCAACATAACAATTATTCATTTGTAAACAAACTGGAATTAAAGTCAGACTAAGTCAGTGGCACAGATGGAACTATCCAAGCAGAAGAAAAACATCCTTCAAATGTTGATATTTGGTCGCGTTGACAACCAAACACAATTCAATATCACTTTTGAAATACAATAAACAGCCTCTTAACTTGTTATCAAATTATATGTTGGATTCATGTCTCCAATTTAAACAAAAATAAAAAGTTAAAGAATGGGATTAAGCCAGTGGCCCAGATGGAACTATCCAAGCAGTAGATACATATCCTTTAAATGTTGTCACCCAAACCCAATTGTCAACCAAATCCAATTCAATATTACTTTTGTAATAAAGCAAAATAGCCTAAAGTTAAGGCTATCTTAATGTAACGTTTAACCTTAAAATGAGTAACACATCCATGGCCACATTGAGGTTACTTTAACAATAAATATCTTAAGTAATCATATAAAGTGTGCATGGTCAATATAGCATGCATAGGTCATCACAGGTCTGTGATGATCATCACAATTGCTGTAATAATCTGCACAGAATCTCGAATGGCATTAATCACTTGCACCATGTACTTTTAAGGTAATCTCAACTGCAATCGAGGTAATTTCCCACTGGGCATTTAACCCCAAAAAATCTATGGGATGACGTTGAATCAACGTGGAAAACTGATTAGATTTGCTAAAAGTCATCAACATAAGGGGATTTTATTTATTTTTTTCACCTAACTTTTAACCTAAATTCAATAACAGGGTGACATTTTTTGTTGATTTCACGTTAAATTGATGTAAGAAGAGCTATATAAATACATTTGATTTGAATTCACGTTAGTTGAAAATTCAAACAATTCTTAATGAAAGCTAAACTTTGTTGGCTCTACTATTAGATGCAGCACAGTGATAACACACTGTTGTATAAATAATTAAAATATCTGACATTGCATTCTCATTTGAACTTCGCTGTGCTTTTAAATGGTTGGAAGTGCGGTGATGGACATTTGGGTGACAACTAAAACCCAAAATCAGACATTGTTTTTCCATTGGAATTCGGTTATGCTTTTAGACGGTTGAAAGCATTATGATAGCACAATGGAAATGCAACTATCTTTTTGAGTGGGTGAATATAGGTTGTAATCTCATTGATCAACATCTCAACCAAATATTACACAATTATCCACGTTGAAATTACATGGTGTGCCCAGTGGGTAGATTTATCAAATGTGTTCCAGAGCCCATTTCGTCAAATCTGGCACCATCACCAGTGGTGTAGTGGAGGGTTTAACACAAAAACTCTGTTTATGCACCACCTATTTTTTTACCACTACATCACTGACCACAGCACTATGTGGTCCGGCGAATCTGGCAATAGCATCAAGTAGCCAGTCCCCTTGCATGGTAATAGGATGTAAATGTAATCCACTTTGAGAACTGACCCCTTCACATTTTGGCCCTTCAACCTGTCCTAACTCCCTCTCCCCCAGCAGAGAGTCCCAGTTGTCCGGTGACCCCCAGCGCTCTTGGCCCTGCCCCCAGGACCCAGGGGTCGTCCACTGAGAGGACACGTGTGCCGGGGTCCCCAGGGACCCCACCCTGGGTCATATGGAAATCACCGCAGGAACCTTCAAGTCCCCTGGCTGTTACATAACAGTCGTGACAGTGCAAAAAAAAATGCTGCATTCCGCCATTTTATTTTGGTCACCATGTTTGCTCTGTGTCGTATTTTGATGTATGGAGGAATCTATAAATAGTGCCTCTGAAGTACAGATGTAATGTTGTCATTTCAGGACATGATGCTAACAATATTTGGAGTTACTGCAAACATTATTGCCATTTTGATGAAGGAAAAGTTATAGTGTGAGAGCACATTGATAATGATTCCCCTTTTAAAAGGTCCATAGTCTATACTGTAGATGTGACATGGTGGTACATGACTGCATTTGTCCGGCTCATCCTATAAGGTGGAGGTCACTGCTCTGGAGTGGCGCAGTGGTCTAAGACACTGAATCTCAGTGTAAGAAGCATCACTGCAGTAGCTGGTTCAAATCCAGGCTGCATCACATCTGGCTGTATTTGGTAGTCCAATAGGGTGGTGCACAATTGGCCCAGGGTAGGCCGTCATTGTAAATAAACATTTGTTCTTAACTGACTTGCCTGGTTAAATAAAAAAAAAGTTATTTGAAAAGTAACCCATGTCTTATATTTTGAATTGGCATTTTAAGTGTCTGTGCTCAGTTTGTATAGCCTAGTGTTTTTCTTGCACAATCACCAACATTTGATTTGCAGCGTTTAGGAAAGCAAGCTATGTATCATTGCTTAGGCTATGTTGGGGATGTTCAGGTAAATTGGCTAAATATTTTGGGACACACACATCAGGTAAATAGGTCTTTCCAGCCCCAAACCCACAGCCCCTCAACAACAACTACTTCTGGCGCACAACAGAGCAGCTGAAAAGTGCCAGCTGCACAATCCCTTTCAGAGATTTTGGGATGATCTTGGCATGAAATGTAAAACATGCCAATATCCGGTACATTGACTTCCATTCCTTTTTGGTTAAAAAATGCTAAAGTTAGCAGTTGGTGACAGTCACTAGGTAAACAAACTCAACGTGATTGCGCTGTGTCCATGTCAATAGACTGCATTCAGGGTGAGGAAACAAATAAGTAATTTTGTAAATTCTGTGAACTATTGCTTTAAAGTGAAACAGGGACAGAGAGGTTGAAGAACAGAACAGGGGACTGCTGGTGGACATGACACAACACCACCGCCCAGAACATATAAACGGCTTTCTCGATTCCCCCCTTGACAGGCGCATTAGGACACCTGACTGCACCCCTTCTTAGTAGCCCACGCAACAATGGCTACAGAGATAGAGGCAGGGTAGGGAAGGGAGTGTTAGCTGTTGTTGGTGGACCCCTGAGCGCGCCACGGTGAGGAGCACAAAAGCGAAGGGGGAGGGAGGAGAGGAGGAGGGGGGTTACATGCTGCGCAGACTCCACCATCTGCCGCCAAGCTGGTTGGGGATTGTGGTGTGGAAGGCTGGGTTGCGTGTGTGTGTGTTTATTGGGGTCGCTCTGCCCTGTACGTGTTAGCCCGGGCCAGCGACAATACCCTAGTCTCCTAAAAATTTGACAGGACCCCCCGCGGGGTGATCTGCGGGAGACAGCCAATTCGTTCTTATTTCCTTGTGTTTGCTTAGTGCGCTTTTGGTAATTAGTGAAATTACTTTGTCTGGGCCAGATTAGGCGGCACATGTAGCACGCTTCTTCTTCTCTGACTATGACCTAAATGGAATCCTATTCCCTAAATAGTGTACTACTTTTCACCAGGGCCAGCGTATAGAGTGCAATTTGGGACTAACACTCTGTTTCTCGAGTCTCTCCCCGAGGCTCATCATCCAGTTAGTCTGATTAAGATGCTTCACCAAGGGTTAACAACTGTTTTGCAAAAAAATCCCCACTGTAATCTGTAAATTAGGGTCACTACCACCAGACTTGCAGGTTTTCCTTTAAAAGAATAGACTTCGAATGGTTAAATCATCAATTGGACTTCTGTGTTTTTTTACATCAATATTGAACATAAGTTAGCGTTTGCATTGCTGCAACGCCATTGGAAGGCGACACACACCGTCAAAACGTATTGAAAGAGAGAATTCCTGCCACTTTTAGCCACTGTGTTGAGTGTGTAAAGACAAGCAGCAGGTAGAAAACTATAGTATATTTTCATGTGGGTAGTCAACCCACATGAAAATACACTATAGTTTACTATGATCTAAATAATGTAGAATTACTATATTTATATAATATATTATTCACTGTTTTTGCAGACACGACTGTAGTATACTGTAGTATTTACTATAGTGTTCTTTTGGACATGACTAGTATACTATAGTATTCACTGTAGTGTTTTTGCGGACATGACTGTAGTCAGGGTTGGGGAGTAACGGATTACATGTAATCCGTTACATGTAAGGGATTATTTTAAAAAAAACGGTAACTGTAATCCGTTATGTTACATGCAAAAATATAGTAATCAGATTACAGATACTTTAAAAAAAACTAGATGATTACTTTGAGGATTACTTTTAAATTCAGAAAGGATTTCTGCAAAACAAAATCTTTGACACTTCTCTGTTTTCTCAATGACATTCAAATCAGCATTGAAAAAAGGCGCAAATTTAAATTTGTTCCACCTGAGCGAGTCTGACCACAAATCAGAGACCACTATTATGACACACCAAATGTGTTTGATGGATCTCTGGAAATTAGCAGGAATGGCCTTTTGTAGGCTATAGTCCAATCTATGTCTTCCAATGCTGCGACTGCTGTCGGCATCCAAAGATTATCCAACTTGAATAAATGCTTCGAGGTAAGGATGACAGCAGTGGTATGCCCAGCTATGTAAACTTTAACTTTATCCTGCAATAGATGTCGTTCAATTGGTAACATACATTTTTGTCTTCTTCTAATGCCGCTTAAGGGGAAAGTAATATAAAAGTAACTGAATGTAATCAGATTACATTACTGAGTTTGGGTAATCCAAAAGTTGTATTACTGATTACAATTTTGGACAGGTAACGAGTAACTGTAACGGATTACATTTAGAAAGTAATCTACCCAACCCTGACTGTAGTGTATTCACTGTAGTGTTTTTGTGGACTTTACTGTAGTATTTACTGTAGTGCTTTTGTGGACATTACTGTAGAATACAAGGTTATTATAGTAAACTAAAACTAAAATAAAAACTACAATTGGAAAAACTATTTAGTAACCTAAAATACCTTAGAATAATTATGAAAAGCATTGAAACAATTAAAACTATACTGAAACTATTATTTTTGACTGCAAAGCAAACAAAAATAAAATAAAAACCATCATAAATTATGTTCAGTTATAAATCTAATATGGCATTCAAACTTTTTCAAGCTTCCGATTCTGGCGAGTAAATGCTGCCAGTTGATGGCAAATAGACCTAGTTTGTGCATCACTATCACTAGCTATCATCAGAGACAAAGAGGCGAAGCAAGATCATTACATGTGGCCAAAATCTGTCCCTGCGACCTTTTTGCATGGAGGTCTATGAGAGTGTCAAATTACGTAAGGATAATTTGATCAAATAGAGTAAGGTTTAGCATGCTACAAACGTACTGATATAAGTGATGAAGAGGATATGTGTCTGCACCAGGTACTCTCACTACTGGTGTCCCCCAGGGCTAGGTTCTAGGCCTTCTCCTCTTCTCTCTATACATCAAGTCACTTGGCTCCGTCATATCCTCACATTGTCTCTCCTATCATTGCTATGCGGATGACACTCTACTTTTCTACTTCCCCCCCTTCTGACACCCAGGTGGCGACACGCGTGCCTGGTAGATATCTCTGCTTAGATGTGGGTCCATCACCTCAAACTCAACCTCGACAAGACAGAGCTGCTCTTCCTCCTGGGGAAGGCCTGCCCGCACCAAGACCTCTCCATCATGGTTGACAACTCCACACTGTCCCCCTCCCAGAGTGCAAAGAAACTTGGCGTGACCCTGGACAACACCCTGTCGTTCTCTGCAAACATCAAAGCAGTGACTGTAGGTTCATGCTCTACAACAGTGGTCACCAACCTTTTCTGAGTCAAGATCACTTTCTGGGTCAAAATGCAAGCCGAGATCTACTGCTTAGATTATTTTTTTTTTTTACGTAAACATATGAAACATTAACCTATTAAAAACAGTTCCGTAGCAATGAAGTTTGTAGTAGGCTATATGCCCAATATATTTTGACTGCATATCTGCTATGCTTCAATTTCCCTGCCAATGTTGTTCTTCTCAGACCATTTTGAAATTATATTTAAAAAAATGTAGGCTGCCTATATGATCACACTTATAATACATCATTTGTTGAGTTACTTTTCAGGCACAGCTGAGTGAGCATAATACTTGGACTGATCTGATGGTCAGTTTGAGAGAAGGGAGAGAGCAGGGGTGAGGCTGCCTCCC
Source organism: Salmo salar (assembly GCF_965601325.2). Taxonomy (NCBI): domain Eukaryota; kingdom Metazoa; phylum Chordata; class Actinopteri; order Salmoniformes; family Salmonidae; genus Salmo; species Salmo salar. The sequence goes on along the minus strand of NC_138292.1, from coordinate 50,236,939 downwards.
ACCCGACTCAGTCTCTCCGCTCTCCCTCCCTCCGCATAGAAAAGGGGACACTGTCTTCCAGCTGATGGCCGAAATTCAAGTCGCACTGCATTATTTATGCCTCATGCACCAATTCATGTTGTTAATCTGATGTCCAGATAATGTGAAATATGGTCAAGTGAACAGACAGGTTCCGCGAGCACAGGCCAGCATGGTGCGTGCAAATTAAACTTGTGTGACTTTGTGCGAACAGAACTGCATTCTGCATGCAGTAAATTAATTTGAGAGACGAGATTTTTGTTCGCCTGAAGAAATACTTACTATATGTTAACACAATCACATACACGCCGCTTCCCCACACAGGTGTCTTTTTTCCCCGCCCAGACCAATTTTCCAGTTTGCTTTCAAATCCATTTTGCTCTTGCAACTGCTTACTATATTTTATAACGGGGAAATTCTAGCCAATGAACATAGCCTGTAGCAGTCTACTGAAACGCAATTTTTCAAGTTTTGGACCAATCACAGCTTGACTGCTCTCTAACCGGATTTTTGACTATGGAAATGAAAGGGAACGGTGAAAGGTGAACCATGGCTGACAAAAATAAACAGGTAAATTCGGTAGATTTTCAGTGGAGAAACTAGCTAACAAACTAGCTAGCTAATCAACTATGATTTCAATATCGAAATTGACGGAGGCAGTTATTTGGTCTTCTGTTATTAAAACAGACTATTGATGCTCATCTAGCTAGGAAGCTAACTAGCTAACATTTAGCTATGTGGTTCAACCAAAGCTGCTGTTTTATACTGAATGTATGTGATAGTCATTGCTAAACAATATGAAAGGGGGGATACCTAGTCAGTTGTACAACTGAATACATTCAACTGATATGTGTCTTCCGCATTTAACCCAACCCCTCTGAATCAGAAGAGTGCAGGTAAGGGATGAAGTGAACCTATAGGAGGATAGTTCTCTACGAGGTGGGTTGGGCATGAACTGACGGCATCTTCATCTTTAGTGTGTCAGCTCTGCTGCCCCTGGGAGCTAAAGGTATGGCACCGCACTCCCAACAGTCATGTATGCTTAAACATACTTGTATGCTCATTCATGTGTTTCTTAAAGCAGCAATCAGCAGTTGAAACAATAACAAAGTGTTCACCTCGCCCTTGTTTCGTAAAATGCTGAGGGGCTGGAGAAATCTAACCATTCTCAAATTCATAGACAAAGCTATGGATACAAGGACTGACTATCACGCCTCTTCCTAAATCCCCATTGGAGGAGATGACCCAAGGCTTCTCACCTAAGACCCCCTCCAATAGATTTTGATACGGCTGCGAGAGGAAGTGAGGAGTTGAGCAGAGATAATGATAATGGCGCCGGAGGAGATGGCTGACATTTCTCGGGCTCCTAACCAACTCAAATCAAATTGTATTTGTCACATGCGCCGAATACAACAGGTGTAGACCTTACAGTGAAATGCTTACTTACAAGCCCTTAACCTTACAAGCCCTTGGCCAACAGCCAATGGCATCGCACGGCGCGAAATACAAAACCAACTAAAATACCACAATTCAATTTTCTCAAACAATCAACTATTTTACACCATTTTAAAGACAAGACTCTCATTAATCTAACATTAATCTTGTCCGATTTCAAAAAGGCTTTACAGCGAAAGCAAAACATTAGATTATGTCAGGAGAGTACCCTGCCAAAAATAATCACACAGCCATTTTCAAAGCAAGCATATATGTCACAAAAACCAAAACCATAGTTAAAGGCAGCACTAACCTTCGATGATCTTCATCAGATGACACTCCTAGGACATTATGTTATACAATACATGCATGTTTTGTTCAATCAAGTTCATATTTATATCAAAAACCAGCTTTTTACATTAGCATGTGATGTTCAGAACTAGCATACCCACCGCAAACTTACGGTGAATTTACTAAATTACTCATGATTAACGTTCACAAAAAACAATTATTTTAAGAATTATAGATACAGAACTCCTTTATGCAATCGCTATGTCTGATTTTAAAATAGCTTTTCGGCAAAAGCACATTTTGCAATATTCTGAGTAGATAGCACGCCATCAAGGGCTAGCTATTTTGACAACCACCAAGTTTGGCCCTCACCAAACTCAGATTTACTATAATAAAAATTGGATTACCTTTGCTGTTCTTCGTCAGAATGCACTCCCAGGACTTCTACTTCAATAACAAATGTTGGATTGGTTCAAAATAATCCATAGTTATGTTCAAATATCCTCTGTTTTGTTCGTGCGTTCAAGACACTATCCGAAGGGTGACGAAGGGTTACGCGCCCGACGCGTTTCGTGACAAAAAAATTCGGAATATTCCATTACCGTACTTCGAAGCATGTCAACCGCTGTTGAAAATCAATTTTTATGCGATTTTTATCAGAAAAAAGCGATAATATTCTGACCGGGAAACCCTGTTTTCGTTCAAAGACGAAAAAATAAAAACATGGTGTCGGCTCGTGCACGCGCCTCCAGTCTCATTGTTCTCTGATCGACCACTATCCAAATGCGCTACTGTTTTTCAGCCTGGGCCTGCAAAGGCATCATTCAACGTTTTGCCGCCTTCTGAGAGCCTATGGGAGCCATAGGAAGTGTCACGTTACAGCAGACATCCTCAGTTTTCAATAAAGAGAGTGTAGAAGGCCAAGAAATGGTCAGAGAGGGCACTTCCTGTAAGGAATCTTCTCAGGTTTTTGCCTGCCATATGAGTTCTGTTATACTCACAGACACCATTCAAACAGTTTTAGAAACTTTAGGGTGTTTTCTAAACAAATAAAACAATTATATGCATATTCTAGTTACTGGGCAGGAGTAGTAACCAGATTAAATCGGGTACGTTTTTTATCCGGCCGTGCAAATACTGCCCCCTATCCCCAACAGGTTAACGCTATTTCTGACTTTTGTGACACCTCTCCTTGGCTGGAAAATGTCTGTATGGTTTTTTGTGGCTAGGTGCTGTCCTAACATAATCGCATGGTGTGCTTTCGCCATAAAGCCTTTTTGAAATCGAACACTGTGGTTGGATTAACAAGAAGTTTATCTTTAAAATGGTGTATGTTTGAGGAATTTTAATTATGAGATTTCTGTTGTTGAATTTGGCGCCCTGCAATTTCACTGGCTGTAGGCCAGGTGTTCCGCTAGCGGAACCCCCTTCCCAGAAAGGTTAACGAGTACGATGCGAAGGATATACTGCTTTCTGGAGGCCAGGCCCAAACCCCCGTCATTTGCGTGAAGAAAAGACTGAGAAAAAGGGGACGGAGGTCAGGCTGCCTTCTGAGAATTCGTAGGGAGAGTGAGTAAAGTTCCACTACCATCCGTACTATTGTCCAACATGCAATTACTGGAAAATGGATGAGCTACGGTTAAGACTAGCCTACCAACGGGACATTAAAAACTGTAATATCTTTTGTTTCATGGAGTCATGGCTGAACGACGACACAGATACTATAGAGCTGGCTGGGTATTCCATGCATCGACAGGACAGAGAAGCTACCTCTCATAAGACGAGGGGCGCGGGTGTGTGTCTATTTGTAAATAACAGCTGGTGAGCGATTTCTAATATTAAAGAAGTCTTGAGGTGTTGCTCACCTGAGGTATCTCATGATAAGCTGTAGACCACACTCTACCAAGAGAGTTCTCATCTATATTATTCATAGCCGTCTATTTACCACCACAAACCGAAGCTGGCACTAAGACGGCACTCAACGAGTTGCATAAGGCCATAAGCAAACAAGAAAATGCTCATCCAGAAGTGGCGCTCCCAGTGCCCGGGGACTTTAATGCAGGCAAACTTAAATCCGTTTTACCAAATTTCTACCAGCATGTCACATGTGTAACCAGAGGGAAAACAACTCTAGACCACCTTTACTCCACACACAGAGACACATACAAAGCTCTCCCTCGCCCTCCATTTGGCAAATCTGACCATAATTCTATCCTCCTGATTCATGCTTACAACTAAAAACTAAAGGTGGAAGTACCAGTGACTCGCTCAATAAGGAAGGGGTCAGATGACGCGGATGCTACACTACAGGACTGCTTTGCTAGCACAGGCTGGAATATGTTCCGGGATTCATCCAATGGCATCCAATGGCATTGAGGAGTATACCACCTCAGTCACTGACTTCATCAATAAGTGCATCGACGACGTCGTCCCCACAGTGATCATACGTACGTATCCCAACCAGAAGCCATGGATTACAGGCAACATCCGCACCGAGCTAAAGGCTAGAGCTGCCTCTTTCAAGGAGCACGACACTAATCCGGATGTTTATAAGAAATCTTGCCACGCCCTCAGACGAATCATCAAACAGGCAAAGCGTCAATACAGTACAAAGATTGAATCCTACTACACCGGTTCTGACACTCATCAGATGTGCCAGGGTTTGAAAACTATTACAGACTACAAAGGGAAACCCAGCCGCGAGCTGCCCAGTGACGCGAGCCTACCAGACGAGCTAAATTATTTTTATGCCTGCTTCGAGGCTGAAGCATGCATGAGAGCACCAGCCGTTTTGGACGACTGTGTGATCACGCTCTCGATAGCCGATGTAAGCAAGACCTATAAACAGGTCAACATTCACAAATCCGGAGGGCCAGACGGATTACCAGGACGTGTACTCAGAGCATGCGTGGACCAACTGGCAAGTTTCTTCACTTATATTTTCAACCTCTCCCTGACCAAGTCTGTAATACCTACATGTTTCAAGCAGACCAGCATAGTCCCTGTGCCTAAGGAAGCAAATGTGACCTCCCTAAATTGTTACAGCCCCGTAGCACTCACGGCGGTAGCCATGAAGTATTTTGAAAGGCTGGTCATGGCCCACATCAACACCATCATCCTGGAAACCCTAGACCCACTCCAATTCGCATACCGCCCCAACAGATCCACAGATGACGCAATCTCAATCACACTCCACACTGCCCTTTCAGACCTGGACAAAAGGAACACCTATGTGAGAACATCCACATTACCAACGAACTATCATGGTTCAAACACACCAAGACAGTCGTAAAAAGGGCTCAACAACACCTTTTCCCCCTCGGGAAGTTAAAAAGATTTGGCATGGGTCCCCAGAGCCTCAAAAAAGTATATACTGCTGCACCATTGAGAGCATCCTGACCGGTTGCATCACCGCCTGGTATGGCAACTGCTCGGCATCTGAACGTAAGGTGCTACAGAGGGTAATGCGTACGGACCAGTACATCACTGGGGCCAATCTTCCTACCATCCAGGACCTATATACTAGGCAGTGTCAGAGGAAGGCCCAAAAATTGTCAAAGACTCCAGTCACCCAAGTCATTAAACTATTTACATCGACATGCATCGTCCCTTTGTTTTTACATTGCTTCTATTCACTGTTTATTATCTATGCATAGTCACTTTACACCTACCTACAAGTACAGAATAACTAGACTAACCTGTATGCCCGCACATTGAATCGGTACCGGTACCCCCTGCATACAGCCTTGTTATTGTTATTTTTATTGTGTTGCTTTTTCTTTTTCTATTTTTACTCTTTCTTTAACTGCATTGTTGGTTAAGCTCTTGTAAGTAAGCATTTCAAGGTAAGGTCTACACCTGTTGTATTCGGAGCATGTGACATAACATTTTATTTGATTAATTTGTACAGGGCTCATGTCATTGTTTTAGGTGGAATCTTATGTTGAATGATACATTTATTCGGTTTGTACTTATATCTTGCAACCAAGATGGTGTAGCAGTAGGACGCGTGTGTGTCTTTGTCTTATCCTGTGTAAATAGCCGGTCTTTTTCGTATATATCTTAATCTCACTTTCCATCTATGAACAAAATATACTTTCCTGCAATCTGCCTCACCCAATGTGGTACGGATCTGCTATTTTTATTCCTTATAACTGGAACTTCCATCAGGAGCTAGCCAGCTAACTGGCTACTAGTCTTTATTAGCCACGGCTAGCGGTCTTCACCTTTTTCTCGTTCATCAACCAGCCTTAGCTCGGGCAACACCTGCCAGTCTGCGCAGCGCGATCTCAACCCTGAGCATATTGGACTGCTTCTGCCTACCACATCACCGGATTCCTGCCGCTCTGGATCATTACACCTGCTCATCGCAGCTAGCTAGCTGCAAACGAGTCACTACTGTTAGCTAACACCTCTGTCCCGAAGCAAGTACCAGCTAGCCTTGAGCTAGCCTCGAGCTAGGCCCATAAATCAGCTAATTCTTGGGCTACAATACCTCCATTGCCAATTGGCCTGGACCCTTTATTGTCGAGACGGAGCCCCGCCAATCCATCACGACTGGACTGCCGACGTGATCGCCCGATGTGGTCTCAACAGGTTATTCTGTTACGATGTTGCCGAAGAACCATCTACTATCCCTGGCCCGCTAGCTTTTCTGAACGCTGTGTCCCCTGCTCGCCTGGCACCCTGACTCACCTATTGCTGCTCTTTTGACCCTATGATCACTCGGCTACACAGCTGATGCCCCCTGGACTGTTCCAATAACACGGTACCTCATTTTGTTTACCTGTCGGCCCCAGCCTCGAACTCAGGTCCTGTATGTATCTAACTGACCCGATCTGCCCATTCATCACATTTACCCGTTGTTGTCTTAGCTCTCCTGATCAACACCTGTGATTGCTTTATGCCTCTCTCTAATGTCAATATGCCTTGTCTACTGCTGTCTTGGCTAGTCTTTACTGTTTTATTTCACTGTAGAGCCTTCAGTCCCGCTCAAAATGCCTTAGATAGCCCTTTCGTCCCACCTCACACACATGCGGAGACATCACCTGGCTTAACTTGTCCCTCCAGAGACGAAACCTCTCTCATCGTCTCTCAACGCCTAGGTTCTCTCCACTGTACTCACATCCTACCATACCCTTGTCTATACATTATGCCTTGAATCTATTCTACCACACCCAGAAATATGCTCCTTTTATTCTCTGTCCCCAACACACTAGACGACCAGTTCTTATAGCCACACCCTTATCCTACTCTGGACACCATATGTGAATTAATTGCCCCCCATTTATCTTCAGAGTTTGTACTGTTAGGTGACCTAAACTGGGATATGCTTAACACCCTGGCCGTCCTACAATCTAAACTAGATGCCCTCAATCTCACACAAATTATCAAGGAACCTACCAGGTACAACCCTAAATCCATAAACACGGGCACCCTCATAGATATCATCCTGACCAACCTGCCCTCTAAATACACCTCTGCTGTCTTCAACTAGCATCTCAGTGATCACTGCCTCATTGCCTGCGTCCGTAATGTGTCCGCGGTCAAACGACCACCCCTCATCACTGTCCAACGCTCCCTAAAACACTTCAGCGAGCAGGCCCTTCTAATCGACCAGGCCTGGGTATCCTGGAAGTATATTGACCCCATTCCGTCAGTAGAGGATGCCTGGTTATTCTTTAAAAGTGCTTTCCTCACCATCTTAAATAAGCATGCCCCATTCAAAAAATGTAGAACTAAGAACAGATATAGCCCTTGGTTCACTCCAGACTTGACTGCCCAGCACAAAAACAGCCTGTGGCGTACTGCATTAGCATCGAATAGCCCCCACAATATGCAACTTTTCAGGGAAGTTAGGAACCAATATGCAAAGGCAATTTTTTTCAAACAGAAATGTTCATCCTGTAGAACTCCAAAAAGTTCTGGGACACTGTAAAGTACATAGAGAATAAGAGCACCTCCTCCCAGCTGCCCACCGCACTGAGGCTAGGAAACACTGTCACCACCGATAAATCTACGATAACCGTGAATTTCAAAAAGCATTTTTCTATGGCTGGCCATGCTTTCCACCTGGCTACCCCTACCCCGGTCAACAGCTCTGCACCCCCCACAGCAACTTGCCAAAGCCTCCCCCTTTTCTCCTTCACCCAAATCCAGATAGCTGATGTTCTGAAAGAGCTGCAAAATCTGGACCCCCTACAAATCAGCTGGGCTAGACAATCTGGACCCTCTCTTTCTAAAATTATCCGCCGCAATTGTTGCAACCCTTATTACTAGCCTGTTCAACCTCTCCTTCGTATCGTCCGAGATCCCTAAAGACTGGAAAGCTGCCCCTCATCCCCCTCTTCAAAAGAGGAGACACTCTAGACCCAAACTGTTTCAGACCTATATCTATCCTACCCTGCCTTTCTAAAGTCTTCGAAAGCCAAGTTAAACAGATCACCGACCATTTTGAACCCCACCGTACCATCTCCTCTATGCAATCTGGTTTCCAAGCTGGTCATGGGTGCACCTCAGCCACGCTCAAGGTCCTAAACGATATCATAACTGCCATCGATAAAAGACAATACTGTGCAGCCGTCTTCATTGACCTGGCCAAGGCTTTCAACTCTGTCAATCACCGCATTCTTATCGGCAGACTCAACAGCCTTGGTTTCTCAAATGACTGGCTCACCTGGTTCACCAACTACTTCTCAGATAGAGTTCAGTGTGTCAAATTGGAGGGCCTGTTGTCCGGACCTCTGGCAGTCTCTATGGGGCTGCCACAGGGTTCAATTCTCGGACCGACTCTTTTCTCTGTATATATCAATGATGACGCTCTTGCTGCTGGTGATTCTCTGATCCACCTCTACGCAGACACCATTCTTTATACTTCTGGCCCTTCTTTGGACACTGTCTTAACAAACCTCCAGACGAGCTTCAATGCCATAGAACATTCCTTCCGTGGCCTCCAACTGCTCTTAAATGAAAGTAAAACTAAATGCATGCTCTTCAACCGATCGCTGACCGCACCCACCTGCCCGTCTAGCATCACTACTCTGGACGGTTCTGATTTAGAATATGTGGACAACTACAAATATCTAGGTGTATGGTTAGACTGTAAACTCTCCTTCCAGACTCACATTAAGCATCTCCAATCCAAAATTAAATCTAGAATCTGCTTCCTATTTCGCAACAAAGCATCCTTCACTCATGCTGCCAAACATACCCTCGTTAAACTGACTATCCTACCGATCCTTGACTTCAGCGATGTAATTTACAAAATAGGCTCCAACACTCTACTCAGCAAATTGGATGCAGTCTTTCACAGTGCCATCTATTTTGTCACCAAAGCCCCATATACCACCCACAACTGCAACCTGTATGCTCTCGTTGGCTGGCCCTCGCTTCATATTCGTCACTAAACCCACTGGCTCCAGGTCATCTATACATCTTTGCTAGGTAAAGCTCCGCCTTATCTCAGCTCACTGGTCACCATAGTAGCACCCACCCGCAGCACGCGCTCCAGCAGGTATATTTCACTGGTCATCCCCAAAGCAAACACTTCTTTTGGCTGCCTTTCCTGCTGCCAATGACTGGAACGAATTGCAAAAATCACTGAAGCTGGAGGCTTATATCTCACTCACTAACTTTAAGCATCATCTGTCAGAGCAGCTTACCGATCATTGCACATGTAAATAGCCCACCCAACTACCTCATCCCCATATTGTTATTTATTTTTTCGCTCCTTTGCACCCCAGTATCTCTACTTGCACAGTCATATTCTGCCCATCTATCACTCCAGTGTTTAATTGCTAAATTGTAATTAGTCTGCCACTATGGCCTATTTATTGCCTTAACTCCCTAATCTTAGTACATTCGCACACACTGTATATAGATTTTTATATTGTGTTATTGACTGTGTTATATTCTTATTCAATTGGAAAGTCAAAACATTTGTATATTCCATTTAGCCTATAGCTTTACAAAAACTGTATCGTTATGTAAACTTATGTGAATAAACCTCAAAATAAATGATCAAAGAAAACACAATTTGGACCTTTACAGCAACAAAAAAAATAACTTTTCAAATGCAAAAGAGGTAAAGAGAGGCATGAGTCACTCACCAAGTCTACATATTTTTTGCTGCTCTTGACTGATTCAAGCAGTCCTTTCTCCTCTTGCATAGCCAGAGAGAAGTCATTACATGACAAGTCACAGTTCCCAGATATTTGAAGTTCATTTTTGATCAGCTCTGTGCTACATCGGTTTCTTGAGTCTGACCATTTAATAGTCATCAGACAGAAAATCCTCTCTACAAAGGTATTTGAGTGGCACACTTGAGGACAAATGAGACAATCCTGAACATGTTGATCAAGTTGGCTTTCCCTAGGTTTTGGAAAACTGCCACCTACTTCTCATTGGTGGATTTTGTGGTATCCTGTCTGGCTTTCTGTATTTCCTCCCGGCTAGCACAAAACTCTTCATAGAGTTGGTCTATACTGACTGTCTCTGTCATTTTGAGGGCAACCACCACCTGCTCCAGGTCAGTGAATGAGAGCTCAGTTTCACCATTACATTTTCTGGTGAGAAATCAAACCACTTGTCAATGTATGTAATGACAGTGTCATAGAACTTCAAAGTCCTGTTGCTGCTTGGACCTTTGTGCTGACAATTGTTTGTCCTGTTTCAGCTGAAGCATCTTTAATGTTGAACTTTTGCACTTCCTCGTAAACATCTGTGATGCAGAACGTTGTTTCCTCCAGCTTTTTTACGAGTTGGTCAAAAACACACCCACTTTGTGGAAAAAGCACATAAATCTCAGCAGCTTGTTTTTTCTTCATATTCAAAAATACTATTCAGTGCCACAGGACAGGCCTCCATAAGGGACCTGACGTATGATGTAAGAGCTGGCCAGCTTTGCTGGAGACGATCGACAGCTGGATGAAGAGAGAGCCATCGTGTGCAAACATGTCGCAGAATTTCACGCCACTCAATGTCAACAAAGGCAAAAAAAATGCACGCAGTTCCTCTCTTCGGGAAGCAGATACTGATATAAGTGGCTGCAGATCTGTAAAACAATTGTCTCAATATCCACTGACAGTTGATCGCAGGCATTATGAGCTATGTGAGCTGGGCAATTAGCTTTCAGAATGCGATTTTTGGCACTGCTCAATAACTGGTAAACGGAGCGGTGTTTCCAATTACAATTATGTCAGTTTCCTCAGTAGACGTCACGAAGAATGCACCGATATTGCTAGCACCTTTAGCTAGCGTGGCCTTGTGCATATCGGTGCATGCATGCTGAGTTAGGTCATTCTCCCCTTCATGGCCAATTGAGAATTCCCGACGCATAAAGTACAGAAAGCTTTCGTCGAGTCACCACTGACGGGCTTAACCCACGTCTTTTTTGCTTCACATTGTTTGTTGTAGCTGCAGTCTTTTTTGCATGTTTATCCATATTTCCTTGTTATGCCAAACCGACCGAACAATAACAGAAATGACTTTGCAGGAATTGGCGCGTTTACACTATACTGTGATTTGGATGAATATACGGGACAAGGGAGGTTCCGTATGGGACAAACCAATTTATCCCAATATAAGGGACAGCCCGGCTAATGCGGGACAGTTGGCAACCCTATAGTTACTGGCCCAATGCTCTTAACCACTAGGCTACCTGTCGCTTTTGGTGTTCATAGTGTATACACATACTATATGTGGATCTGTGGAAATTCTGCATCTATATTTTTTTTTTATCTGTATATTCTGTTTATTGTGGCAGCACCATTTCACAGTCAAATTCCTGTACATGCAAATGTATTTGGCAAATTTAGCTGATTCTGACATAATCTGAGTTTAGCTTGTTTATCATATGTCAGTTTACATTTTATTATTTGGGACTGGTTATGTACTGGACAACTCCAACACCATCATTAAGTTTGCTGACGACACAACAGTGGTAGGCCTGATCACTGACTATGATGAGACGGCCCATAGGGAGTGTGTGTGTGTGGGGGGGGCTTAGGTTTTATGGTGTTTGCTAGAGCTGACTGTCTGCTTTTCATTATGCTGGCTAACAAGTAATAAGCTAGCAAAGTTTAGCAAGTAACTTCCACTTAACGCAAGGTATATATCAAGCTGCTGGGTTTCCCAAGTCGTTCGGCTCTTACTCTTCAACCCGGCCGGCTGGCTAACTAAACAAACGACTCCGCAGTGCATTGCAAACAGAAGGCTCATAATAGCCAATCACAACACTGTTTACAGGCCAATGGCAGGAATTTGTTAATTCGTCCATCACTACAATAAAAGTGACCAATCTCAGATTTCTAGACACGCAACCGCCTGTAAACCCGCCCTCTGACTGAAATCCAAACCCAAAGGTTCTAAGACTTGAGAGAGCAATTTGAGAAATTGAGACACATTTTCCTATCATTGTAAAATTACATTCGATACAGTTGACCTCCTCCCTCTGATTAAGCTATGTGGTTCCTTCTTGACTGTCGCTCCGTCTGTTGAAGGTTTGAAACACTTAGAACCTTCAACTCTGGAAGAAAATCTTAATCCAGACCTACTCTTATGGGCATCTTCATGGTTACAGAGTGACACTGAGACTCCGATTTTTCACTATATATGTAAAAAAAAAAAAATTACCAAGTTAAACAATCCATACAACTCTATGCACTACTTTTCACAATTTCCACTGAAAATATTGCAAAACATATTTACTTGAAGAACAAGTCGTCTTCAAGACGTCTTTCTGTTTCAATTTTCAGTGGAAATTTGTTCAAAGTAGTCCTTGTACATAGAGTTGTATGGTTTGTTCAATTTTGCAGTCATTGTTTTTATTTTTACATACATTTTAAAGAGAAAAATCTGAGTCTCAGTGTCACTGTTATCATGGAGTTTTATTTGATTATTGTTTGTTTTGCTTTATCAAGCGCTTTGAGATTGTCTTTCTAATGAAAAATGCAATAGAAGTTGAATAAATGATTAGTGTTATTATTTGGGTAAAAAAAACTGTGCCTAATACTTTAGTGACTTTTGACTCTGGCCTTCTGTGTCTAAGGCAGTGAACCAGGCAAGCAGTAAGACACTGCCCTCTGCTGGACAGTTTAGGGATGAGCAACTGATGGGGGTGGGGCCCACAAAAAATCTGAACTCATGAGTGGCTCGCAGGTCTGCATGCCCATAACTATAGAGAGAAATAGTAATAGTGTCTTTTTTGTAGGCACTAACTCCGCCATTGTAAAACTAACTAAGGCTATGGGGAAATGAATGGCTTTATTGTAGGGTTTTTGGATAAACGTCAAAAATAATGTCTGTGGTAAATACAGGCTTAGGAGATCTTATACGTTTTGTCTTATGAGATAATCTTCATTAGCTAACATCACTTTTTGTGAATTTTGAAGCATTTATGTAATTTAAAAAAAGGACCTACAGGCTTTATAATTATAATTCATAAAGGTGATGTTAACTGACTGATATCATCTCACAGATCTCCAAGACCTTATTTTTGGCATTTATCCCAAAACCCTATTCTTTCCTCATTAATTTTCCCCATAGAAACAGCTGAACGAACCAGAGGTAACTTATGTCCGGTTTTTAGGACTACAAGCTGGCGAGCTCTATAACCACACATGCAGTCAGAGCCAGCCCTAGGCTTTTGGGGGCCCTAAGTATTTCAGGGGTTTTTTCTGAAGAAAAAAAATGCCGTTTTAGAGTTCATTTCATGCATGTACTTTTTCTTTTTTGAGTTATTGTATGTATTCTGTTACTACAAATACAAATAACAAACGTATATTTCACACTGGTTTGCAGACCTCATGGTAGTGCAATATAAATGTCAATACGCACAATAGGCTGACTGGGTAGGTGATTCCTCACAGTCAAAGTCCCGCAATAAGAGCCATGATGCTAATGTTCGTGTAAACTCGCCACAGTTGTGGGTGTCACAGAGTAGCGTGATATCCCATTTCATGGATCCACAATCCATAGTTAAGGCTGTACAGCAGAGGAGGCTGGTGGGAGGAGCTATAGGAAAAGAGCTATGGAAACCCTGTTTGACTCTTCCATTAATTCCATTCCAGCCATTACAATGAGTCCGTCCTCCTATAGCTCCGACCCACCAGCCTCCTCTGCTGTACAGCCTTAACTATGGATTGTGTGCAATATGAGTGTCAATCAGTCTTGCCATGTTTGTAGTTTTGCCGCCAAATTGGGCTACTTTGAAAACGATGTCGTGTTTGAAAATGTATTGGTCACGTATATATATTACAATTTTTTTAAGAGAAACGTGACCAATACATTTTCAAACGCGACATCGTTTTCAAAGTAGCCCAATATGTTCACAGCTCTATCGCAAATTCTCCACATTTAATGTCAGTTTCATTGTGGACTTTTCCCTGAAATGAGTTGTTGGCCTGTTGGCCTATCAGGGGCTATAGGCTCCCTGCATCTAGCTCAGAAAACCATGGCAAAGTTAAATTGCAATTATAAACCCAGATTTTAGTCAAGTAGCCTATGCCTATTGAAATAACAAGTCAATCTCAAAAATAGGCCATTTATAACGGTTTGTAGTCTTAACATCTGGCACATAATAACGGCACAATTGCCAGAAAATAGCTTAACATTAGTTTTTTGAAGTTCGTCCAAGTGTTTTTTGCACAGAGATTTCGACATCCTCTGTCCAACTTTCATCACTCAAACTCTCCTGTCAGATGTATCTATAGTAATGCACATGCGCAAACGGGATTTATTTACAATTATAAAATGGGTGGTTTGAGCCCTGAATGCTGATTGGTTGAAAGCCATGGTTTATCAGACCTGTACCATGGGAGTGACTAAAACATACTTTTTACTGTTCTAATTACGTTGGTTATCAGTTTATAATAGCAATAAGGCACCTCAGGGGTTTGTGGTATATGGCCAATATACCACGGCTGAGGTCTGTTCTTTGCGGTATATGGCCAATATACCACAGCTAAGGGCTATGTCCTAAGAACAGCCCTTAGCCCTGGTATATTGGCCACAGTGGCGACCCGTCATTCAGGGCGCTGATCATGTCAATGTCATACCTTCAAAATCTTAGCTAGCAGTCATTATCATGAATCAAGTCGACAATCGACTGCTAAATCATTTTTAATCCTTGTCATATGAAGATAAATAATGAAGAGAAATTATAGATAAAAAGTATCGGTGGTCATTGGCCATTGGAGGGGGAATAGGTCTTGTCGTGTCCTCTTCACGACTGTCTTGGTGTGCTTGGACCATGTTGGTTTATTGGGGATGTGGACGCCATGGAACTTGAAGCTCTCAACCTGCTCCACTACAGCCCCGTCGATGAGAATGGGGGCGTGCTCGGTTCTCCTTTTCCTGTAGTCCACAATCATCTCCTTTGTCTTGATCACGTTGAGGGAGAGGTTTTGTCCTTGCACCACACGGTCAGGTCTCTGACCTCCTCCCTATAGGCTGTCTCATTGTTGTCGGTGATCAGGCCTACTGTTGTGTCGTCAGCAAACTTAATGATGGTGTTGGAGTCATGCCTGGCCGCGCAGTCATGAGTGAACAGGGAATACAGGAGGGGAGTGAGCACGCACCCCTGAGGGGCCCCTTGTTGAGGATCGGTGTGGCGGATGTGTTGTTACCAACCCTTACTACATGGGGGCGGCCCGTCAGGAAGTCCATGATCCAGTTGCAGAGGGAGGTGTTTAGTCCCAGGGTCCTAAGCTTAGTGATGAGTTTTGAGGACACTATGGTGTTGAATGCTGAGCTGTAGTCAATTAATAGCATTCTCACATAGGTGTTACTTTTGTCCAGGTGTGAAAGGGCAGTGTGGAGTGCAATAGAGATTGCATCATCTGTGGATCTGTTGGGGCGGTATGCAAATTGGAGTGGGTCTAGGGTTTCTGGGATAATGGTGTTGATGTGAGCCGTGAGCCTTTCAAAGCATTTCATGAATACAGATGTGAGTGCTACGGGTCGGTAGTCATTTAGGCAGGTTACCTTAGTGTTCTTGTGCACAGGGACAGTGGTGGTCTGCTTGAAACATGTTGGTATTACAGACTTGGACAGGGAGAGGTTGAAAATGTCAGTGAAGACACTTGCCAGTTGGTCAGCGCATGCTCGGAGTACACGTCTTGGTAATCCGTCTGGCCCTGCGGCCTTGTGAATGTTGACCTGTTTAAAGGTCTTACTCACATCGGCTGAGGAGAGCGTGATCACACAGTCGTCCGGAACAGCTTGCATGTTTCAGTGTTACTTACCTCGAAGCGAGCGTAAAAGTTATTTAGCTCGTCTGGTAGGCTCGTGCCACTGGGCAGCTCTCGGCTTTGCTTCCCTTTGTAGTCTAATAGTTTGCAAGCCCTGCCATATCCGATGAGCGTTGGAGCCGGTGTAGTACGATTCGATCTTAGTCCTGTACTGACGTTTTGCCTGTTTGATGGTTCGTCGGAGGGCATAGAGTCTCGCTCCTTGAAAGTGGCAGCTCTACCCTTTAGCTCAGTGCGAATTTTGCCTGTAATCCTTGGCTTCTGGTTGGGGTATGTATGTACAGTCACTGTGGGGACGACGTCCTCGATGCACTTATTGATAAAGCCAGTGACTAACGTGATGTACTCCGCAATGCCATCAGAAGAATCCCAGAACATATTCCAGTCTGTGCTAACGAAACAGTACTGTAGTTTAGCATCTGCTTCATCTGACCACTTTTTTATAGACCGTGTCACTGGTGCTTCCTGCTTTAATTTTTGCTTGTAAGCGGGAATCAGGAGGATAAAATTATGGTCAGATTTGCCAAATGGAGGGCGAGGGAGAGCTTTGTACGCATCTCTGTGTGTGAAGTAAAGGTTGTCTAGAATTGTTTTCCCTCTGGTTGCACATTTAACATGGTGATAGAAATGAGGTAAAACTTATTTAAGTTTCGTTGCATTAAAGTCCCTAGCCACTAGGAGCGCCTCCTTTGGATGAGCGTTTTCCTGTTTGCTTATGGCGGTATACAGCTCATTGAGTGCGATTTTAGTGCCAGCATCGGTCTGTGGTGGTATGTAACACAGCTACGAAAAATACAGATCGGAACTCTTTAGGTAGATATTGTGGTCTACAGCTTATCTTGAGATACTCTACCTCAGGCGAACAAAACCGCGAGACTTCCTTAGATATCGTGCGCCAGCTGTTTACATATATGCATAGGCCCCCGCCCCATGTCATACCAGAGGCTGGATATACAGTTGAAGTCAGAAGTTTACATACACCTAAGCTAAATACATTTAAACTCAGTTTTTCACAATTCCTGACATTTAATCCTAGTAATAATTCCCTGTCTTAGGTCAGTTAGGATCACCACTTTATTTTAAGTTGGGTGAATTTTGGCCCATTCCTCCTGACAGAGCTGGTGTAACTGAGTCAGGTTTGTAGGCCTCATTGCTTGCACACGCTTTTTCAGTTCTGCCCACAAATTTTCTATAGGATTGAGGTCAGGGCTTTGTGATGGCCACTCCAATACCTTGACTTTGATGTCCTTAAGCCATTTTGCCACAACTTTGCTTGCAAGTATCCTTTTGGTCATTGTACATTTGGAAGACCCATTTGCGACCAAGCTTTAACTTCCTGAATGATGTCTTGAGATTTCTTCAATATATCCACATCATTTTCTTTTCTCATGATGCCATCTATTTTGTGAAGTGCACCAGTCCCTCTCGCAGCAAAGCACCCCACAACATGATGCTGCCACCCCCGTTCTTCACGGTTGGGATGGTGTTCTTTGGCTTGCAAGCCTTCCCCTTTTTCCACCAAATATAACTATGGTCATTATGGCCAAACAGTTATATTTTTGTTTCATCAGGCCAGAGGACATTTCTCCAAAAAGTACGATCTTTGTCCCCATGTGCAGTTGCAAACTGTAGTCTGCCTTTTTTATGGCGGTTTTGGAGCAGTGACTTCTTCCTTGCTGAGCGGCCTTTCAGGTTATGTCAATATAGGACTTGTTTTACTGTGGATATAGATACTTTTGTACCTTTTTCCTCCAGCATCTTCACAAGGTCTTTTGCTGTTGTTCTGGGATTGATTTGCGCATGTCCTTCCTGAGCGGTATGACTGCTGCATAGTCCCATGGTGTTTATACTTGCATACTATTGTTTGTACAGATGAATGTGGTACCTTCAGACATTTGGAAATTGCTCCCAAGGATGAAACAGACTTGTGGAGCTCTACAATTTTTTCTGAGGTCTTGGCTGATTTCTTTTGATATTCCCATGATGTTTCAAAAGACCACTGAGTTTGAAGCTAGGCCTTGAAATACATCCACAGGTACACCTCCAATTGAATCAAATTATGTCAATTAGCCTATCAGAAGCTTCTAAAGCCATGACATCATTTTCTGGAATTTTCCAAGCTGTTTAAAGGCACAGTCAACTTAGTGTATGTAAACTTCTGACCCACTGGAATTGTGATTCAGTGAATTATAAGTGAAATAATCTGTCTGTAAACAATTGTTGGAAATATTACTTGTGTCATGCACAAAGTAGATGTCCTAAACGACTTGCCAAAACTATATAGTTTGTTAACAAGAAATTTGTGGAGTGGTTGAAAAATGAGTTTTAATGACTCCAACCTAAGTGTATGTAAACTTTCAACTTCAACTGTACGTGCTTTCAGTTCGTCCCATTTATTTTCCAGAGATTGAACGTTAGCTAGCAGGACTGAAGGCAAAGGCAGATTAGCCACTCGTCGCCTGATCCTCACAAGACACCCTGATCTTTTTAAGCGAAATCTCTGTTTCCTACTCCAGCGAAGGACGGAGATCTGGGCCTGGTCAGGTGTCTGTAGTATATCGCTCCCGTCCGACTCATTGAAGAAAAACTCTTCCTCTAATCTGAGGTGAGTAATCTCAGTTATGATGTCTTGAAGCTCTTTTCAGTCATAAGAGATGGTAGCAGCAACATTATGTACAAAATAAGTACAAACAATGCAAAAAATAAAAAAATAAATTGCATGGTTGGTTAAGAGCAGATAAGTAGCCAGGTGTAGCAGTGGTAAGGATTCACTCCATGGTGCTGAATAGAAAGCTCTGCTGTTGGGACAGCTTTATGTAGGCCCTAACAGTTTGTGGGCACCGTTTGTCACTGTTATAGTGCAATTCATGTATTGTGTTGTGTTGTGCAGTGGCTCGACTGGCATGCATAACCAACAAAAAAATGGGGAGTTTGCCCCATCAACATTTACATGCTAAAATCACCATTGTAATAGTGAGATGTGCAATTCCATTTTGTTTCATTATTTGATTTATTTAATTCAAATAAGATACCTATACTTTAGCTTTAGGAGTTAATTACAAAAAAATAAAAAATATATAATGATTGTGTAGCACTGTAGCAGTAGCCTGTTAAAATGGCCAATGAAAAAAACGAATTGAATTTGAACAATTTCAAACAGCGAGTGTTATTTAAAATATATAATTTTAACTTGTATTCAAATAAGAGCTTTTATTTTGAAGGCACAAAACCGGAAGTAATTGTTTTATTATTATCAGCAGCAGGCAGTAAATGTTTAGAAAATTCGAATTATTTAATCAAGAACAGTAGAGGGGCAAAGTCAAGTCCGAGTTCTCTGAGATAGTAATTAGCTCTATGTTCATTTCGAGACGGTAAGACATATTTATTACGTTTAATAGAAGAGCAGTAACGTTAAAACATGCCGTGCTATATCAAGAATAAAGTCAC